>NC_091646.1:129881526-130182225 GCF_027580195.1 Bos mutus
GTAAATAATTAAAGAGGAAAAAAAAAAGGCTTGACGCATAAACCAGGGCAGACTGAAAAGGATTCATCGAAGATGGTCTCATTGAGCAAATATTCTCCAGCAGGGCTTTTTCCGCCATGATGATGCGTATCTGTATCCTTGCTGTCCAGTGTGGGAGCCGCTGGCCACTTGCGGGTGTGGATTTACGGGGCGTCTCATGAGCCAGCAGGATGAGGGCTTCTGTAATGTCCTATCAGCAGAGCCTCCAGGGGCCAGGGCTTGGGGAAGCTGAAAGTAGCTGGGGGGGAAAATGGCCTGGGTGGGGTGAACACAGAGGATTGGGAGGGGAGAATGTCTGCGTGCTCATGGTCCCTGCGAACCAAAGCTGGGCTAGCTATATTTTCCTCTCTTCTCGCTTCTGTTTGTTTCTTTGTATTTATTTTTTCTCTTTGGCTGTGCCGGATCTCTGTTGCTATGTGCAGGCTCTCTTTGAGAGGGACGGAAGCCTACGTGCAGGCTTTCTCTAGATGTAGTGACTGGGGGGGCACTGTTCTTTGCTCGGGTTTCTTCTCTTGCAGACCTCAGGCTCTGCATAGGCATCCACAGTGTCGGCACTCGGGTTCAGTACTTGCGGCTCCCAGGCCCTGCAAAGTACAGGCTTAGTAATTAGGGCACTCCGGCTTAGTTGCTGCAGACTCTGAGGATCAGGGATCCCACCTTCCCCAAATTGGCAGGCAGATTCTCACCCATGGCACCCCCAGGGAAGTCCCAGCTTCTGTTTCTTCTTACTCATTGCTTTTGTCGTTCACTTGCTCAGTCTTGTCCTACTCTCTGCGACCCCAAGGAACGGCAGCATGCCAGGCCTCCCTGTCCTTCACCAACTCCGGGAGTTTGCGCAAACTCCTGTCCGTCGAGTCGGTGGTGCCATCCAGCCATCTCATCCTCTGTCGCCCCCTTCTCGTCTTCAATCTTTCTCAACATCAGGGTCTTTTCCAGTGAGTCAGTTCTTCGCATCAGGTGGCCTGAGGATTGGAGTTTCAGCTTCAGCATCAGTCCTTTCAATGAATACCCAGGACTGATCTCCTTTAGGATGGACTGGTTGGATCTCCTTGCAGTCCAAGGGAGTCTCAAGAATGTTCTGCAACACCACAGTTCAAAAGCATCCATTCTTTGGCACTCAGCCTTCTTAATCGTCCAATTCTCTCACATCTGTACATAATTACTGAGAAAACCATAGCTTTGATTGTATGGACGTTTGATGGCAAAATGATGTCTCTGCATTTGAAAATGCTGTCTAGGTTTGTGATAGCTTTCCGTCCAAGGAGGAAGCGTCTTTTAATTTTCTTCTTATTTTCTTACAATTTAAGAGGAGAAGGGGATGACAGAGGATGAGATGGTTGGATGGCGTCACCAACTCGATGGACATGGGTTTGGGTGGACTCCAGGAGTTGGTAATGGACAGGGAGGCCTGGAGTGCTGCGGTCCATGGGGTCGCAACGAGTCGGACACGACTGAGTGCTTGAACTGAACTGAAACTATAGGAAGCTTGGAATTACCCGGTTTCTCTGCTCAGCCTGGGGAACTGATCAGTACCCAGGGGCCTTTGCTTATTCGTTGTTAATGGATCATTGCTGGCCGTCTCTGATGACAGCAGGGAGGAGGAGGTGAACATGCTCTCCTTGGGTTCGGGGAGGGCGGGAGAATGCCACAACACTCACATCTCTGTTTCCTGCCCCTGCTCAGCAGCCCCCATCTTTAAATATCAATGCTTGTCAAGCCCTCCACTCTCTCTGTGGACATTGCAGCCTTGAGAAGGGAAAAGATCATCTCGAACTTTCCATCTGCGCGCCAAGGGGTCGGAGCCCATTGAAAGCGTGGGCTCAGTTGTGTGCATCCCATCAAGCAGTCACATGGTTTGGGGAATCTTGTTAAAAACCCGTTGGTTTTGTCGGGAGAGAAAAAAAATCTTGCAGCTGCGTCTTCTGCAGCCTTCTCAAGGCCTTTTAGTCTAGCGCTGCAAGTGCAAGCTGGGCGTCATAAAAAAGGAAAAAATTAGCAGAACCCGTTGCTTATCCGGGAGCTCCTTGCTCTATTTGTGTCTTTCCCCACTCATCGCCCTTCTGCAGAGAACACTTCCCCAGTTCCCTGCCTTCCCCTCTCCGCAAAGCAGCCCTGCACCACGTGCTGTCTGCCGTCTGCCCCCCTCCCCCACCCCCGCTTGGCAGAAGCACCGTCTGAGTGGCTGTGAATGCCAGATTGTGGGGGGACCCCCCTCGCCTCACCCTGGCTGCTCCAGCGCCCTCTGCTTCTACCAGGCCTGCTTGTCCTGGGACTCGGATTTGTTCCCCACCCGAGGGGCTCCCCAGAAACTCCCATGCAGGCAGCAGCAGCATTGGGGAGGGGGGGGCATTGCAGCATGTCCCCGCTTGGTTATCCTGACTTCAGAGTCCAGTGCCCACGGCTCTGAACAGCTTGCTTATTTGACCCTTTCACTTCCCTGGTGGCTCGGATGCTAAAGAATCCACCTGTGGTGCAGGAGACCCAGGTTTGATCCCTCGGGTTGGGAAGATCCCCTGGAGAAGGCAATGGCAACCTGCTCCAGTATTCTTGCCTGGAGAATCCCCATGGACAGAGGAGACTGGTGGGCTACAGTCCATGGGGTCGCAAAGAGTCAGACACGACTGAGCGCGCGCACACACACACACACACACACACACACGTCACTATCCATCCATACCACGTGTTCATCTTCCCAGACTGAGAGTCTGTCCCCATCCCCGTCCCCCCACCATCAGCCCCTGGCCCCCAATACTTTGTCTTTATACATCTGAGTATATTGTGGATGCTTACAAATGCTGGAATCACACAGCATTTGTTCTGTGCCAGTTTCTTTTACTTGATATCATGTCCTCAAGGTTCACCCCTGTTGTAGCAGGTATCAGAATTTGCTGCCTTTTTTTTTTTTTTTTAAAGTGCTGAATCCTATGTCATTGTATGGGAAGACCTCATTGTATTTATCCACTCATCTGTGGATGGGCATTGTGGTCCCTTCTGCTGGAAGAGGGGTGTTCCCCAGCTCTGGGCCTCAGACCGGTACCTCTGTCTGATCAGCGGTGGCATTAGATTAGAAATAAAGTGAGTAATAAATGTCATGCATGTGAATCTTCCCCCAAACCACACCCCACAACCCCACCCCACCCCCTTCCCAGTCTCTGGAAAAACTGTCTTCTGTGAAACCAGTCCCTGGTGCCAAAAAGGTGGGGGATCGTGGCTTTATATACTTCTTTTCTGCTGCTGGGACTGCTCTCCGTCTGAGTGTACAAACATCTCTTTGAGATCCACTTTCGGTTCTGAACACGATCAGTTGAGTCGCTTCGTCATGTCCAACTCTTTACGACCCCGTGGACCGCAGCACACCAGGCCTCCCTGTCCATCACCAACTCCCGGAGTTTACTCAAACTCAGGTTCATTGAGTCGGTGATGCCATCCAACCATCTCATCCCCTGTTGTCCCCTTCTCCCGCCTTCAATCTTTCCCAGCATCAGGGTCTTTTCCAACGATTCATTTGTTCGCATCAGGTGGCCAAAGTATTGGAGTTTCAGCTTCAACATCAGTCCTTCCAGTGAATATTCAGAGCACGACCTAGCAATGGCTGTAACCACCTCCATCATTTCAAAGTAGCCGTGGGTGTCAGCGGTATTTTTTAAAGTATCTGAGACATCTGAAAGCTGATCCGAAAACGCCTACAGGGTCCTACCGGTTAGAATCTCAGGCTGTGCAGTTTTCACAAAGGCCCATTGCCCACGTTTCTAATGCAGTTACCAATAGAGTTATGCAAAAGGTGAAGGAAAATAAAGTTCTTGCTTCTCCCCAGCCCCCATCCAAGTTCACGGACGCCCTTGACCTGTGGCCTGCGGGTCCATTCCAGTGTGGTCTGCAGACTGGGTTTCCCAGGACGCACGAGGGACCTGCCTCCTCTGTTCACTGCAGGGACTGGTACCTCTGCCCTGGTAGCTCCAGCTGGTATTCCAGCTACGGAAAATGCTTGCTCAGCTGTGGGGCAAGCTTCCCTCTCCCCAACTTGTGAGTTCATTCATCCCACAAATAGCTTGGTCTGTGCTGTATGGTTCCCTTGGGTGCTTGGGATGCCTGGCGGTGACCCGACAGGGGAGGGATGAGCAAGCATCCCTCCTGAGATTGACTGGATCTCAACAGTGATGAGAGTCACGGGGAAACGCAGGCGGCCGTGAAGAAAGTCTCTCTCCTCCTTAGTCACGCTGAAAGGGAGCATGTTAAGGCAGGACCGGAAGAAGGACTGGAGTGAGAACACATGCCTGGACAAGGAGCAGCTTGTGCAAAGGCCCTGAGGTTGCCTGGAGCGGAGGCGGCCAGGGAGAGAGGGGAGGGACTGGCCCCTTTGCCGGGCATCTGGAGACTGACTTAGAAGTTAGTTCTGTCCTGGGAATATTGAGCAGTAGCTTGGAGGGGAATGCCAGGCTGATGTCCGCTCTGGCTTCTCAGTGGAGAGAGACTGGAGGAAGTCAGGAAGGGAAGTGCATTGAGCGATGCTGCCTGCTAGAATATTTCACAGCAGTGGTTCCTTGGCCCGGGGCAGATGGCCCAGGACATGGGGAAGGGAGGGGGTCGGTTAGAGACAAGACTTTGGAAGTTCGTTAGATGTCTTAGGTAGGCTCAGTTGGTTAAAGAAGCCCCCTGCCAAGCAGGAGACTCAAGTTCCGATCCCTGGGCTGGGAAGATCCCTTGGAGGAGGGCATGGCAACCCGCTCCAGTGTTCTCGTCTGGAGAATCCCATGGACAGAGCAGCCTGGCGGGCTTCAGTCCGTGAGGTCGCAAAGAGTCAGAGACGACTGAGGACAGCATCATGATTTCTGCTGCCTTTCTCCTCTCTTGTTTTCTTCGCATGGAAACCCATGACGACACGATCCTTCTTAATGCGTTTATGTTCCTGTCTCATGGTGTATTCCTTTTAAATCTCTTTGAGACTTGAGGGCAGAGCCTTAGCTTTCCTGGCTTTGAGTGTTTAAGATCCAACCCATATTTTACTGGACGGAACGTAACGTTCTTTTCTTTTTCTGGGTCGTGCGTTCCTTGGTGTTTGCACCCGTTTCCTGATGAGAACAGTGCAAGCATCACTCTAACTTGTAAGAGAGGACGTTGTGGGGACCCTCTGAGCTGGAGCGTCTGTTCCTGGGCTTTCCCTGGAGTCTCTAGACTCGTGGAAGGGGGTTAATCATTGCTATATAAGAAAGCATTCTATTTGCATCTATAGAGTTTGCTTTTAAAAAAATAAACTATCTGGATTTTTGTGGAAAACTATCAGGATTTTCGTGGAAAAATTATATAGTCTCCTGAGTGGTGTTTTGCCTTTGCTTCTGTTCTCAGAGCTGGTTGTGAACAGGAGGAAGTAACCCATCTCATCTGCAATGTAAATGTGTTGATCTTTATAGCATATACGGCACGGAAAACGGTACCAACCGGGTCGCCGTGTCAGTGGTTATGTATATCCGCTGTTTTGGAAAGCAAATGTTTTGGTGTTCGTGCGCTCTGTATTTTTCCTTATTTGTTGAGGGGGTGCAAGGAGGCACTATTTGCATTTAAAGAGCTTGCTTTTTAAAAAAGAAATTATCTGGAGTTTCGTGGAAGAATTACATAGTTCCCGAGTGGTGTTTTGCCTTTCGTTCTGTTCTAGGAGCTGGTTGTCAACAGGAGGACACAACCCATCTTGTCTGTAATGTAAGTGTGTTGGTCTTCATGGTATATATGACAGATGAAGCATTACCAACCGGGCCGCCTTGCCAGTTTTGGAAATCAAATTTTTTTGGTGTGCATGCAGTTTCTGTATTTTTCCTTAATTTGTTTGCACGGGGAACATTATTATTTTTTTTTCCCCAGAGAGATTTTGAGTGGAAACAAGTCCCGATCCTGTTTGAAGTGCAGGCTGTCTTGGCTTTTTTTTTTCCCCTCTATTTTCTGCCCAAGAGGGTTGAAGACTTAAGCATGGGGCTATGTGAGTGCACAAGGCGACAAGTTCCTGCCTTATTTTCCCTTCTAGTCCTGTTTCCTGTGGAAGAAATAAGAGTAATGAGTGCAGCTGCGGGCAGCCTTCAAAATGAAGGGGTGTATGCGTGTGTGTGAGTGTGTGTGTGTGAGTGTGTGTGTGAGAGAGAGACACTCAGAGAGAGAGGGAAGACACAGTCTCTCGTATAGCCCAGCCAGCTCTGTGCAGAAGTCTGGCTCAGGGAACTTTTCCTGAACTTCTCTGGCCGCGCGTTTTGGGGTAAGAGGTTAGAGGTGAGTTCAAAGTAAGCAAACAGATACGGCAGAAGAGACCATGTGCTGTTAGAGATGACACCTGTGTCTTCCCCCATTCCGTGTCTGGGTGCTCTGTGACTGGTAGGTTTCAGAATCGGTCAGAGTATTTATTAACCAGAAGAGAAACATGGATGACTGTCCGGTCCAGTCTATTCTGGGCTCGGATGTGAAGCTTGGGGAGGGCAAGGTGGCCTCCTGGGTCCCTCACAGGCAGCACTGGGGCCCTGCGTGTCCCCGGGATCCTGTCTTCAGGGGTGGTTGACCTCTGTCTGTGGAGGGCCAGGTCGTGCCTGTTTCGGCCGTGGAAGTCCCCATGGTCTGTGTTCCCTTCTGTCTGGGTGGCCCCAGACCCATGTGATGAACTGATTGTGGCTGTACTTAGTCAAATTCCATTGACCTCCAACTTACTGCAAATGGCAAGATCCCATGCTTTTTTATGGCTACGTAATATTCCACTGGGCATACATCACATCTCCTTTATCCATTCATCTGTCGATGGACATTCAGCTTGTTCCCAAGTCTTGGGTATTGTGAGTAGTGTTGCTCTGAACACTGGGGTGCGTGTATCTTTTCGAATTACAGTTTTTGAGTTTTTTGGAGATAGACCAGGAGTGGAATTGCTGGGTGTCGTATGTGAGTTCCAGAGGTTGGGCTTTTGAAGAATGAGTGTAGCTGAGAAACAGACCAGCCATCACCTCTGAAGAGGTTGTGTGTGCTTCTTTCTCAGATACTGTGGCCTATTTTTAATGTCAGAGAGGAAAGAAGGACCAGAGACGCGTTAGTTGTACGAGGCCCTTTGAGAAAAACAACTGTTCACATCTTGTGTGTGCGTGGCTAAGTTGCTTCACACATGTCCGACTGTGTGATGCTGTGGACCCACCAAGCTCCTCTGTGCATGGGGTTCTCCAGGCAAGAATACTGCAGTGGGTTGCCATTCTCTTCTCCAGGGGATCTTCCCAACCCAGGGATTGATGTCTCGTGCATTGGCAGCTTCATTCTTTACCACTAGCTCCACCTGGGAAGCCCAGTTCACATCTCATCGCTGCTTTATTAACTGCAGTGTGACTTAAGTAAGTCACCATAATCCATTTAGCCTATATTTAGTCACTAATCCTACACTAAAAGCAGTTTTGGGTGGAAGTATTTTGTTTCATTTTTGTCATCAGCAAAATTTTCTGTAAGAGGCTGGATGGTGGATATTTGGGGATTTTTAGACGGTATGGTATCTGGATGTTGTGTGGCAAATGTGGCCACTGGTTGTATAGACAGACGATGGGCAGCCAGTCACTTTCCCCTCCCAGGAGTAAGCGCTCTGCCCAGTAAGCAGCAGCTGCCCCCTCCCCTCCAACCAGCCCCCCAAAACCTCTGTCCTGCTGTCTGCGTATGTGATTTGGACCACCCCAGAACGTCACTGTGTTTGTCCATTGGTGACGGCCTTTTTTTTTTCAGCGAACATCACGTCCTCAAGGTTCACCCGTTAGTAGTGTAGTGTAGTGTAGTAGTAGTGTAGTAGTAGTGTAGTGTCTGAAACTCTTTCCTTCTTTATGGCTGAATAATACTCCACCATACTGTATACCAGTAAGTGCGTTACTGGAGGTAGATTTTCTTTGGTTACTTAGAGTCACTTTAGCTCAGCACAGTTGCCTACGAATCGTCCTAATGGAAGGAAGGCTTAGGAACACAGTCTTTCCCATTTGAAGGTCAAGGAGGTCTTGAGAGGCCCTGGAACTCACTTGCCTATGAAAGTACATGTTGCATGGTGTTGGAGTCCTGAATTGGGGAAAATGTCTGTGAAATAGAAGATAGGAGGGATCATCAAGAATGCTTTTCAGTCACTCAGTCATGTCCAACTCTTTGCAACCCCATGGACTACAGCAGGCTAGACTTCCTTGTCCTTCACTATGTCTCTGGGTTTACTCAAACACATGTGCATCGAGTCGGTGATGCCATCCAACCATCTCATCCTCTGTCGTCTCCTTCTCCTCCCGCCTTCAGTCTTTCCCAGCATCAGAGTCTTTTCCAGTGAGTCATTTCTTTGCATCAGGTGGCCAAAGTATCGGAGCTTCAGCTTCAGCATCAGTCCTTCCAATGAATATTCAGGACTGATTTCCTTTAGGATGGACTGGTTGGATCTCCTTGCAGTCCAAGGGACTCTCGAGTCTTCTCCAACACCACAGTTCAAAAGCATCAATTCTTTGGTGCTCTGCCTTCTTTATGGTCCATTTTTCACATCCGTCCATGACCACTGGAAAAACCATAGCTTTGACTCTATGGTCCTTTGTCGGCAAAGGGACGTCTCTACTTTTTAATGCATTGTTCAGGTTTGTCATAGCTTTTCTTCCAAGAACGATAACCTGTATTGACCAGGCTCTCCTCATTTGCTCACCTGGGAATTTTGCGACCCCTTGAGAAGGTGACCCCACTTCTGCAGATTGGGTCTCCTGGGAAGCCGACTCTGGGTGGGGGGTTGGGTATGAGAAGTTCCGGCTGGGGGTGGGACCCTCTTCGGGATCGGCAGCTGTGGGTGGGAGAAGAAGAGGAGGAGGCCAGTTTCAGAGGAAGGGGTAGCTGGGCATGATGAAGCCACGTGGCCTCAGGTGACCCTGGGTGCCAGCACCACCCACTCCTGACAAGAGGCCTTTGCAGCTGTTGCCTGCCCACCGACCGTTATTCACTGAGGGCATGCCTTGAGGTCCGGGCCACTCCTGACCTCAAGGCAGTTGGGGGATTCTTGGCAGCAATGATTGCCTCTGTTATACCAATAATGTATGTTGTTGGCCTTTCCCTGGAAGCCGTCATCGAAAAATACCGAATCCAGAAGTTCTTGGACGGTTTTGCTTTTTGTTTCTGCTGTGTGTGTGCACGTGTGTGCTAAGTCGCTTCAGTCGTGTCCGACGCTTTGCACCCCTGTGGACTATAGCCCGCCAGGCTCCTCTGTCCATGGGATTCTCCAGGCAAGGATACTGGCGTGGACTGTCATGCCCTCCTGGACCCGGAGATCAAAACCTGCATCTTCTGCGTCTCCCACATCGGCAGGCAGGTTCTTTACCACGGGCACCAGCTGGGAAGCCCACGTATGACTTGTTGAAATTCAGTCATGAAGGAAGTGCCGGGAGCTAGATTCTGGAAAGGCTCTGTGTCAGGGGAAGGCACTGCCAGTGGCCCATTTTGAAAACCAATTTTTATTGGGACACTTGGCCACATCCATTGTTTATCCTGAGACTGTCTTCCCTGGGGGCAGAGCCGTGTAGCAGCAACAGAGACTGTCCAGACCATGATGTTGAGAATATTTATCATCTGTTAGGAGACATGGGCCACCACTACTGTGAGCGGCGTGTACAGCTTTCTGGGACGCAGAAGGTAAAGGCGGTCTTTTTGTTGTTCTTGTGAGAGGTAATTGACATACGGCACTGTATAAGTTTAAGGCGTGTAGTTTAACGGTTTGATTTCTATACATCATTTAATCATGACCACAAGAAGTTCAGTGAAGCGCCATCATCTATAATCCATACAAAGGTTTCCCTGATGGTTCTCTGGGTAAAGAATCCGTCTGCAATGTGGGAGAGCTGGCTTCGATCCCTGGTTTGGGAAGATCCCCTGGAGAAGGGCATGGCAACCCACTCCAGTATTCTTGCCTGGAGAATTCTGTGGACAGAGGAGCCTGGCGGGCTACAGTCCAGGGGCTCGCAAAGAGTGAGACTGAGCTGCTAAACATGCAGTAGATACCCCCCCCCCCAAAAAAAGAAGAAAAATATTTTTCCTTGTGATGAGAACTCTGATTTGCTCTCAACTTTCGTGTGTAACATATAAGCGGTATTAATTACAGTCAGCATGGTGTAGGTCGCATTCCTAGCACTTACGGATAAAAACTGGGAGTTCGCACTTTATGACCGCCTTCATTCACTTCCCTCTGCCCACCCAGCACTCGTCTCTGGTAACCAGAAATCTGATCTCTTTTCTCGGGACTTTGATCATCTGTCTGATTGCTTTTGAAGTTGTAATTGACCTGTAGTGCCAGGTGTTTCCCAGGCGCAGAACATAGTGATTCAATATTTCTGTACGTTGGAAAACGATCCTTGGGGTAAGTCTGTAGTTACTGGCTGTCTCTGTACAAAGATGTGACCTTGTTACTGACTGTAATCCCCGTGCTGTACGTTGTTCATGCCCGTGACCCACTTATTTTGTGACGAAGATGTATACCTCTTCAAGACCATCCCGAAGAAAAAGAGATGCAAAAAAGGCAAAATGGTTTTCTGAGAGGGCCTTACAAACAGCTGAGAAAAGAAGAGAAGCTAAAAGTAAAGGAGAAAACGAAAGATATACCCATTTGAATGCAGAGTTCCGAAGAATAACAAGGAGGAATAAGAAAGCCTTCCTCAGTGACCAATGCAAAGACATAGAGGAAAACAGTAGAATGGGAGAGACTAGAGATCTCTTCAAGAAAATTAAAAGATATCAAGGGAACATTTCATGCAAAGATGGGCTCAAGAAAGGACAGAAATGGTATGGACCTAACAGAAGCAGAAGATACTAAGAAGAGGTGGCAAGAATACACAGAAGAACTGTACAAAAAAGATCTTCACGACCCAGATAATCACGATGGTGTGATCACTCACCTAGAGCCAGACATCTGGGAATGTGAAGTCAAGTGCAGCTTAGGAAGCATCACTACGAATAAAGCTAGTGCAGGTGATGGAATTCCATTTCAAATCCTAAAAGGTGATGCTGTGAAAGTGCTGCACTCAATATGCCAGCAAATCTGGAAATATCAGCAGTGGCCACAGGACTGGAAAAGGTCAGTTTTCATTCCAATCCCAAAGAAAGGCAATGCCAAAGAATGCTCAAACTACCACACATTTGCACTCATCTCACATGCTAGTAAAGTAATGCTCAAAATTCTCCAAGCCAGACTTAAACAGTACTTGCCAACATCTGTTGGATGATCAAAAAAGCAAGAGAGTTCCAGAAAAACCATCTACTGCTGCTTTATTGACTACCCCAAAGCCTTTGACTGTGTGGATCTCCACAAACTGTGGAACATTCTTCAAGAGATGGAAATACCAGACCACCTGATCTGCTTCTTGAGAAATCTGTATGCAGGTCAGGAAGCAACAGTTAGAACTGGACATGGAACAGCAGACTGGTTCCAAATAGGAAAAGGAGGACTTCAAGGTTGTATATTGTTACTGTGCTTATTTAACTTACATGCAGAGTACATCATGAGAAATGCTTGGCTGGATGAAGCACAAGCTGGAATCAAGATTGCCAGGAGAAATATCAGTAACCTCAGATATGCAGATGACACTACTCTTATGGCAGAAAGCAAAGAAGAACTAAAGAGCCTCTTGATGAAGGTGAAAGAAGGGAGTGAAAAAGTTGGCTTAAAGCTCAACATTCAGAAAACTAAGATGATGGCATTCGGTCCCATCACTTCATGGCAAATAGATGGGGAAACAGTTGCTGACTTTATTTTTCTGGGCTCCAAAATCACTGAAGATGGTGACTGCAGCCATGAAATTAAAAGACTCTTGCTCCTTGGAAGAAAAGCTTTGACCAACCTCAGTTCAGTTCAGTCGCTCAGTCGTGTCCAACTCTTTGTGACCCCATGAATCGCAGCACACCAGACCTCCCTGTCCATCATCCTAGACAGCATATTAAAAGGCAGAGACATTACTTTGCCAACAAAGGTCCATGTAGTCAAAGCTGTGGTTTTTTCCACTAGTCATGTATGGATGTGAGAGTTGGATTGTGAAGAAAGCTGAGTGCTGAAGAATTGATGCTTTTGAACTGTGGTGTTGGAGAAGACTCTTGAGAGTCCCTTGGACAGCAAGGAGGTCCAGCCATTTGCAAGGCTGAATTTCTAACTGGTTGAAGGAAGGTTCCCCCGAAGGTGTGATACTTCCAGATTCCTGTAGGAGCGGGTACTGGAGTCTGCTGTTGTGTTTGACTCTCTGCCCAAGACAGTCAGAGCCACACTGGGTCCAGGGCTCAGACACCCCGCCCTTGGGGCGGGATACACTCTGCGTATCCTCAGCCGAACCAGACGGTAGCATGAAGGGCTTGCGAGACTCTGGGTGGTAACCTGTAGGAAACCTCGATTCCAGAAGCTTTTCCTGTTCCAAGCGTGGGTGGAGAGGTTAACATCTAGCAACACAGAGGATTAAAAACACGACCCAGGACAGAATAGGAAAAGCTCATCAATGTGGGGAAACCATTTATGAATTGCTCCCCTCTTAGAAGACTTAAAAAGCCTTAAAAGGGTGATTCTGAGAAAACCAGCGCCAGAAGGATCCTGTTTATAGTTGTCTTTGCAATGAACGTGTGTTTATAAGCCAGATGTTTTTCTTAATGGAATGAGGTGGTCTTTCCTCCCCACCTCCTCCGTTTCTTTTGTTACATAAATAGCTTCTGGTGACACTGTGGGTTCACCAAGTAAAGCAAGATTTGTTTTATTACCTAATGATTTTTATTGTGTGTTCCAGCTTGCCTGCTTCTAATAAATTGGCAGAAATTAAGAGTTTCCTTAGATTTTGCCAGCAGGATTTAAAGGCAATTAAAGCAAATTCAGTTATTACATTCAAAATTATCGTCTGGGTAAATTATAGTTTAAAATTCAATTTATACTAAATCCTACACTTTAATGAACAGACCACATCACACATTTTTTATGTTCTTAACATTATCCACGGCTTTAAAGCAGTAGAACAGTACTTTTTTTTTTTTTTTTTTTTAAGTGCTATATGTTTTTCCTTCCCCTATCCTTTCAAAAGTATTTACGCTTTTCTTTCAATATAGAGTGAGAAAATCCTACCGGCTTCTCAGTTTTAAGGAAAAATAGTTTGTCTTTCCGTCACAAATATGCGTGTTTCTGGCTTTACTTCAGCTCATGAAATCTTAACATGTAACCGGAGGAGAACGTCTCTGGAAGTGTTCCCAAATGTGTCTATTTTGGAATGGCACATTTTTGTCTTTCATCTTCACTCGTACCTTCTCGTCATATTTTTAGACGTATTCAATTATAGAAATAGCTCCCCTTCTCGAAGGGCCTCCCAGTGGCTCAGTGGTAAAGAATCTGCCTACCAATGCAGGAGATGCGTGGGTTCCATCCCTGGGTTGGGAAGATCCCCTGGAGAAGGACATGGCAACCCACTGCAGTACTCTTTCCTGGAGAATCCCATGGACAGAGGACCCTGGCGGGCTCCAGTCCATGAGATCACAGAGAGTTGGACACGACTGAATACCTAACAGCAGAGGCAGGTTGAACTGGCCCAGATGCAGCCCAGTTTTAAGAATGATAGTGTGTGTTGAAAATGAAATTAAAAGACGCTTGCTCCTTGGAAGAAAAGCTATGACTAACCTAGACAGCTTATTAAGAAGCAGAGACCTTACTTTGCCAGCAAAGATCTGTATGGTCAAGGCCATGGTTTTTACCAGCAGTCATGCATGGATGTGAGAGTTGGATTATAAAGAAGGCTGAGCCCCAAAGAACTGATGCTTCTGAACTGTGGTGCTTGAGAAGACTCTTGAGAGTCACTTGGACAGCAAGGAGATCCAACCAGTCCATCCTAAAGGAAATGAGTCCTGAATATTCATTGGAAGGACTGACACTGAAGCTAAAACTCTGATACTTTCGCCAGCTGATGAGAAGAACCGAGTCATTGGAAAAGACCCTGATGGTGGGAAAGACTGAAGGCGGGAGGAGAAGGGGATGACAGAGGATGAGATGGTTGGATGGCATCACCGACTTGGTGGCCATGAGTTTGAGCAAACTCTGGGACTTGGTGATGGACAGGGAGGCCTGGCGTGCTGCAGTCCCCAGGGTCACAGAGATTTGGACAGAAATGAGTGACTGAACAACCAAAGTGTGTATTGAGCACTTGGGAGGTCTCAAAAGTTTGGTGACTACTGCGTATTCCTTCTCTCGGATCCTAATAACGACCTTCCTGTTATGATCCCATTATACAGGTGAGAAAAGAGAGGCTTAGAGAGAGGAGCAGTCTTCCACCCAAACACATCCGTTGTTCTTATTTATAGGGGACAGGCAGCCTGGGCCCAGACGGGTCCTGAATTTCCTTCCCTACTGCTTTTTTTGTCCCCGCGTTGGAGCGGCACAGAGCCTGGTAGAGCGGGTGTTAGTCGGCTCTGACTGCCGTAACTAAGGGCTGCGCACTGGGCTTCTGGAAGACATTGATTCCTCACTGTCCTGCAGGCTGGAGTCGAGATCCAGGTGTCCTTGGGGCTGGTTTCCCCCCAGGCTCCTCCCCTTGGCGTGTGGATCCTATGTCCTCCCTGTGTGCTCACGTGGTGTTTATTCCATGCGTGTGTGCACGTCTGCGTCCTGATCGGTTTTCACTCTTAACAAGGACACCACTCGTACGGGAGCCGTGCCCACCCTGATGATGTCGTTTAACTGAATCACCTCCTTTTTTTTTTTAAACACCCGTCTTCACCTCCAGCCACATTCTCAGGTCCTGGGAGGTCGGGGTGTCATCATCTGAGTTTTGGGGGAAGACACCATTCAGTCCCACCAGGGTCAAGACTTGACCCAGGTGTGTTGGCTGGGTGAGTACCTGTTCCTTTCTGTGTTCTTCGGGATACTTCTCTATTCTTTATTTCATATTCATGCATTCTTCTCCCACTGCCCTTTGGTTTTTTTTCCCCATAAAGTTTTTCTTTAGTTGGAGGATGATTGCTTTACAATGTTGTGTTGGTTTCTTCCGTAAAACAGTGTGACTCAGTCATAACTCTGTATATATCCCCTCCCTCTTGAGCCTCCGTCCCTACACAGCGTTTCTTAAGTAGCAGTTTTGTAGACAAAACGTCTTTTCCATTTTTTAAATGAAGATATAATTGACATATAACCAGGCAGATTTTCTGATTATTATATAATAACTTGAAAAATAGATTAGTAAAAGGTGAAGAAAAAATTTTACCTAAGAATTAAGAAACATGTACCTAGACAATCTTTGGCTTAAGGAGACAAATCAAAAGGGAAATTTTTATTGCTTTAAAGCAATAAAGAGGAAATATGTAAAACTAAAACCAATGACCTAGCAAAGGCTGTCCTGAGAAAAATGTTTATGACCTATTACAGTCAGTTCAGTTCAGTTGCTCAGTCGTGTCCAACTCTTTGCAACCCCATGAATCGCAGCACACCAGGCCTCCCTGTCCATCACCAACTCCCGGAGTTCACCCAGATTCACGTCCATTGAGTCAGTGATGCCATCCAGCCATCTCATCCTCTGTCGTCCCCTTCTCCTCCTGCCCCCAATCCCTCCCAGAATCAGAGTCTTTTCCAATGAGTCAACTCTTCTCACGAGGTGGCCAAAGTACTGGAGTTTCAGCTTTAGCATCATTCTCTCCAAAGAAATCCCAGGGCTGATCTCCTTCAGAATGGACTGGTTAGATCTCCTTGCAGTCCAAGGGACTCTCAAGAGTCTTCTCCAACACCACAGTTCAAAGGCATCAGTTCTTCCGCACTCAGCCTTCTTCACAGTCCAACTTTCACATCCATACATGACCACAGGAAAAACCGTAGCCTTGACTAGCCGGACCTTTGTTGACCTATTACAATTCTCTTTTAATTGGAGAAACAAGGCTAAAAATAAGTGAACAAAGGATTTCTCTTAAAGAACTAGTGAAATGACAATAAAACCAACCAACCAAACAAAAAACCCCTGTAGTCTGTGTGTGTTACTAGCTCGGTCCTATCTGACTCTCTGTGACCCCATGGGCTGTAGCTGCCAGACTCCTCTGACCAAGGGATTTTGCAGGCACGGATACTGGAGTGGGTTGCTCTTTCCTTCGCCAAAGGGAATCTCCCCAGCCCAGGGATGGAACCTGCCTCTCCTGCACTGGCAGGCAGGTTCTTTGACCGGTCTTGCCCCTGACTGGTGTTTACACAAAATTTTGTTGACTAAAGCAGTTCTGCTCTTCAGAAAAGTGTTGTGATGTTAGGGAGCTAGATTAGGAAAACAATTGTGGAAACACTTTGCTTTCCTTCTGAGTGAAAATCTTCAATGAGAAGACATGCTTCCCCTTTTCAGGAATCCATGGGATTCCCCAGGCAAGAGTGCGGGTGTGGGTTGCCATGCCCTTCTCCAGGGAATCTTCCCCACCCCGTCGAACCTGCGTCTCTAGCATTGGCGGTGCCATGAGCAACCAGGGAAGCCCCTTAGAAATCAGTAGACCATCGTTAATGCCTGATGCTTAGTACTAATGAAAACATGCTTTACATTCTTCCTGTTTGGATATAAATAAGTTGTTGTTGTTGCTCAGTCGTGTCTGATTCTTTGTGAACCCGTGGAGTACACCACGCCAGGCTTCCCTGTCCTTCACCATCTCCCAGAGTTGGCTCAAACTCACGTGCATTGAGTCGGTGATGCCATCTAACCATCTCATCCTCTGTCGTCCCCTTCTCCTCTTGCCTTCAGTTTTCCCCAATCTATATAAATGTGCATGTGTAGTCACTTGCTAAATTGTGGACTCATTGTGACCCTATGGACTATAGCCCGACTGGTCCCTCTGTCCATGGGATTTCCCAAGCAAGAATACTGGTAAGGGTTGCTGTTTCCTCTTCCGGGGAATCTTCCCGACCCAGGGATCAAACTCGGGTTTTCTGCATTGGCAAGCTGGATTCTTTACCACTGAGCCATCTGGGAAGCCCGGTCTATATAAATAAGTTCACCTATATGAATAAGTCTCTGTATAAACTCTATATCTAGGCACACCTATACATTACTACTGTGAAAAGAATATTTAGAGGGAGCTGCTGCTGCTTCAGTCTATTTTATTGTAATTATGGGCATGGGAGGTTTTAAAGGGATGTAAATTTAACAGGCCAGCAATAGCATGTTGATGAGAAAGACGGATAACATTGGGATCTGGAGGCATGAATCTTCAAGGTCCTATGGTTTATTCCCCAAGAGTTTTTGAATGATTCATTTTTCACACGGGTTGCCATTTCCTGCTCCAGGGGATCTTCCCGACCCAGAGATCGAACCTGGGTCTCGCACATTGTAGGCAGACGCTTTACCGTCTGAGCCACCAGGGAAGTCACTCTTTAACACTAGAATGACTTGAAATTGATTGGCCTGGATTAGCCAGTACGTACCTCAGGACTCGTGTATACCAGTGAGATACCCAATTGTGGCATGATTGTTAAGGGACTCTTGACGACCTGAAGTGCTCAGTAATAGGTCTTCTTATCCCGTGAGATGGTTAGATGGCATCACTGACTCGAGCGACATGAGTTTGAGCAAGCTCTGGGACTTGGCGATGGACAGGGAGGCCTGGCGTGCTGCAGTCCACGTGGATTGCAAAGAGTTGGACACGACTGAGCAATTGCACTGAACTGAACTGATCCCGTGATGGGTCCAGGAGCGTCCTCTCTGTTTGAAGAGTACCGTCTGCGTGAGGTATTACAGAGGTTATTGTATAGCCATTACGTAACGCTTGTCACGTTCTAAGTGTATCGGGCAGCCCTTGTCTGGCCAAGCATGGGAATCGAGTGCTCTTGATCCCGTGGTGTTGGGTGTCCTGTTGCCAATAACCGCGGCAAGTTAAGTAAGCCCTGTTCGGCACATACAGGTAACAATTATGAAATAATTTGCAAGGAACCCGAGCATACACGTTGACCCAGCAGCGTGGTTCACGTTGCCATACAAGCAAAGGGCAGCTTGCCCACCATCGTGGTTCGTTTAACCTTGCCGAGAAGCAAGCATAGCTGCATACTGAAACGACGTGGAAGTCACAGGCTGCTCGTTGAAATTCACCGTAAAGACCCTTTCTGGCTATCACACGGAGGCAATGACTTTAATTTCTCTTCTGCTTGAAGGATGAGAGCCATCTCCTTGGAACAGAAAACTCAAGTGCAAAAAAAACCTGTTCGCAGATGTCTTTCTCTTAGGTTGATTCTTCCTGGAGTTGTTTTGAGCCTCTCCTCTGCCGCTCTTTCCTTTTCAGTCTTGACGTAATTAATTGCTTAAAGGTCAGTCTGATGATGCCTTCCAGAGTTACCAAAGGCCTTTGAGGCGATCCTTGGGAACTCGTTTCAGTATAGGGGTTCAAATCGCTGCCTCTGAGCAGAGGTCAGTGTGGGGGCCTGGCGGGGGGTGGGGGGAGTCTCAGGGATCTTGGACCTTCTACCGGTTGAGACACGTACCATCTTGCCTGATCTGTGTGTGCTGGGGCCGGAAATGCCCTGCTGTCCCTGTTCCGGGCTGTGGAAGACGTTGCTGTCGGGGGTAATTTTGCTTTCGATTGTACCTCACTTTCCAGCAGTGTGTCATGGCGGTGGTTGGTGGTGGTTTAGTCACTAAGTCGTGTCCAACTCTTGGGACCCCGTGGACTGTAGCCCACCAGGCTCCTCGTCCACGGGATTCTCCAGGCAAGAATACTGGAGTGGGTTGCCATTTCCTTCTCCATGGGACCTTCCCGACCCAGGGTCTCCTGCACTGCAGGCAGATGGCTTTACCGACTGAGCTATGAGGGAAGGCATACAGTAGGTGCTTAGTAAGTCCCTGGGGAGTGACTGGAAGGATGACCTTGACTAGCCTGCATTGGGCACTGTGTTGTGAGAGGATTCAGCTGTGTTGAGGACCATTAACCCTAGATCTTTGTTAATTTTATATTTTGTTTTCAATTTAAGAAAATATTTTAATTTTGACTGCACCATGTGGTATTGTGGGGTGAGGGGTGTCTTAGTTCCCCGACCAGGGGTTGACCCTCCGCAGCCCTTGCATAGCAAGCATGGAATCCTAATCGCTGGACCGCCACCCGGGAAGTCCTTGACCCTTGTTAGTTGATGCTGCTCCTGACCTTGAGGACTGACTACCTGGAAACCTGAGACCTTTGAATCTGTTCAGGGTGCTTTGCCTTAGTCCCTTTGTCCTGCTGTGATGGAGTCTTAATACCATAAGCTTATTGCTGTTGTTGGGTCCCCGCAGAGCACTCAGGAGAGTTCTCTGTGCTGTGTCCAAGGTTCTCATTAGCTGTCTGTTTTATACATGGAATCAGTGGCACACAGGTGTCAATTTCAGTGTCCCAGTTCCTCCCACTCCCATTCTTGGAATTTTGGTTTCCTTTGCCTGTCTTTTCCTTTGTTGTTGTTGAGTTGCTAAGGTGTGTCTGACTCTTTGCCACCCCATGGAGTGCAGTACGCCAGGCTTCCCTGTCCCTCACGATCCTGTCCTCCACGATCTCTCAAAGTTTGCTCACACTCATGTCCATCGAGTCGGTGATGCCATCCAGACCATCTCATCCTCTGTCGCCCCCTTCTCCTCCCGCCTTCAGTCTTTCCCAGCATCAGGGTCTTTTCCAGTGAGTCGGATCTTCGTGTCAGGTGGCCAAAGTATTGGAGCTTCAGCTTCAGCATCAGTCCTTCCAGTGAATATTCAGGACTGATCTCCTTTAGAATGGACTGGTGTTACCTCCTTGCAGTCCAAGGGACTCTCGAGAGTCTTCTCCAACACCGCACTTTGAAAGCATCAGTTCTTCGGCGCTCAGCCTTCTTTATGGTCCAGCTCTCACATCCACCCATGCCTGCTGGAAACGACATGTGTGCTAAGTTGTCTCAGTCATGTCTCTTACGTCTACCTGCGTTGCCAGGTGGGTTCTTTCCCGCTAGTTCCAACTTTTTCGTGGAGAAGGAAATGGCAACCCACTCCAGTATTTTTTTGCCTGGAGAACTCCATGGACAGAGGAGCCTGGTGGGCTACAGTCAGTCCCTGGGGTCACAAAGAGTTGGACGCGACTGAGTGACTAACACACAGCAACCTTCTTTGACTGTGCAGCCTGTTGGGCTGCAGTCCATGGGGTTGCAAAACAGCTGGACACTGAGCGGCGAAATACCATACACCGGCTGCCTTATAAGACAACAGAAACATCTTTTTCATGGTCCCGGAGGCCGGAAGTGGCACGTGTTGTAGGAGCATTTGTTGGCTGGTGAGCGCCTGCTTGCTGGTTCATAACACGGTCGTTTCCTTGCTGTGTCGTCACTGCTGGAAGGGCCGACGGAGCTCAGTGGGATCTCACTCATGAGGGCACTCCCGCCCTTCTTGAGGACTCCGTCCTCAAGTCCTATCACCTCCCACAGGCCCACCTCCCAAGTTGAAGCATCACCTTGCGGGGCATGTTTCCACGCACGGGTTTTGGGGGAAACACAAGCGTTCAGTCGTGGCAGGGATCAAATAGGCAGGAGACGTCTTTGATGATGGCCTGTCGGGTATGCCCTCTCATGAGGGACACACCCAGTAGACAGATGAATGGAACCTGTTAATTATGCAGCAGAACCGGTTCCCCGATTCACAGGTCAGGCGATGAGTTGTGCAGCCTTGCCGTGCTGGTGCTTAGTGATGATCAGGGTGAGAACAGCTCTTGAGTTCAACTTCAGATAGCCTCATAGAAACGAGAGTTCTCATTCTTTATTTTTTTGGAAGGAGGGGTTGCGTTTTATTAAATTTTTTTTTTATATTGAGGTAGTGTTGATGGACAGTACTATGTAAGCTGAGAGTTCTTTTTTTAAAAAAGACAAGGGAATCGGGAACAGCTCCTTCTTGCTGTCTTGGGAAGATCACCCAGCAGATGAGGGACATGTGTCTTGGTGATAGTGCTGGAACGTCGCTGGAACTGGAGACGGTGATGTCTGTGAGTGTGGTGGTGTTTGCTCAGGGCTCCGCATGTGTGAGACATTTCAGTGAGGACCACCCGGTCGGGGTGGACGCAGGTCCAAGGCAGGATGGAGCAGGCAGGACAAAGTGGGGCCATCTGGGTGGTGCTCGGAGGTGTTTAAAGGGAAGTGAGGAGCTTGGACTTTGAGGGGGTGACTTTCATGGGGTCTTGAAGACCCATGCTTGGAGAATGGAACGTGCTGTGTAGAAAGAGGGGAGAGCACCAAATGTTGTTGTTGTTGTTTTTTTCCATAGAGAAACGGGCACACCGAAAGCTGTACCTAAAATATGTACAGTGGAGTATCACTCAGCCATAAAAAAGGGTGAAGTAGTGCCATTTGCAGCAACATGAACCGACCTAGGGACTGTCATACTCAGTGAAGTAAGTCATTCAGAGAAGGAGAAATCCCACATGACGTGTTTTATATGAGGAATCTAGAAAGAAATGATACAAATGAACTTATTTACAGAACAGAAAGAGACTCTCAGATCTAGAGAATGAACTTATGGTTCCCAGGGGGAAGGATGGGGGAAGGGATAGTTAGGGAGTTTGGGAAGGACATGGACACACTGCTGTGTTTAACAGGGAGAACCATCAAGGACCTGCTGGACAGCACAGGGAACTCTGCTCAGTGTCATGTGGCAGCCTGGATGGGAGGGGAGTTTGGGGGAGAATGGATACATGTATATGTATGGCTGAGTCCCTTCGATGTCCACCTGAAACCATCACATCATTGTTAATTGGCTGTACTGCCATATAAAATAAAAAGTTAAAAAAAGGTAACTGTACATGAGAAAAAATGATTTGAGAGTAACATGTACATCGAGTTGGTGCCTGTGTTTTCGTGGGCTGAGTCCATATACCCCTATCGTTCACTAAGCTAAGTGTGTTTTTACATGTTAAAGAGCCATGGAAGAGGATCTAACAGCCACACGTAACACAGTCCGTGTGTGATCCCTACAGCCTGCGATACTTGTTATGCACGCTCGGGGCCTTCACTCAAGTAGTTGCCAAGCCCTGCTGGGTTGGAGGAAAAGGCAATGGCACCCCACTCCAGTACTCTTGCCTGGAGAATCCCATGGGTGGAGGAGCCTGGTAGGCTGCAGTCCATGGGGTCGCCAAGAGTCAGACACGACTGAAGCGACTTAGCAGCAGCAGCAGCAGCAGGTGGGTTGGAAAGGACAGGACAACCTGTTTTTTCCTATAATAAGAGGAGGTTGAGCTCCTGTGTAGTTAGCTAAGGGCAGGGGTCCTTTGGAACTAGAGAAATGAGCCTGGAGACTGGCCCAGGACAGGCAGCAGAGGGTGGAATCAAGAAGCTATTTTGCAGGGAGCCACTCTGGGAAAGTGTTAGTTGCTCAGTCGTGTCTGACTCCCTGTAGTTCCATGGACTGTAGCCCTCCAGGCTCCTCTGTCCATGGGATTCTCCAGGTAAGAATACCGGAGTGGGTTGCTATTCCCTTCTCCAGGGGTCTTCCTGACCCAGGGATCGAACCCGGGTCTCCTGCATCGCAGGAGGCAGATTGTTTACCGTCAGAGCCATCAGGGAATGCTGATTCTTTCTTTGTCTCAAAGTGAGCGGGAAGACTCCCTGTAGAAGGTGAGCTTTGGGGTGTAGAAGATGGCAGTGGAGACTCTGTGTGGTGCACCGGGGGCGCGGGGTGAAGGGAGCTGGCCTCGTAGCAGCATGGAGCTTTCTGCAACCTGTGCTGTGAAGAGCAGAGTCCTGAGGCAAGTGGCGTCTCTGTATGTGGGTGAAACGTCACGGGTTTTGTCACTCGGTGACTTCTCCGTAAAACCGCGTGCTCCTTGGTCATTCTGGGAGATGTTCAGCGGTCCCGGACGTCTTGATGATTTTTGTTTATGCGAGTACCTGGCATCAGGTGAACGGGTGCTGCGTAACGCTTGCTGAATGAACGAATGAATGGGTCCCGGATGGCACAGTGGGCCAGTTAAATACGGGGAGCATCCCTTTTCAGTCGCAGCGGTTCTTCAGGTCAGGGCAGTTCCTCAGTCAAGTAGCCACTAACCAGAGTCAGCCAAGAACTTTGTGCAGGGGGTGGAAGCCTTCGGTCATCTGTGCCCAGCCAAGCCGTTCCGGCCAGGCCAGTGAACTCCTGAGATGGGCCTTGCCAGCCAGAAGGCCTGAATTGTAAATTTTGTTTATGCCTTTTTCTGGGTAACAAAGATGGCAAATACCACTCTTTGAAGCATTGTAAGATGTCGAGTTCTGTGGCTTTCAGTTGAGTTCCCAGCCGTTACCATCGTTTGTTTCCAGAAGCTTTGCAACTGCCCACACGGAAACTGTGTCCCCATGAAGCACTAGCTCCCCAGCCTCCCTGTCTCCCAGAGCCTGATCATGCCTGTTCTACTTTCTGTCTCTCTGGATTTGACTGTTCCGTGATGAGTGGAATCAGACAGGATGTATCCTTTAGTGATGAGCTAACATTCCCTTGAGGCTCATTTCATGTTGGAGCAGGTGTCAGACTTCCTTCCTCTTGAGGCTGAAATCACATTCCATTGCCTTTCGAACACTTTGCAACTGTGGTGCTGGAGAAGACTCTTGAGAGCCCCTTGGACTGCAAGGAGATCCAACCAGTCCATCGATAAAGGAAATCAGTCCTGAATATTCATTGGAAGGACTGATGCCGAAGCTCCAGTACTTTGGCCACCTGATGGGAAGACCCGACTTGCTGGAAAAAAGAGCCTGATGCTGGGAAAGACTGAAGGCAGGAGGAGAAGCGGGTAACAGGATGAGATGGTTGGATGGCATCACTGACTCAATGGACATGAGTTTGAGCAAGCTCCGGGAGTTGGTGATGGACAAGGAGGCCTGGCGTGCTGCAGTCCATGGGGTCGCAGAGTCGGACATGACTGAGCGACTGAACAACAGTACCAGCATTCCATCGTGGGTATATGTCACATTTTTTCTACCTACTCATCCATCGATAGATGCATGTCTCGTCTCTGCCTTTTGGCTGCTATGAATAATGCTGCTATGAGCGTTAAGTGAGTTTATGCTTTAGCTTACAGAGGCACCGGGGTGTGTGGGGGGCTGCTCACGGGAGCGGTGGGTGGCATGGTGGAACCTGGAAGATTGAAGGCTTTGGAAGGGGTGTGCATCTTTGTGATCACGAGCAGCCCCAAGCTAGAAGTGTTTGAGATGCTGGGAGTGCATCTGTGATCAGGTCATGAGTGTTGAGGGTCATGGAGGGGTTGAGACTCTGACTCGGGAGCCCAAGTGTTAACAACATGGGTGTCTGTGCCGTGTGTCTGAGGATTCAGTTCATTGTTGAAACGTTAACGATTTATGAACACCGGAGATTAGGCTTACTTTGTTTGGCTTGTGTTCTGTTTTTTTTTTTTTTTTTTCTTATTCCTTCAAAGGTGAGACAGTCTTGCTGCTCTTCCTGTTTTGATGGTTTCCATCTGGTTTATGGGACTTTTCTTGCAGTAAAGAGATGGGTTTTGAAAAGATTTATTAAAACAATTCTTTTAAAATTTAGGGCTTCCCTGCTGGCTCAGGTGGTAAAGAATCGTCCTGCAATGCGGGAGACCTGGATTCGATCCCTGGGTCGAGAAGATCCCCCTGGAGAAGGGAATGGTGACCCACTCCAGTATCCTTGCCTGGAAAATTCCATGGGCAGAGGAGCCTGGCATGTGACCATCCATGGGGTCCATGACTTTTGTGGCAGTCACTCTGCCGTTCTAGTTTTGATCGTTTCTGTCTGGTTTATGGGACTTTGCTTGCCGTAAAGAGATGGATTTTGAAAATAATTTTTAAAATTTCTATTTGGCCAGTGCTGGGTCTTCACGGGTGTTTGTGGCTTTTTATCTAATGGCGATGGCGGGGACTCTTCATTGATGATGAAGTCATTCAGAATGACTGCTCTTCATGGTGGTGGGCGGTAGCTTCTCTTGTTCTTGGAACACAGACCCTAGAGCTCAGGCTCAATAGTTAGGGTGCACGGGCTTACTTACCCTGAGGTGCGTGGAATCTTGCCAGACCTGGGATTGAACCCGTGTCCCGTGCATTGGCAGAACATTCCTAACCACTTGGACCCCTGGAGAAGGGTCCCCATTGAAAAGCGTGGATGGGAGGTTTCTGTCTCTTGTGCTGTAGCAGTTTCTTCAGTGGCATTTGCCCTTTTTTATTGTTTGTTGTTTGGGAAGGGGTGTCAAGCGTCCAGACCCTGGAGCGTGTTCAGTTGTCTGTGGATGACCATTTGGGAGGAACAGGTGGCCGGGGGAAGGTTGAATGCTTGAGTGCTGCGGTGTGTGTGCGTCTGGGAGAAGCAGACGTGGGGCTGTACCAGCCAGACCATCTGCAGCAGGGTGGAGGGAGGCGGGTACATGGAGCGTGTGTAGTCGAGAAACTGCAGGGCACGTGGTGCTCAAATAGGAGGGCTGCGGAGGGGTCAGGTTAGGGTTAAAAGTAGGGGAGACGCTGCTAAGAAGGAATTAGAGCGTTGATGTCCATGAGAGCTCGGCCGGTAAAGAATCTGCCTGCAATGCAGGAGACCCCGGTTCGATTCCTGGGTCGGGAAGATCCCCTGGAGGGGAGGGATAGGCTACCCACTCCAGTCTTCTTGGGCTTACCTCGTGGCTCAGCTGGTAAAGAATCTGCCTGTAATGCAGGAGACCTGGGTTCAGTCCCTGGGTTGGGAAGATCCCCTGGAGAAGGGAAAACCTCCCCAACTCTGGGATTCTGGTCTGGAGAATTCCACGGACTGTATAGTCCATAGGGTCGCAAAGAGTCGTACATGACTGACCGACTTTCACTTTTTCCTTACCCTTCTGAAGATTTTATTAGAGTGGCCGCAAAGAGGAAAAGGATAGATGCTGGGTTGGGGGTTAGCGGGGGTGGTGAAAAGGAATGTCTGGACACATGTGAACTCGCTCCAGTGCACAGAGCCCTTCTTGTGACCTTCATCACAGCACTGAGGTCCCACGGAGGTCGTGGGTATCCTACAAACGGCATGGTCTTGCCTGGAAGGTGACTTGGGCCCGGGTGGATCGAAGCTCCTCCGCTGCATAGCTGTGGTGCCCGGTCAGGGTCGCCCCTTCCTGCCTTGGCTTTTAAATCAGGAGAAGGGAGTTGGCAATGTTTATTTCCTAAGGTGGTTGTGTGAGTTCAGGGAGGTGCCACAGGCGCCCATCTGGGTGCGTGGACACTTGGGAAAGGTCAGTTTCTGTTAGACACAAGGGTCATCTTGTGGTCCCTACACCCTGTTTCTTTCTCGTGACTGATTTAGGTTATTCTGGAGAACTGGGCTCTGATGTCACCTTCTACACGGGGCGTCTCTCTCTCTCTCTCTTTGCCACCCAGATGGCACTTTCTGCCCTTTGTTTTGTAATTCGCCACAGGCAGTCTGTTATGGCACTCCTGTGTTGTCTTTTGATGATCTGTAGGTATATCCCTCTCTCTTTTCCCACGACACTGCCCTCTGTGTTACGGCCCGGGCTCTAGCACATTGATCGTGCAGTCCCACCCCTCGAACAGAGCCTGGCCCGCCGCGTGTGCCCAGCCAAGCAGGTGAAGGCCACGTGGTGGAATTGTCTCCTCCCAACCCTTGATGTCAAATCAACCGAAAGGGCATGTAGCAGCGATCGCAGGTGATCCTCGCAGGCTGTAGGCGGAGAGGTAGAGCTAGCCTGACCCGGTGGGCTCCCGAAGGGTGCCCAGGGCGGGATAGATTTGGTTCTGGGCAGAATCCTAGAAGACCTCCATCACTGGCAGCGGAACAGGGTTTGTGCGTGTCGGACGGCTGGTCCTGGTAGCCCAGGAGGAAGCAAGAATCGAAGCCGTGGACCCTGTGGACTGAGATCGCGCGGTCTTTTATCAGCATCATCGTGATCCCAGTGTCAGGAGATCAAACGTGCCCAGTGCTCACTTAAGGGCCAGGCAGGGGGTTGGTGATGGACAGGGAGGCCTGGCGTGCTGCAGTCCGTGGGGTCACAAAGAGTCGGACACGATGGAGCGACTGAACTGAACTGAAAACTCAGGGTTTGGGTTCGAGAGGGTCGAGTGTACTCCATGGGTTATCAGAACAAAGAATGAGGCCCGGAGCACAAGTTCCAAACAAAGACTCTTGGGTAGCTCCTGAGTCATGGGACCCAGACCTGCTGAAGCCTGATCAACACGTTTCAGAGAACGTGGTCAGAGCCAGGCGGGCAGCCCGGACTTCCCAGTGCCCTAATTAAGGGCTGTTGAAACTTGTTCTGTTTACGGGAGAGACCAGGTCATCAGACCCGTGGAATCAGAGCGAATCTGTGAACCGGAAAGGCCCCGTTTCTGGCAGTGTGACTCCTTTATTGAAGATGAAATCTTCTGGCTGTATGTTTTTTTCCTCCTTAGAAAGTTCATGAGGGTTAACTTAAATCCTTTGAGGGAAGTGAGGCCCGAAGTAATTCCCTATATGTTGTGGATTTACAAGGAAAAAAAAAAAAGGCAAAAAAAAGTTTTATGGTACAGTTGAGAAAGGACAGTTAATTACAGACACATCGAAATTCAGTGGGTTGGGCAGCATTTCTTTTCCCCATAATTTTTATTAAGGATGAAACCGAGAGAGAGAGGCTGCTTCTGCACTCATGAATGCTTGCCGTGTTGTTTAGAAAACCCTCCAGTTTCAGAGACAAGTCCCAGGGACTGTTACTTTTAGTAGGGTCTAACATATCGTTTGCGTATCCCTCTCTGATTGTTTTTCTAAAGGATGTTAAAAAATGCTTTTTCTATCAATCTAATCAAGTATGAATGCAGCATTGTTTTCTCCTACTTTTTAACTTTGCTTCTCCTGTGGATGTAAAGGCAGAATGTCCCTTCTGTATAAGGCGTAGGCATAATAGCAAATGGAGAGAGAATGTCACTCGCCAGGATAAAGAAGGACCTGGGGAATCAAGCACTATAAGAACCAAGCCAAACCGAAAAAGAAAAAAAAAAAAAAGGAAGGATGTGTTTGGTGAAATTGAGCTATAATTAGATGTGCTAATTCTGTTCTATAGACGCGGATGATTGTAAGGCCATTATGATGCAACTCAAGTCATTTTTGAATTTTTTTAATTTATTAAACATGCAGCACCTAATGTGGAAATCTCGGTAGAGTGGGCCTGAGCTCCTAAGGCTAGATTTGGCAATTCAGTTCTGTCTGTCTCAGAGAAAAGAGGTTTCTCTCTTGCTTCTTGGAACATTGCATGGCCAGATTTAATTTGGCCCAGAGACGGGGATGAGCCTCAGGGTGGATATTGTCAGAGGGAGCTGCCTTAGAAAGAAGTGGGGAGAAAGATTGCAAGGGAGGTTTAGCAATTCCCGTGGGTGAGAGTTTATTCTCTGGGTTTGGCCCTCCTTTTTGCTTCGTATATATGGGTCATAGTAATGCTGTTTGGGAAGAGCGTGCGTGTGCGCTCAGTCACGTCCAACTCTTTTGTGACCCCATGGACTGTAGCCCACGAGGCTCCTCTGTCCATGGGATTTCCCAGGCAGGAATACTGGAGTGGGTTGCCATTTCCTCCTCCAGGAGATCTTCTCAACCCAGGGATCAAACCTGGGTCTCTTGCATTGCAGGCAGATTCTTTACCACTGAGCCACCCGGGGAAGCCAAAAGACCCTGCTTTTAGTTTTGAATGTATTGGTTATAGTAATGCTGTTTAGTTAACTTAAAAACTTAAAATTTCAGAGTCCTAAGGGTGTGTGTGTTAGACACAAAAGCAGTCTCTCCGTCATAATCTCACTTCCCAGAGTTAGCACCGTCCATAGTTTTCTTGAGTATCTTTCCTGATGTTTTGCAAGCGGTTATAAGCATGTATGTTGTGTGTACTTTATGTACAGCTTGGTTTTGAACAAAAACAAACCTGTCAATAAAATATTCACACATATGCATACATATGGGCTTCCCTGATGGCTCAACGGGTAGAGAAAGTGAAAAGTGAAAGTCCCTCAGTCGTGTCCGACTCTTTGCGACCCCATGGACTATACAGTCCGTGGGATTCTCCAGGCCAGAATCCTGGAGTGGGTATTCTTTCCCTTCTCCAGGGGATCTTCCCCATACAGGGATCAAACCCCGGTTTCCCGCGGGTAAAAGAATCCACCTGAATTCAGGAGACACAGGAGTCGGGGGTTCGATCCCTGGGTCGGGAAGATCCCCCGGAGGAGGAAATGTCAACCCACTGCAGTGTTCTTGCCTGGACAATCCCATGGACAGAGGAGCCTGGCGGGCTACAGTCCATGGGGTCGGCAGAGAGTCAGACGTGACCGAAGCGACTCACACACACATGTGTGTTGCACGTGTTGGTGTACCAGTGACACACATCCCTTTGTAGATCAAGTGAGTGTCCGGCAGGGTTCCTAGTTCTAAACAACCGAATCAGTTCCTGCCTAAGGTAAGCCAGACTCATAGGAACTGAAGAAGGTCAATGAAACCGCTCTTGGGAGCAGCAGGAATCAAGGACTCTCTGCAGAATCGACAGTTTTCACCCCGGCACGAACTCCGTGGCCTGAATATCATCACGCCAGTGTAACCAAGAGGAAAAGGAAGTCCAGATATGTCTCTGTTCTTGAGTCGGCCCCTCAGGATTCAGTGGCCGTGTGTTTATGCACGTGGATGAGTGCCTTTATGCACGTCTGACTCTGCCGACCCCATGGACTGTGGCCCGCCAGGCTCCTCTGCCCATGGGATTCTCCAGGCAAGAATACTGCAGTGCATTTCATTGGCTGAACCAGTCGTGTGCCATCTCTAGGCTAGACCAGGGCCCCCGGTCAAGCCAGCCAGTGGCACGGAACGTTTTTTGGCTTCTGAAGTTTGGAAAAGTCTCTAATAATTTGTTGTGATAAATGGTAAACATTTGACAAATGATTTTGTACGTGGGAAAAATTCTTTGAAAGCACTGTCTGTGGGCTAGTAGCTTCTGGCTTTGATAGGTTCCATCTTTATTTCTCTTCTGCCTTCATGGTATTTTCAGTTCAGTCGCTCAGTCATGTCTGGGTCTTTGCGACCTCATGGACTGCAGCACGCCAGGCTTCCCTGTCCATCACCAACACCCAGAGCTTGCTGAAACTTATGTCCGTCGAGTTGCTGATGCCGTCCAACCATCTTGTCTTCTGGAGTTTCAGCTTTAGCATCAGTCCTTTCAGTGAATATCCAGGATTGATTTGCTTTAGGATTGACTGGTTTGATCTCTGCTTTCCAAGGGGTTCTCAAGAATTTTCTCTAGCCCCACAATTCGGAAGCATCAGTAGCCTTCTTTACAGTCCAACTCCCATATCCATGCACGACTACTGGAAAAAAACCATAGCTTTGACTATATGGACCTTTGTCAGCAAAGAGGTGTCTCTGCTTTTTAATACACTATCTAGGTTTGTCATAGCTTTTCTTCCAAGGAGCAAGCGTCTTTTAATTTCATGGCTACAGTCACCATCTGCAGTGTTTGGAGCCCAAGAAAATAACATCTATCACTGTTTTCACTGTTTCCCCATCTGTTTGCTATGAAGTGATGGGACTGGATGCCATGATGGTAGTTTTTTCTGAATGTTGAGTTTGAAGCCAGCTTTTTCACTTTTCCTGTTTTACCTTCATCAAGAGGGTCTTTAGTTCCTCTTCTTTTTCTACAATGAGAATGGTGTCATCTGCATATCTGGGATCATTGATATTTCTCCCGGCAGTCTTGATTCCAGCTTGTGTTCCATCCAGCCCAGCTTTTCTCATGATGTACTCTGTATATAAGTTAAATAAGCAGGACAATAATATAGCCTTCATGTACTCCTTTCCCAATTTTGAAGTGATCCTTTATTCCTTGTCCATGACATTTTGAATTTTGTCAGTGACAGTTTGGGAGAAGTCTGTTTTCTCTCTTGTTATATATAATCTCTCTGTCCCATTCTCTGTTTCACCCGTTGGCTCACCAATCCTGTCTGGCCCTTTCGAGAAAGATGCACTGGCCCCAGATGTACAGAATCAGGTGTTGGGCACTGTGCAGACCCGTCTGTTATAAAAGCCGCTCACGTTCTTATGCTTTATGACTAGAAGTCAGAGGACTGGTCCACTTCCTTCTGCACCAGACAGATGGCTCGCGGACAGGAATTCTGTTGTTTCCTACTCTTTGTGATCCTTTCGGCTACCAGTGGTTTCTGAGCATGGAGTGTGTGTGTGTGTATGTAGGGGGGTGGTCCATCGTGACTTGCACACCTCAGGGTCTGGACCTACTTTTGTGCAGCCGTTCTTTCCCTCTGGAACTTTGGAGAAGGTGATGAGTTTGACCCCTCTCTGCTTGGATCCTGAAATCAGCACTTTTTCCAGCTTCCAACGTGGAGTGGAAGCCTGGAAGGGGTGGTTGGAACAGATGGAACGGCGCTCTGAGGATTCGGGGCAGGGTGGTGAGGAGACAAGGCCCGTTCCCCACCTCCTTTCGAAGCTGGAGAGGTCTGTCTTAGAATTGCCGAGAAGCCTTTCTCTTCCGATCATGGTAGTTTTCAAAAGGAATGGTGGGGGCCTGAGATCTCAGAAATGCTCCTTTCTGACCGTGCCCAAGACTTCATGCCATTAGTGAGGGATGGGGGCAGGGGGGTGGAGGAAGAAGTAGATGGAAGCATGTAAATTCGTATGGCTGTTCCGGATAAAGGAGAAAGGACTGGCTTTTATGTAGACTCTGTTCCCCAGCAATCCATTTCATTCTCTCTCCGCCAGTTGGAGGAAGATAAAACAGTCGTTCCAAGGTAATATTTGTGTAACCTACAAAAATCTCGGTCAGGTGAGGGAAAGACGGAATCTGGGTTAATATGACCGTCTCCCGAGTTCTCTCCCTGATTGCAGGCTTTGGTGTGAAACTAGTGAAAGAAGGCGATTTTGATTTGTGTTAGACTCTTCAAAGTCATCTCGGTAAAATAGTCTTTTTTATTTTTGCATGACAAAATGACTTCTAAAGCTTTCCTTTGTAAGAACTTACATCGTCGTCTTTTTAACTGAATGTCACTCAACACAGTGTTAGGCAGAATTTATTGGCATTTTTAAGACCCTCCCAAAGGAAAATAATCCTAAAGGAAATCAACCCTGGAATATTTATTGGAAGGACTGATGCTGAAGCTGCAATACTTTGGCCACCTGATGCAAAAGGCTGACTCATTGGAAAAAACCCTGATGCTGGGAAAGGTTGAAGGCAGGAGGAGAAGGGGACGACAGAGGATGAGATGGTTGGATGGCATCACCGACTCAGTGGACATGAGTTTGAGTAAACTCCGGGAGTTGGTGATAGACAGGGAGGCCTGGTGTGCTGCAGTCCATGGGGTTGCACAGAGTCAGACAGTACTGAGAGACTGAAGAACAAAAGGAAGATAATTCTGATGGTAATCCATAACAATCTGGGAAAGTAGATTGCTTTGGGTTCGAGGACCGTGAATGCTCTAAGTACAGGCCACACCCATCCTGGGGACCGTTCTGTAGCTGAGAGCCTTGGTTCTTAGCCGGTGGCAGCTTGTGTTCCCCAGGGCTCATCTGGCCGTGTCTGAAGACTTCGTCCCAGCTGGGGGTTAGGAGCAATGTTCTTGAGTTCTGGTGGGTGCAGGCCAGGAATGCTGCTTGACAAAGCCTCAGTGCCCGCAAGAGCTCTCAGTACCGAGACTCTGTGTGTGTGTGTGTGTGTGTGTGTGTGTGTGTGTGTGTGCCTGCACACATGCGCGTGTGCTCAGTCATTCAGTCATGTCCGACTCTGCAACTCCATGGACTGTAGCCCACCAGGCTCCTCTGTCCGTGGGATTCTCCAGGCAAGAACACTGGAGTGGGTTGCCATGCCCTTCTCCAGGGGATCTTCCCGACTCAGGGACTGAACACACGTCTCCTGTGTTGGCAGGTGTATTCTTTACCACTGAGCTGCCTGGGAAGCCGTGAGCATTTGAGGCCATGTCCCCAAAAATGTCTGCCGGGTGACAGCAGGGGCTTCAGGTATCGCTAAGGTCTTTACTCTTCAGCTGTGGAGTCCGGAGGGGAAAGATCACTTTCCCCTGGACTGTGGACCGTAGACACAGTTCTTGAGATACAAACAGTGAAAGGAGATCTGGAATATTCTCAGGACATTTCTGAGCAGAGCAGCTCTGTTGAGTCAGCTGAGAGAAGCAGATGATGGCTTGTGAGTCTGTTGGGCCCTCTTGAGTTTGTAGTTTTGGGGGTTTGCAGGCAGCAAAGGGGGTTTACTGTCCAGAGAGGTTTCTCTCAGGAGCATGTGTGCATTCTGAGTCCAGTCAGTCGTGTCCAACACTGTGTGAGCCCATGGACTGTAGCCCTCCAGGCTCCTCTGTGCATGGGATTCTCCAGGCAGGAATCCTGGAGTGGGTTGCCGTTTTGTCCTCCAGGACAGCTTCCCTGAGTCTCTTATGTCTCCCACATTGGCAGGTGGATTCTTGACCACGAACGCCACCTGGAAAGCACCTCGAATGTTAATAGTGCTCATCTTGAGAAACTGGCACGCAGAGTGTTTAAGAGCCTCACTTCATGGCTTTTTAAGCATGACTTTTTAAAGTTTTATGTATGCATGGACACATATGTGCACTTACGCAGGTGTGTGCACTCACGCATCCACGTGGGCACACACAAAGGACCCTGTCACCATACACAGGACGTGTGTCGTGGGACTGGACCCCGATACCTGGTTTTAATGCCCAGCATCTTCCCCAGGCGACTGTAACTTCCTGTGCCTGCTGTCCGCATCTGGTTGATGATGTGTGTGGCAGTGATATGAAGACTGGTCACAGGACCTCGTGTCGTCTTCTGCTCAGGAGTCCAAAGTAGCTCTCATGTTTTGAAAGTGTAGTTGGTGCAAGATTTACTTTTTACTGTGGCAGGTTTCAACATAGTTTTCTTTTGCACGCGTCAGTGGGTTATGTTGTATGGTCTCCTGTACACCTTCCTGCTATAGAAGCGGAGATGGTTAGCCAGAGGGCGTCAAATGGAAACATACAACCCCCTACAAATACGGAGAAAGAACGCTCCTGGTGCATGAAATAGTCTTTCGAAATGCTTGTGTTCCAACATGTATGTGGAGAGAATGTGGGATATTTTCCCACGCTTAACTTTGACCATGGAGGGTAAGAGTGTGGGTTTGGGTGAACAGCAGAGGGACTCAGTCACATACATACGTGTATGTCCGTTCTCTCCCAAACTCCTCTCCCGTGCACACTGCCACATACCACTGAGCAGAGTTCTCTGTGCTGTTGTTCTTGGCTGTACCCCAATACAACATGGTTTGGGTGTTTAAAAAAAAAGAAAAAAGGGGAATTAAAAAAAGAAAAGAAGTATGGATTGGGGACTTCCCTGCTGCTCCAGCGGCCAAGACTGTGTGATCTTAAAGCAGAGGGCCCAGGTTTGATTCCTGGTCAGGGAACTAGAGCCTTCTAGAGCTGCAACTGAGACCCAGGGCAACCAAATAAATAAATAATTTTTTTTTTTTTTTAAGGAAAGAAAAAGAATGTGGATTCAGGGTGCTAGCATTTCATAGCACATGCTGTGGCTGCTGCTCAGTGGCTGGGAAGAAAGCCTTTAGCTCAGCTGGCAAACTTTTAACTGTTTGGAGAGATGGGCAAGGTGCCAGCCCCCCCCATTGCAGGGGGCAGGGCTGGGATGAAAGTGTGGGTGTTGCCCGTTGACCTGAAAAGGACCCATGGGGCTCCTTGGGCCCTGAGCGGGTAGGGCCGCCTCCAGAGCTGGGCTCAGCTTGCCCAGGACGGCCTTGACTGGGCTTCCTGTTTGGGTCTGGGAACGTCGTGGTTGCATTTCTCTTGACCTTTGAGGTCACATGCTTCCGGTTTGGGTGTTTTAGGGGGAAAAGACAGTGCAGGCGTTGTGGGGGTGAGGACTGGGCTGACCCCTTAGCCTCAGAGGAAGGCAGACGCCGTGGCCTTTCTGGGATTGCTGAGGGAGTGGAGGGGTCAGACTCTGAGATGACATGTGTCCCGAGAGGCAGAGGTTGGGAGTGAAGGGGGGCCCCTTGGGCCAAAGAAGACGGGTGGCTTCCAGGAGCTGTGTGAAATCGGGACCCCGTATTCTTCCCCTGGAGCCTGTAGATGGAGCACAACCCTGTGACCCCTGTAGACCCTCACCCCCAGACGAAACAGAGCAGTCCGTGTTGCTTAAGAGAGCTGAGTGTGTGTTAAGCCGCTGTGGGAGACTTAAGATGGGTGCACACGTGTCTAGGTGCTACTGTCAGGAGTTTTACATGCTGGGATGACGGCGTTCAGCTACCAACGGGTGTGAGGTCACGCTCCAGGACTTTGCAGCGAGCAGTACAGCCTGGCTGTGTTCGATTGTGTCCCTTCTTGCTAATCCTTACTCTGCCCGGTGCGTGACAAGTGCTGCTAAGAGGGGCCAGGTTTGACAGCGTTCTTTGGCATGACCTGGCGAAATGACAGTCCTACGGAATCCACTTCTGTAATGAGGACGCTTACTCCTTGGAAGGAAAGTTAAAACCAACCTAGACCGCATATTGAAAAGCAGAGACGTTACTTTGCCAACAAAGGTCCGTCTAGTCAAAGCTACGGTTTTTCCAGTGGTCATGTATGGATGTGAGAGTTGGACTATCAAGAAAGCTGAGCACCGAGGAGTTGATGCTTTTGAACTGTGGTGTTGGAGAAGACTCTTGAGAGTCCCTTGGACTGCAAGGAGATCCAACCAGTCCATCTTAAAGGAAATTAATCCTGGATGTTCATTGGAAGGACTGATGCTGACGCTGAAACTCCAATACCTTGGCCACCTGATACGAAGAGTTGACTCCTTGAAAAAGACCCTGATGCTGGGAAAGATTGAAGGCAGGAGGAGAAGGGGATGACAGAAGATGAGATGGTTGGATCGCATTGCCAACTCAATGGACATGAGTTTGAGTAAACTCTGGGAGTTGGTGATGGACAGGGAGGCCTGGCATGCTGCAGTCCCTGGGGTTGCAAAGAGTTGGACACAACTGAGCGACTGAGCTGATCTGAACTGAATGAGGATGCAGTCCAAAATAGAAGGGCCCTTCCACAGAAGTGAGCTAACACTAAAGTGCGTGAGCTCCATACATCTTTTCAGCAGTGCCGAACTTGACGACGTGTGTGAAAAGCCCCTGCAACAGGTAGATTAGCTGGTGGGCAGTTTTAAAAGATGTATTTCCCTGTCATTCCTGAAGCTTTTGTCATGTGTCACAAGAGAAAATTGAATTTCTTAATCCACTTATATCGAATTTGAAATTCACTTAAACTGGGGCTTCAGGTGTTGGGATTCCGGCGTTGTCATAAGCAGATTTTCTGGTGAGTTTCCGCTTCTGGATTCTATTGTGACTACGCCAACAAACAGTTCCCCCGTTCAGTTTTCATCTCAGACGGGCTGAAAGTCATGTTATGTGTAAATATGATTTGACTCGAGCGTTTATTGTTCAGGTGTAATATGAATCAGAAAGCCTATCTATAGGCCTCTTCCCAACTAAAATTGTGCAATTATGCATTTCACATTAGAGGCAGTGTACTTTTTTAACTCCTTTGTACCAGAGCAAATGAGTTTCATTTTTTTTTAAAAAGGTGGAACTTGTCTCTAGATTTTTCATTGTGTGATGACCACATAACCATGGTTTGTTGAACATTCGTGCACATATACACAGATGATCTTCGCTTTAAGAGTCAGAGAGGTGTTTTTTAAAAAAGCAAAAAAAAAAAGCAAAGCAAGTTTCTGAGACATACTTGACCTATCAGAATTCATCTATTGTCAGTGTTCAATTCAATGATTTTTAGCAAATTTACAGAGCTGTGTGGAGTAGGAGCCCCTGGTGTCTCAGTCGGTAAAGAATCTGCCTGCCATGCGGGAGACCTGGGTTCAGTTCCTGGGTCGGGAAGATCTCCTGGAGGAGGGCATGGCAACCCACTCCAGTGTTCTTGCCTGGAGAATCCCTTGGACAGAGGAGCCTGGCGGGCTGCAGTCCGTGGGGTCGCAAAGAGTTGGACACGACTGAGGATGTACACCCGTCACACACACACAGTTGTGCACTCAGTGCCACAGTATAGTTTTTAAAATACTCCCGTTTTTGTTTTTAAATTTACTTTTATTTTTTGGCTGCCGCTCGCAGCGTGTGGGATCTTACTTCCAAGGCCAGGGCTTGAACCTGTGCCCCCTGCATTGGAAGTGCGGCATCTTCACCACTGGACCGCCAGGGAGGTCCCCATATACCGTTTTTAGAACACTTACCACCTAAAACGAATCCCTGTGCCAGTTGGTACTACTACGCCTCCCGCCATGAAGCCTCTGGGAACCACTCCTCTGTTATGTGTCTCTCTGAATTTGCCTGTTCTTGGCATTTCAAACAGGTGGAATCGTACAGTATGTGTCTTTCGGGTGTGGCCTTCCGGTATAATGTTTACAGAGCTCATCTGTGTTGCAGCATGAATCAGTATTTCACTCCTTTTTTTAAATTGCTGACTGCTATTCTGTTGAGAAACCTACATGCAGGTCAGGAACCAACAGTTAGATCTGGACATGGAACAACAGACTGGTTCCAAATAGGAAAAGGAGGACGTCAAGGCTGTATATTGTCACCCTGCTTATTTAACTTTTATGCAGAGTACATCATGAGAAACGCTGGGCTGGAAGAAGCACAAGCTGGAATCAAGATTGCTGGGAGAAATATCAATCACCTCAGATAACGCAGATGACACCACCCTTATGGCAGAAGGTGAAGAGGAACTAAAAAGCCTCTTGATGAAAGAGGAGAGTGAAAAAGTTGGTTTAAAGTTCAACATTCAGAAAACGAAGATCATGGCATCTGGTCCCATCACTCATGGGAAATAGATGGGGAAACAGTGGAAACAGCATCAGAGTTTATTCTTTTGGGCTCCAAAATCACTGCAGATGGTGACTCCAGCCATAAAATTAAAAGATGCTTACTCCTTGGAAGGAAAGTTATGATCAACCTAGATAGCATATTGAAAAGCAGAGACATTACTTTGCCAACAAAGGTCCATCTAGTCAAGGCTATGGTTTTTCTAGTGGTCATGTATGGATGTGAGAGTTGGACTGTGAAGAAGGCTGAGTGCCAAAGAATTGATGCTTTTGAACTGTGGTGTTGGAGAAGACTCTTGAGAATCCCTTGGACTGCAAGGAGATCCAACCAGTCCATTCTAAAGGAGATCAGCCCTGGGTGTTCATTGGAAGGACTGACACTAAGGCTGAAACTCCAGTACTTTGGCCACCTCATGCGAAGAGTTGACTCCTTGGAAAAGACTCTGATGCTGGGAGGGATTGGGGGCAGGAGGAGAAGGGGACGACAGAGGATGAGATGGCTGGATGGCATCACTGACTCGATGGACGTGCGTCTGAGTGAACTCTGGGAGTTGGTGATGGACAGGGAGGCCTGGCGTGCTGCGATTCATGGGGTTGCAAAGAGTCGGACATGACTGAGCGACTGAACTGAACTGATTGTGTTGTGAGTGACTATAGCCCATTGGGCTTACCCGTTCCTCAGTTGCTGGACATGTGGGCTTTTCCCACTATTTGGTTGTTACGAACAAGCTGCTATGGGATTTCCCTAGTAGCTCAGATGATAAAAGAATCTGCCTGGCGATGCAGGAGACCTGGGTTTAATCCTGGGTTTGGGAAGATCCTTTGGGAAAGGGCATGGCAACCCACTCCAGTGTTTTTGCCTGGGAAATCCCATGGACAGAGGAGCCTGGTGGGCTACAGTCCGTGGGGTCGCACAGAGTCGGATTCCACTGAGTGACTTTCACTTTCACATAAGCCACTTGAACATAATGTGCAGGCTTCAGTGTAGACAAGCATTTTTGTTTCTGCTGGGTTTACTCCTCAGGGTGGAACTGCGAGACTGTGTGTGTGTGTGTAACTTCCTAAGAAACCGCCAGAGTGTTCTCCAGAGTGGCTGTGTGGTTTTGTGTCCCTATCCAGGACACGTGAGCGTTTAAGTCTCTCCACATCCTCCCCAGCATTCCTCATCTTCTAAGAACGTCTTAATCTCCGTTTACAAGGCCCAGAGTGTCGCTTGTCGAGTAGGGATTTAGGGGATGTTCATCACGTACTTGATGAAAGACTGTGCGTTCCTTGAAGCAGTAAACTGAGCGAATCTTCTGGGTCTGTCTTTTTGAGTTTCTGCAGTGTGATGAGCGTGGTCTGAGTGGATGGGAGAATTGGTGAAGGATTTTGAACAGAGGAAGGCAGTGTGGGCAGTCCCGGCCCTCAAGGGCCCGCAGAGAGTCAGGGCTCGGGCACAGACTGTGAGTCTCAGGACTCCGGGCTGGTTCTGTGCAGTTTTTCCCAAGACCCTAAATTCCCAGATTGAGCACCGCTCCTTATGAGTCTCTGCTCTTCTCTGTGCATTCCGAAGCCCCTGCAAGAAGATGCCCCTGGACTCTTAACTCCCCTCTCATTTATGAGAGTCGACTCATTGGAAAAGACCTTGATGCTGGGAAAGATTGAAGGCGGGAGGAGAAGGGGACAACAGAGGATGACATGGTTGGCTGGCCATGAGTTTGAGCAAGCTCCGGGAGTTGGTTATGGACAGGGAGGCCTGGCATGCTGCAGTCCATGGGGTCGCAAAGAGTCGGGCATGACTGAGCGACTTAACAACAACAACTCTTTGTCTTTAGGTTTCCACTTTGATGACCTGATGACCTGCCAAAGACACATGGAGGGGGGAAAAAAAGGAAGATTGAATTGTAAGCCTTTGGAAAAGACCCTGATGCTGGGAAAGATTGAAGGCAGGCAGAGAAGGGGGAGATAGAGGATGAGATGGTTGGATGGCATCACCGACTCAGTGGACATGAGTTTGAGCAAACTCCAGGAGATGGGGAAGGACAGGGAAGCCTGGTGTGCTGCAGTCCACGGGGTGGCAAAGAGTTGGGACGATGCAGTCCATGGAGTTGGACACGACTCAATGACTGAACGACAGACTCTTCTTTATGCAGAAACCCACGTCTGGGACCCTGACATCCTTACTTCGTTGTCCTAGAACCTAGTCCATCTTGGTTGTTGACTTGTCTCTCGTATCTCAGTGGCCATATAATTTGTCTCTCCAAATTGGGACTATTCTGAGAGAGAAAAGGCCTTCCCTGATAGCTCAGCTAGTAAAGAATCTGCCTGCAATGTGGGAGACTCCAGATCGATTACTGGGTCGGGAAGATCCCATGGAGAAGGGATAGGCTACTCAGTCCAGTCTTCTTGGTCTGCCCTGGCGGCTCAGCTGGTAACCAGCCCTTGTAATCATTACCTTGAGGCAGTACGGATCAACTCGGATCGTTTCAAGCAAAAAGACAAGAGGGATTTTTTGCTCTCCTGAAATAAAGGTCGTAAATAGCTCTGGATGTTTTTCCTGAAATTCTCAACTCAAATTTGTGGAAGGTCTTTTTTTTTAATCATTCATTTATTTATTTAGCTGCATTGAGTCTTAGTCGTATCACTTGTGATCTTTGTCACATCATATGCCATCTTTCATTGTAGCGCAGAGACTCTTTAGTTGCGATACGCGGGATCGCTGGTTGTAGCCCTCGGGCTTAGTAAGCCACAGCATGTGGGAATCCCGGTTCCCAACCTGTGTCCCCTGGCCTGCAAGGCAGATTCTTAACCACCCGACCACCAGAGAAGTCCCTGGAAAACTTTCAGTGCCAAGTGTTATGTAATTGTTTCTCAGGAAACCAGGAAATTTGTTCACATACACACACCCCGCCGGTGTGGTTCCCATGTCGTGTGTGCTGCTATTCTGCAAATACCGGCAGACCCATGTATTGTGATGAATACAAACAGAAATAATTACAAAGCCTTCCTGAAATTTACGGCCATGAGGTAGTCTTGCCTTTAGGACTTTTTCCCTTGAACAGTAGGTAATAAAAATGTAGCTTTCTTTTTCTAGGGTAGGTGGTTTTGCAAGGTTTTTGACACTTAAGAAAGATCGTTCTGTCCGTGTTATTGGGGCATCGCTTACGATCACAAGGAATTGTTCGCAGCAGTGGAAGTCCCAGTGTGATCTCGCTCATACCGTGGGTTACTAGGCAACAGTTAGAAGCAATACTGGCGAAGCGGTGTATTTATTGGCTCCGAAATGTGTTTACGATAAACAGTGATGTGTTTCTGTGAACTCCCCCCGCCTCACAAGAGACCTGCAGCCGAGTTGGGACTTTGAGCACTTGTAAGATGTACCCCTGGAGTAAACGAGGCCATGGGGCGGTGTGCAGGCTGCTGCCATATTAACTTGATTCACTTAGCTGTGCTTTGGCGCCGGACGGTTATCTGACACCGAGGGTTATTTTAAGAAGTGGCCCGGTCATCTGCTGGACCGCACTTAGGAGGTTCGAGGCGTCCGTAGTCTCCCCTCTAGGACCCAGGGGAGAAATTTTGCATGTGTGTCAAACTCTAGAAGGCTCTGTGTTTTGGATCCTTGTATCTTTTTCATCTTTTGCATACTGTGAATGAAGCATCTATCTAATCATATTTGTTTCTTCGAAGAGACATCTAGGAAACTGAGAATCTTCCAGTTGATGTAAAGTTGTGTCTGATGGCCAACTTAAGCTACTCTGCTGACCTTTTAACTTTATCTTATTTTTCGTCACACTATCTTCTGTTGGGCCTGATTTTTCCCCACTTAGGGCCTCCCTGGCGGCTCAGTGGGTAAAGAAATCTGCCTGCCATGCAGGCTTTGATCCCTGGGTTGGGAAGATCCCCGGTAGGAGGAAATGACACCTCACTCCAGTATTCTTGACTGGAGAATCCCCATGGACAGAGGAGCCTGGTGGGCTACAGTCCATGGGGTCACAAAGAGTCAGACTTGACTAAGCACACACTCAGTGAATTATTTTACTTTTGCTACTTGTGTGTTTGTGTGTTTGGGACCTACCTCAAATCTTTTTCTCCTTCTCTTTTCCCAGGTGGGAAATTCTTAGGTATTTTCATGACTGAGAGAGCACGGTGGCTTCTTGGAAGTTCTGTTGGCTTACCATGGCTTTTGAATTCTGATGCGCTGGCAGCATCTTATTTTAATCTGGAAGTTTCCTGATGAAGTCCGTCAGGGCAAAGTGTGTGTCTTAATTTAGTATGATGAGGGCAGTGTCAAAAGCAGCTGGTGAGCAGACCCTGGTTAAACTTTCTAGGGCCTTGTAAGCCTGAAAATTAAAGTTCTTTAAAAGCAGTCTATGAAAGGAAGATTTATAACAATTAACAAAGGTCCTGAATCGTTTAAATTTACTGGGCGGGGGCAGAGAGGCGGGAAGAAACCCATTAAGAAATGAATTCTTGGGCTTAAAGGTACATTGAATGAAACGGAAATTCTTTTTCTGTCTCCATCAGTGTGGCTGGGCAGTAGCCTCTAAACTCCACTGAATACTGGGCTTCAGAGCCTTGAATATGCATCATCCCTTGAGTTGAAAAGCAGGAAATGAAACTGAGGTTATGGAAGTAGAAGAGTTCACACTGATCTCGCCGTAAGCAAGTGTAAAGGAGTTGGTGCAGGAAGCATAGCTGTTTCTCCACTTAGGAGGAGGAAAGATTTGGAATGATTTTCTGGATTACTTCAGAGCCTCAGTGTCTCCCTGTCGATAAGAGCCTCTGATTTAATAAGTTTGCTGGGCCAGGAGCTGTTCTGTGTATTTTTACTTCCTGGGTCTCTGTTTTTCCCCACCGCCGCGTAACGGGCTTTGTCCCATTTTTACAGGGAGAGGGAACTATGAGGTTCAGAGATGTCTTGTCTGGGGTCAGAAGTATCCTTGGTGAGCAGGCTGTGAGCTGATTCCAGAATGAATGGATGGCATTGATGAAACTAATTTTATCCAATGACTTGTGTGGCGTTCCGGGCTTCCTGGGTGGGCACTCTTAGTAAACAACATAAGAGACGCGGGTTCCGTCCCTGGGTTGGGAAGATCCCCTGGAGGAAAGCATGGCAAGCCACTCCGGTATCCTTGCCTGGAGACTCGCACGGACAGAGAAGACTGGCGGGCTGCAGTCCGTGAGCTTGCACAGAGTCGGACACAACATGCCACGTGGTCCCTAGGCATGGTCATGCATGCAGTGAGTTCTCCCAGTTCATTTCCCCAAGGTCAGTTAGATTTCTGTCACTTGGTCATCTGTCCCGCTTTGGACAGGGCTCCCGTGGTGGGCTCACTGGTAAAGAAAGAATCAATGCCTGCCGGTGCTGGAGATGTGGGTTCAATCCCCGAATCAGGAAGATGGCGACCCGCTCCAGTGTTCTTGCCTGGAAAATCGCATGGATGGAGGAGCCTGGCGGGCTGCAGTCCGTGGGGTCACCAAAGGGTCAGGCACAACTGAGACTCAGTAGCAACAACCCTTTCCGTAGAGATGAGGGGCTGGAGGCGTGAGGAATCCTGGCCCAGGGGTGCGTACGACCGGCAAGGGGTGGATTGTCCCAGAGCTTCTGGCCCGAGCATGCACACTCCTGGTCACCAGGTCAAATGCATCCCGGATAGAATAACGGGGGATGTCCACGTCTCATGCCAGCTGTCTCATCTTCTCACTTTCATTATGAGACCTCAGGAGTGTGCCTGGAGGAACTGCCTCTGGTGGCAAAAGTGTGGCTTCAGCGGGGAGCTTGCAGACAGGGTGAGACGTGGCAGGAGGCTTGAAGACGCTCCTGGGTGGGACTCATGGGTTCTCTCAAGGGTGTGAGGCTGGGGGATGCGAAACCAGCAAGGGGAGCTTGTGGGGAAGGAGGTGGGCTTGGGTTGTGGCCGGGCCAGACAGAGTCTGGGCTGTGTGCGTGAGCCAGGTGTGGACAGATGGCAGGTGTGTGTGTGTTCCGTGAACTGTCAGTGCTTGCTGGTGGTGAGAAACCCTCGGTTTCAGCCCCAGTTGTGGCAACCTGGAATGTCTCCAGCCTATGTAGCATATTAAAAGGCAGAGACGTCACTTTGCCGACAAAGGTCTGCATGGTCAAAGCTATGGTTTTTCCAGTAGTGATGTGAGAGTTGGACCATGAAGAAAGTTGAGTGCCAAAAAATTGATGCTTTTGAACTGTGGTGTTGGAGAAGACTTGCTGCACGGAGATCCAACCAGTCCATCCTAAAGGAGATCAGTCCTGGGTGTTCATTGGAAGGACTGATGCTGAAGCTGAAACTCCGATACTTGGGCCACCTCATGCGAAGAGTTGACTCGTTTGAAAAGACTGTGATGCTGGGAGGGATTGGGGGCAGGAGGAGAAGGGGACGACAGAGGATGAAATGGCTGGATGGCATCACCAACTCAATAGACATAGGTTTGGGTGGACTCCGGGAGTTGGTGATGGACAGGGAGGCCTGGCGTGCTGCGATTCACGGGGTGGCAAAAAGTCAGATACGACTGAGCGACTGAACTGATACATATATCCCTTCCCTCTGAAACCTGCTTCCACTCTCCCATCCTAACTCTCCAGGTCATCACAGAGTCCTTGGTGGACTCCCCTGTGTTATACAGCAGCTCCTCATAAGCGATCCATGCTACACACGGTAGCACAGATATATATATATGCTACTTTCTCCATCCATTACTTGGGATAACTTTCTGATGTCCTAAATACTGAGGCGACATTTGCAGAAGAACTTAGATCTGTGAATCGGAAGGTGTGTGTGCTTGCCTGTGTTTTCAGATTCTGTTCTTGAATGAGCTGATCGTTGCCATTGGTGTCCTGGATTCTGAGGTGTTTAAGCACAGAGTCGAATTGAATCGTCTTCCCAAAGGGATGATCTTAGAGGTGTGTCGTTAAACAAAATTGAGGACCATACTGTTGAGCTTTCCAGGTGAGGCGGGGAGGGAGTAGGAAGTGTTTGCAGATGACAGAAACGTCAGTGCCGATGCCATATGCTGCTCAGAAACCTGTATGATGATTTCAGCCAGTAGGTAACATGTCTTGTGCTTGACAATTACATTTAAGAGGACTGCTTAGACATGAAACCTGAAGCAAGAAGCAATGTGGTAACAAATTCAGTCAAGGCTTAAAAATGGTCCACATCAGAAATAAAAAAGAAAGTTCACTTAATGGCTCATTGCAAAATGTGGAGAGGGTGCTTTGGGAGATGAGGAGAAGATTAACTAGGATTGTTTTGTACCCTGTGGAGCACTCACAGTGTCATCTGTAAACCAGAAACCGATGTCTTACCTGAAGGTTATTTTTACCGTTTGGTGCGGTCTCTGTGTAGAGATCGTAGTGGCTGTTGATGGACAGTTTGCTGAACACGAAAAAGGTCGTGTTATCCTGATGCTTTAATATATCCTCTTTAAGTGCTGTGATTCGCTTTCTCTTGTTAAATAAAATTTCATGCCACAAAATAAAATTGCCTGCCAACATATTCTGTGTCACTGGTAGATAGCTTATTAAAGTTTGTCATGGGCCTGTTTTTTTTTTATTTTTTTTTCCTGTTGATAGTAGCTCTGGATGGCTACAGAATTAGAAGACCAGTTGGGTCATGTTCTGTTACCTGTCTCGTACCATGTTTTCAGGTGACAAGTCCTGTCGTAGTCTCTCCGTGTGAAATTTATGTGGCCTATCGTGGTGTGAGTTGGGAAAGTACTTTTCATTTGTCATGGGTGACGTGTGTATGGTTCAGCCTGCTGTCGTGGTGCTGCTCGTTCAGTCTCCAAGTCATGTCCAATTCTTTGAGACCCCATGGACTGCAGCACGCCAGGCTTCCCTGTCCTTCACTCTCTCCTGGACTTTGCTTAACCTCATGTCCATCGAATCAGTCATGCTATCCAACCATCTCATCCTCTTCTCCTCCTGCCTTCAGTCTTAACCAGCATCAGGGTCTTTTCCAATGAGTCAACTCTTCGCATCAAGTGGCCAAAGTATTGGAGTTTCGGCTTTAGCATCAGTCCTTCCAGTGAGGTAAATGATGCATGTGTCTCTATATCAATATATATGTGCTCATACACGTCAGTACAGTCTCGGAGGCATTGATTTTGCCAGTTCTACAAGCATGAAATACTTGTTATTAGTGTCATAATGCACTGAGGAAGAAATCATGTTTATATAAATGTCTTGGTTAGTGTCCGTATTTGAATAACTCATACTTTTAACACTGAGCTTGTAAAAAAATCTACAAGCATAATAAAATGTCACTTTGCAGGACAGAGTGCATATTAAATGACTTACCAGAAGAGTAGATGAAGAAAATATGTTTCCCTGTTGATCCTTAAATTTAAAATGAGCCATGTTTCCTGAATTCTTATTTCCCTATACCTGAAGTGCCAGGGCTAGCTACAAGGGCTTCACTTGTAGCTCAGTCAGTAAAGAGTCTGCCTGCAATGCAGGAGACTTGGGTTCAATCCCTGGGTCTGGAAGATTCCCCTGGAGAAGGAAATGACAACCCACCCCAGTATTCTTGCCTGGAGAATCCCATGGACAGAGGAGCTTGGCGGGTACAGTCCATGGGGTCGCAAAGAGTCGGACACGACTGAGTGACTTGGACTTCACTTTGCTGGAATGCTAGTATGGTTGGGTTTCTTCAGAGCTGAAATAAGGGGAGTGACTTTTTTTGCATGGCGATCCTACTCTTTGTTGTAAATGCACAGCTGTGGCGTGTGCCGGCTGTGTTCTGTTCTGGACTTTCATAAAAAGGTTCCCAGTGGTTCTGATCAAACAAGACGCTGGGCAGCTTCGTGGCGGGCTGTCCGGTTTGATTTTCCTCTGTTTTCTGATCATAGATGGATGCCAGTTTGTGACGATTGTTGAATGAGTGAATGAACGAATGCATAGAGAAGGCCTTTGCCAGCTGCTCTAGTTTCTGTTCCCTGGAGCACCCATCTCGAAGCAGCAGTGTTTTTTGCTAGAACACGTGTAGAGAACTGTGTTCTCTTGCCAAGTGTGCTGAGATCAGGGCTCCATGACAGCCATCAGGGTGGCGTTTGAAGAAGTTGCCATCTGCAGCTTACCTGTTATCTCTCCCTTGTGTTTTATTATTTTTAACGTTTCGCTTCTACTTTATGCTGTGATGCTGTGAGTACGATACAGATTTCTCTTTTCTGAGAAATACGGAGGCGACCTGGGCTTTCCTCGTGGCTCAGATGGTAAAGAATCTGCCTGCAATGTGGGAAACCTGGGTTCGATCCCTGGTCTGGGAAGATCTCCTGGAGAAAGGAAAGGCTACCCACTGCAGTCTTCTTGCCTGGAGAATCCCATGGACAGAGGAGCCTGGCGGGGCTACAGTCCATGGGGTCACAAAGAGTTGGACACGACTGAGCGACTTCATTTCCTGTCTCCCCCTCAGGAGAGAGAGGACCCTTGGCTGCCCTGTTTATACATCAGGTATAATAAAACATCATCTTAGGAGCAGACGGTTGCTTCTGCTTGTCTGACGTCATGCTGAAAGGTCCTCCAACTCTTCTGAGGAAGGAGACCCCTACGGAATTACATCCTGGGACCTCATGCTGGAAATCGTAACCGAGGGGATTTAGAAATTGCTCGCACTTTTTTCTTCTGTGTTTATTTTCATCTTACGGTCGATGCTAAAGGCACTGACCTTCCTTGGTTGCCTTCTTTTCCTCTTGGTCGTCATCTTTAGGTTTGTGCCGTCACACATGGTAGCCCCCGGCCATGTGTGACTCTTTAAACTTAAATTAGTGAAAAGCAAATTCCATTTAAAGTCAACGCCTCAGTTGTACTGTCCACTTCTCAACTGCTCAGTAGTCACACGTGGCTAAATGAATCCCCGTACTTGTCTGCATGCTCTGCTGTGTCTGACTCTTTGCGAGCCCGTGGACTGTAGCCCGCCAGGCTCCTCTGCCCATGGAATTTTCCAAGCAAGAATACGGGAGTGGGTTGGCATTTCCTACGTCAGAGGATCTTCCCGAACCAGGCAGTGAACCTAGGTCTCTTTCGTCTCCTGCACTGACGGGCAGGTCCTTTTCTACGAACGCCACCTGTGAAGCCCTTACCTCCCAGTGAAAGTCACTCAGCCGTGTCTGGCTCTTTGTGACCCCATGGACTATACAGTCCATGGAATTCTCCAGGCCAGAACATTGGAGTGGGATTCCCTTCTGCAGGGGGTCTTCCCAACCCAGGGATCGAACCCAGGTCCTCCCGCATTGCAGACGGATTCTTTACCAGCTGAGCCACCAGGGAAGCCGAAGAATACTGGAGTGGGTAGCCTATCCCTTCTCCAGGGGAACCTCCCAACCCAGGAATCGAACCAGGGTCTTCTGCATTGCAGGTGCATTCTTTACCAGCTGAACTAGCGGGGAAGCCCTTCACTTTTCAGATAGGATGTCAATGAATACCATACTGGGCAACAGAGATACGGTGCAGGAAGTTTTGTCAGACAGATGAGAGATGGTTATTCAGATTTTGCCTGATAAGTATTCCAGGGAAACAGAGGGAAGGGGGGCAGAGGGAAGGAGGGGAATCTCCAATCTGAAGAAGACAGAAATTTCAAACCAAATAGAAGAGAGAATAGAAATTAAGCGTATCAAAAATTACTACTTGAAATCTCATCAGCATTTCATTGTGGAAAATCAAGGATAAAGGCAGCGTCTAAGCACTTTTTTTTTTTTTTTTTTTGGATGGAAAAGAGTCATAGGAAGGGCCTGGAATCAGAATGACATCATATTTCTTAACTCGGAAAACAGACTGAGCTTAGAATTCTATGAAAATTTATTTTCACTCAGACTTTTGCGTTCATTCCCTCACGGGTTGTTAATTCAGGGTAGCATAAAGAGATTTGTCCATACTCAGGATTATCAGTAGGCTTTAAGGTTCCATACTTCACTTCTCTCAGGAAGCTGCTGGAGAATATGTTCCATTGAAAGGAGACAGTAAACCAAGAAAGGGGGGAGACTTGGCATCCCTGAAACAGAAAGAGGCGGAAAGAATTGTTACGATGCTGGTGGTGTGATCTTGCGGCATCTGGTCTCAGCAGGTCTCACTCTGACAAGTATAGACTGGAGCAGAGTCCAGAAATTTCAGGAGGAAGGTCTGGTGTGTGTATATATTTGGGGGGTCAGGAGAGCAATGGTTGCGGTGAACTTAGAACTGCCAGGTTGTCTGAGTGAAAAATTGAAAGACGGTGGAAGGTTGTTGGGGGAATTATCAAAGAAAAACAGAGGCAGCCAAATCATCCCAGGAAAATTAAAGAGTTAGACTGAAGAAAGGCATCATAAACCTACCGCTTGCTTGCCTGGAAGTGCCTGTTCCGTTGTCAAAATAGCCAGTGTAGAGTTTATATGTAACCAAAACATGTTACGCTGTTGGAAAAATGTGGAAGGGTAAGCCAGGATGGGTGGTGGGAAGTTCAGTTCAGTTCAGTTCAGTTGCTTAGTCATGTCCAACTCTTTGTGACCCCATGGACTGCAGCACACCAGGCCTCCCTATCCATCACCCACTCCAGGAGTTTACTCAAACTCATGTCCATTGAGTCGGTGATGCCATCCAACCGTCTCATCCTCTGTCGTCCCCTTCTCCTCCCGCCTTCAATCTTTTCCCAGCATCAGGATCTTTTCCAATGAGTCAGCTCTTCACATCAGGTGGCCAAAGGATTGGAGTTTCAGCTTCAACATCAGTCCTTCCAATGAATATTCAGGACTGATTTCCTTTAGGATGGACTGGTTGGATCTCCGTGCAGTCCAAGGGACTCTCAAGAGTCTTCTCCAACACCACAGTTCAAAGGCATCAAGTCTTCTGTGCTCAGCTTTCTGTATAGTCCAACTCTCACATCCATGCATGGCTGCTGGAAAAACCATAGTCTTGGCTAGACGGACCTTTGTTGGCAAAGTAGTGTCTCTGCTTTTTAATACGCTGTCTAGGTTGGTCGTAACTTTTCTTCCAAGGGGTAAGCGGAATTTACAAAAACAAAATCTTCATCCGTATGTGAGAAAACCAAGTAAGTGATCTCTAAAGTTGATAGGGTATATTGTACAGCAGTTTATTTAGAATCATGTGAGTCCATGCCAGGGAATATTGCCAACTGTAGAAACAATTCTGTGATTCAAGTGTGGTTGCTTTGGAGAGCAGAATTGGGGAAGGATGCTGCTGAAAAGGTTGCAGCTGAGATGAGAAGTCTTGCTTCACCTGCAGTGTGCGTATTCTGTTACTTTGAAAAGAATAAACATGATACACAGTGTATACCTTCTGCAGAATTATAGCGATGTTAGTATGGGGACTTCCTCAGTGGCCCAGTGGCTAAGGCTCCTCCTTCCCAGTCCAGGGAGCCCCGGGTTAAATCTCCCTTCAGGAACTAGATCCCACATGCCTGCATGCCACGACTAAGACCTGGCACCACTAAATAAATAATTTTTTTTTTAAATTTTTAGTATGGTTCAAATGAGGATTTCTCAGCCGTGGCGATATTGACATTTGAGCCAGATATTACTAGCTGTTTATGAAGGGAGATGTTCTACGTGCTGTAGGAGCTTTAGCAGCCTCTCTGGCCTCACTCGATGCCAGTAATATCCTTCCCGGAGTCCTGAGGACTGAAAATGTTTCCAGACATGGACGTGTCCAGTGACGGTGGCTGGGGGAGGGGAGGGCAGGGGACACAATTAGCCCCATTGGAGAAAGCACAGATTTACAGGATTAACCATCTGGTAGGTTCTAGTGACTCGATGGACGTGAGTTTGAGCGAGCCCCGGGACTTGGTGATAGATAGGGAAGTCTGGTGTGCTGTGGTCCACGGGGTCACCAAGAGTCAGATACGACCGAGCGACTGAACTAAGCTGATGTTTCTAGTGAGGTGGCTGAACCTAGAGCGTGTTATTCAGAGGAAAGTCAGTCAGAAAGAGAAAACCGAATGTCGTGTATTAAGGCGTGTGTATGGCTTCCCTGGTGGCTCAGATGGTAAAGAAAGCATCTGCCTGCAATGCGGGAGACCCAGGTTCGATCCCTGGCTCGGGAAGATCCCCTGGGGAAGGAAATGGCAACCCACTCCAGTACTCTTGCCTGGAAAATCCCATGGATGGAGGAGCCTGGTAGGAATCTAGGAAAGTAGTACCGATGAACCTATTTCCAAGGCAGGAATAGAGACAGACTTGTGGACACAGCGGGCGAAGGAGAGGGTGGGGTGACCTGAGACAGTGGCACTGATATATACACAATACCACCATGGGTCACCCGGGTAGCTCAGCTGGTAAGGAACCTGCCTGCAATGTGGGAGAGCCTGGTTCGATTCCTGGATCAGGAAGATCCCCTGGAGAAGGGAAAGGCTACCCACTCCAGTATTCTGGCCTGGAGAAGTCCACTGGACTCTACAAGTCCATGGGGTCGCAAAGAGTCAGACACGGCTGAGCGACTTTCCCTTTTCACTTTCACGGGTAAAATAACTAGCCTCCTGGGAAGCTGCCTGTATAGCGCAGGAAGCCCAGCTCTCTGTTCTGTGATGGGTTGGGGTGGGGTAGGGGGATGAGAAGGAGGTTCAAGAGGGAAGGGACATATGTATACTAGGGTTGAATCTTGTTGTTGTACAGCAGAAACTAACACAGTGTCGTAAAGCAATTATCCTCCAATTAAAAGTAAATTAAAAAAAATCTAATATGGACTGAATCATCCGAATATATAAAAAGCACTGGGCGGTATTGAAAGTGCAGGAAACAACAGCTTCATCATACAGAACCTGAACTCTGCAAGTACGTACCAAATGAAGCGGTTAGAATTCTCTGGCGTTGAGACCCCCTCCCGCCGGAATGTATCTGAGCTGCTGGGGCTCGGCCAGGTTAATTCGGGCTCTCTCAAAAAAAAAAAAATAAAAGGAAGAAGAGGACTCGGGAGGAAACTGCAGCTCCTGTGTCATGCTCTGTGGTTTCGGAAAACATATTTTACATTTTTCGCATTTTTTTTTTCATGATGGTACAACTAGAGTTTCTCCAGGGTGAACATGTTAATCATTATGGCAACTTCAGAAGAGGGGAAAAAAAATTGCTTTGGATGTATTTCTGTGCTCAGGTGGCTGTGGAACACAGATGAATTCTCTTCACACCCGTCTGCCGCCCACCCCGCTCTCTCCACCAAGTCCTCCCAAAGCAATCCCTTTGCAAATTCTTGGTTCAGTTCCCTGCAAGGTGTTTTCCCTTAGAATTTACCAAGGAAGTCAACAGGAAAATGGTTCCTCCGATTTTCCTTTTTGATGTGGGTGAAACCTCATAAATAATTTAATACCCTCATTTCACAGCTGAGGAGTCTCTGGTCCGGAGAGAGTTTCTTATAATTAATTAGGAGCAAAGTGAGGCTTGTAAGTCTGTTTCTCTCTCTCTTTTTTTTTTTTAAACTTTTTCATTTTTTTTTTTAACTGAATATATGTGCATAGTAGTTTGGTGGAAGGAAGACAGAATGGAGCGGTGGATGGTGCATGGGGCACCTTTTGTCAGCCTTTTGATAGAGTTATCTCTTGGACTGCAAGGAGATCCAACCAGTCCATCCGAAAGGAGATCAGTCCTGGGTGTTCATTGGAAGGACTGATGTTGAACCTGAAACTCCAGTATTTTGGCCACCTGATGCGAAGAGCTGGCTCATTGGAAAAGACTCTGATGTAGGAAAGGGTTGAGGGCAGGAGGAGAAGGGGACGACAGAGGATAAGATGATTGGATGGCATCACCGACTCAATGGACATGAGTTTGGGTGGACTCCGGTAGTTGGTGATGGACAGGGAGGCCTGGCGTGCTGCAGTCCATGGGGTCGCAAAGAGTCGGACACGATTGAGCGACTGAACTGAAACTGATAAAGAGTTAAAGGGTTCTGAGCACTGTCTGCCAGGAGGGTGGGCCCTTTCTTGTAAGCTTAGACAACACGTGGTTGGGGAGGGTAAAGAAAAGAGCAAGACTGGAGGTTCCTGAGGTGCCCTTTAATCCCAATTTCTGGTGGTTCAGATGTGTTCCTTCGAGAGGTAGGGGGATTTGGGATGGTTTGAGAGCAAGTCAGAAAACAGCTTGGCTCTGGTCCTCTGCTGAAGCTCCAGTACTTTGGCCACCCAATGCGAAGAACTGACTCATTGGAAAAGCCCCTGATGCTGGGAAAATGGAAGGCGGGAGGAGAACGGACAACAGAGGATGAGATGGTTGGATGGCCTCACCAGCTCAGTGGACAGGAGTGTGAGCAAGCTCCGGGACTTGGTGATGGACAGGGAAGCCTGGCGTGTTGCAGTCCATGGGGTCACAAAGAGTCGGACACGACTGAGCAGCTGAACTGAACTGGTGCCCTGCTCTGCTGGCTCTGGTCGTGGGGTGGCCCTGGAGCCAGCATGCTCCACCACTAGCAGCTGTTCTTATGCTGGGTGGCCCCAAGACTGAGGTTGGTCTATGCTGATTGGGCGGTGGGGGAGAGGGGGTCTCTTTCCTGTGGTCTGTGGGGCCCCCTTTCTCCCCCGCCAACCAGCCCTCCTGTACTCTGCTGTCGGCATTCTCTTTTCTGAGCACCCACCCTCTGACATTTTGGGAGACTTCCATGCCCTCTGCTTGCGCCCACCCGTTGACCTCCACTACCACTCACGTGGCGGCTGCTTGGCCGCTTTACCTTCCTCTTCACCTGACTCCTTGCGGCAAGGGATGCTGCCGCCTCCGTGAAGTCTTCCTCGGTTTCTTCCGTGCAGGGAGCAGATGCAGAGAAGACGGCGTGTGTTTGTCCTTGTCGTCCTATCAGCCACGGGCCCCCACCTCCAGTCCTCTGCCTCAGCGGCAGTTACTTGCTAAGTCTTCCCCTGGTAATCTGAGTGGCGGCTGTCACTAGAAGCCAGGAACACCGAACTGTCTGTGGTTTTCATCCCGCATTGCTACGCTCTTGTTTCTCTGTCTCACTGGCCAGATCCTCCTCCTCTGGGTTCGGTGGTGGCCTTTACATTTGTAGAAATACCGTTGAATCTATTCTTTGTCAGATTCTTTCTCATGATAGGTTATGAGAAAGATACTGTAATTCCCCGTGCTGTGCAATTTAGTTCACAAATTCATGCTGCTACTGCTAAGTCGCTTCAGTCGTGTCCGACTCTGTGCGACCCCAGAGATGGCAGCCCACCAGGCTCCCCCGTCCCTGGGATTCTCCAGGCAAGAACACTGGAGTGGGTTGCCATTTCCTTCTCCAATGCATGAAAGTGAAAAGTGAAAGTGAAGTCGCTCAGTCGTGTCTGACTCTTAGCGACCCCATGGACTGCAGCCCACCAGGCTCCTCCATCCATGGGATTTTCCAGGCAAGAGTACTGGATGGGGTGCCACTATCTTCTCCGTTATATATATTCATAGTAGTGTGTATATCTTAATCCCAAATTCTCATTTATCCCAACCCTTCTTCCCCATTTAGTAAGCATCCGTTTGTTTTCTGTATCTGTGAGTCTCTTTCTGTTCTGTAAAGAAGTTCATTTGTATCATTTATTTGTCCTTTTTTTAAAATTATTCTTTATTAATTTGCTGTGCTGCACAGCTTGTGAGATCTTAGTTTCCCCCCTGACCAGGGATTAATCTGGGGCCCTGGGCAGTGAGAGGTCAGAGTCCTAACCACTAACCACTAGACTGCCAGGGTGTTACATTTTTTTTTTTAGACTCCACGTAAAAGGGATGTCATATGATATCACTTAACTTCAGTTGTGTCTGACTCTCTGCGACCCCATGGACTGTAGCCCACCAGGCTCCTCTGTCCATGGGATTCTCCAGGCAGAAATACTGGCGTAGGTGGCCGTGCCCTCCTCCAAGGGGATCTTCCCGACCCAGGGACGAAACCCAGGTCTCTTGCGTCTCCTGCAGGCAGATTATTTACCAGTGGCGCCACTTGGGAAGCCTTAGTGTGATAATCTTCAGATAATCTCAGCGGGGTGACTGTGCTGTCCAGGGGATACTGGGCAGCGAGAGTCAGTTTGGTTGTCACACCCTGGATGGATGGCAGGATTCCTATGGTGTCAAGTGGATAGGGCCTGAAATACTGTTCAGAGTCCTTTCACATGGAGCACAGCCCCACATCCCCACCCCAGAGAATTCTTGTATGCCTGCTGAGTTGCTTCGGTTGTGTCCAACTCTTTGCGACCCCATGGACTGTATGTAGCCCACTGGGCTCCTCTGTCCATGGGATTTCTCCAGGCAAGAATACTGGAATGGGTTGCCATGCCCTACCCCAGGGCATGTTCCCGACCCAGGGATCGAACCTGCATCTCTTAGCGTCCAGTGCATTGGCAGGTGGCTTTACCATGAGTGACCACGAGAAGCCCACTGCATAGAGTGATCTGGTCCCAATGCCAGTACTGCTGAGGTGGAGAAATCCCACCCCAGGTGCATCCCAGCCAGGCCCACAGCTCCAGGGGTCACAGTTGAAGTGAAGTGAAGCGAAGTCAATCACTCACGTCTGACTCTTTGCGATCCCAGGGACCGTAGCCCACCAGGCTCCTCTATCCATGGGGTTTTCCTGGCACACTGGAGTGGGTTGCCATTTCCTTCTCCCGAGATCTTCCCGACCCAGGGATTGAACCCGGGTCTCCCGCCTTGTAGGCAGATGCTTTACCGTCTGAGCCACCAGGGAAGTCCATTGGTTACACATACCTAACTCTGGGACTGTGACCTCTGCCACCCGCTCAGACGTGTGCCATCACCTAGTTAAGAATCCGCTCAGAGAGTGGGAGAGCCAACAGGGGTTTCAGGAAAAGTTCACACCTTCAAAAGCTTTTGCTCTCTCCTCTACTCTGACTTCCCAAACATCCCACCTTTTGCTCGAGCTCTGAACCTGGATGGCATCCTTACTGCTTCTGCCCCCGACCCCAGCACACACGCGCTGACCTGTGCATGCCCCGCGTCTCATCTCCAGGACATCGCGGACTCCGTGCGTCTTCTCTCCACCTCTGTGTTCCCCTCCGGCCCTTTGCGAGCTCCCCCGTGTTCCTCTGCAGGGCGAGAGCTTCTCTAAGCCTTTTGTCCTGAGAATGATGGGAGCCCTGAAGGGTTTTATTTTAAGTGGGGGGATGGTCAGATTTTCTTCTGTCCTTCAGCCTGGTGCCGGGTGAAGAGAGACCAAGGAGGAGGAGTCAGGCTCCTTCTGAGGCTGCAGAGTCCTCCGTGCCCAGGATCCACTGTCGCTCGCTTCTGCAGCACGGTCACCCGGCCCCTCCTCCCGTGTCCCCGTCACCCAGGTCGCTATCGCCACTGGACGTTTGCGCTCGTGGGCTGCCTTCCTGCACGTTCGAGGGCTCCCTCCTCACGGTGCCCCGTCTCGGCCCACGGTGTGAGCTCAGCTCCGTGTCCAATGGTCACTTCTCCCCCACTACCAGTTCTCTTACATGGTCTTGGGCGTTTTCTTACTAGTTAGTTGCCAATGTTCCGTTCTCGCTGAGATCCCCCCCTTCTCACCGTCCGGATACTTAAGTGTCGCACGACCGCAGACATCGTGTTCCCTGATGCCAACAGCAGCATCGCCGAGCGGCGTCTGCTCTTTCCACACGTCTGGACGCGGAGTTCTCAGTGAGAATGTGCCAGGTTGCATCGAATCGAGCGAAAAATAACCTGTGTTTTTCGTTTAGTGTGTTTTAGGGTGCTTAGAGAACAGTGAGAGCTGGCTAGATGCTCTAGCTGGCTAGATGACCGCTCTTTGAATCTCTTACTTCTGGAGCACTGTGGACTGTGCAGAGATAAGTGAGATGTGTCTCGTGTTTTGGGGTGATTGGAATATCTAGTGAGGTGATCATAACTAGTTTGAGATTGAGAGTTTTGAACAGATTGCACGTGAACAGGCTCACTGTATGCACAGAGACGAAACACTAAATTTCACCAACGATGGTTGTCCACCATCTGACACTGTTAATGTTTCCGCTTCCTAAGACCCCTACTGCTTCAGAAAGCTGCGTAAGTCTTTGAATGGTCGAGAATGTAGTTGAGATGTTTTTGTTGACTTTTTTTGTTTTTGAACGGCCACAAGGGAGATCTGGCAATTTTTATTGAATTCACCAGGATCTGTTATCCAGATTATATTGTAATATTTACTGCATTAAAAAAAAGATGTTAAAAAATACTAGGTGTGATAAAGTGCAATTTGTTGTTATTTAGTCACTAAGTCGTGTCCAACTCTTTTGAGACCCCAGGGGTTGTAACCCACCAGGCTTCTCTGTCCATGGGGTTTCCCAAGCAAGAATACTGGGAGTGGGTTTCATTGACTTCTTTTTTTGCCTGATGTTGGATGTGTTTTTGTTGACAGGTAACCGAAGATAGAAAACAGGCCTAAAAATAAATCCCAGAAGGAAGACGAGATTTGCCTACATTTGTCTCTGAGTAAGTAAAATTGTAAAATGGATTTCTTTCTTATTCTATAATGAAGTATCCTGTCAACTGGTCCATGTTTTTTAAAAAATTTACTATTACTTATTGGCTGTATGTACCAGAAACAGTAATTTCTCAAGATGTTCTGTAGTAGTTGATTTGGTAACCAAAACATGCTGTGTATCTGTCTGTGTTGGCACTTCATGATAAACTCCTGTTTCTCGGAGCGTTTGGAAAGTCAGAAATTTTAGGAAGGAGAGATGGAGATGATTATTGTGTGCTTTTGCAAGACGCATCATTTCTTTCATGGTCTCTCATTCCCGAGAACATTGCAGGTACTTATTTTCCCTCGGATGGCTGATTTATGAGAAACAGAGGTGTGTGTGTGTGCGTGTGTGTGTGTGGTTTTTTTTTTTTTTTTTGATGCTTGTCTTGTATGTGTTTGGAAACGACAGACATCCACGGCCTAGTTTGTGGTCCAGACAGAACTTTCCATAAACACCTTGTTGGACAGCATCGTGAGGCCATGTGGCCTGTGCTGGGGGCACCTGGGGAGGCGTTTTCCTTCCGTCCGAGCCCCACGTGGACTGTCGTGAGAGCATGGAGAACCCAGGCAGTGTTCCTAGAACGGGGACCTCTGGAGTCTGGAGCCATCGTCTTGGCTGCTGTATTTCACCCAGCTTGCAGCAAGGCCCGGGTCTCACCCAGATCAAGAATTTCCTTTTCAAGACCCCCCTTTTATGAAAGTCTTCTGTTTCTGGGGTGACTGTTCTCTGAATCTCTTACTTCTGGAGCATTGTGGAGTGTGTGGAAATTAAGTGAGATATGTCTCGTGTTTTTGGGGAAGGCGTTACAGGTCTTAGAAAGCCGTGGCATGGATGGGTGTCCCATGGACGGTGCAGACGTCTCCTGCTGTGGGAATTCCCAGGAAGGATCTACTAACCTGCCTTGCAGCCGCTGAGGAAGGCTGGACCTTCGTCTTGAAGGGGAGACTTGGACGGGTTTTGGTGGCGTTTGGGATCTCAGTGCATAGTGAAGATATGCGTTCTAGATGGGGGGCTCTATGGGCAAAGGCGAGAAATGAGCAATAAGATTTTTTTTTTCCTCTTTAAAGGGAAAAGTTGATAAGCCAGCCTGGTGCAATGCAGGGGAGTGATGGGGGTTATTGTTTAGTCACTCAGTCGTATCCGACCCTTAGTAATCCCGTGGGCTGTAGCACGCCAGGCTTCCCTAAGGAAAAGGCAAAGGCCCTGATGTTAACCCTGCCTGCACAGTGCCCAAAGGAGTCTGATTCTGATTCTCTTAGCATCAGAGCTGCTATCTCCCTTTACCTAGACACGCCTGGGGTCACATACCCATCAGTAACAGATGGGCTTCGTGTAATTTGAAACGATATCATAGGTGACCTTTTGAACCAACAACCCCCAGCCCCCTGGGGTGAAGAAAGAACAGTAAATCATGGCAAGATACTTACATAACAACTCGTCTGCCAGCCACGGCCATATGGTATTAACAACTTGATCATGTTGTTATTCACATAGCCGACAATTCGCCCATTCAGAGTGTACGCTTCCGTGGTTTTTAGAATATTCACAGAGTTCCGCACCCATCGCCACAACTGATTCTAAACCATTTCCTCGCTCCCCAAAGAACCCCATGGACCCATGAGAGCTCACTCCTTGTTCAGGCCTCCCCCAGTCCCCAGCCACCGCCTGTCGATGGTCAGCATCTCTGGATTTGTTCATTCTGGATGTTTCGTGTCAATGCAATCACGCAGAGTGTGTGCGCTTCGTGGACGGTTGGTTTTTCACTCGGTGGAACGTTTTCAAGGTTCAGCGGTGCTGTTGCATTCGTTTTGATTACCAGACCCCATTCCATTGGGTGAATAGCCCACGTTTGGTGTATCTGTTCATGAGTGAGACACTGTTACTTTTGACAATTTCTATTTTGAAATAATATTAGGCTCACAAGACATGGCAAAAATATGTGTGTGCGTGGTCTGGTGCTTCAGTTGTGTCCCACTGAACACATGGGATGCCATGAAATGTATAGCCTGCCAGGCTCCTCTGTCCATGGGATTCTCACTGGAGGGAATTGCCCACGGCCTCCTCCAGGGGATCTTCCCAACCCAGGGACTGAAACCACAGTCTCCTGTACTAGCGCCATCCGGGAAGCAAAAAAAAATAGCAAATTGAGGTCTAGGTCGTCCCCCGCCTTCCCTGGTCTTTCGTGAAGATACTATGTTATCAAAAGTAGGAAACTGACAGCTGCAGTTTTGCGCTGATGCAGCCCTGGTCTTCATTTTAGCAGTTTTGGGGTGTGTGCCTGCGTGCATGTGGACAGTGTGTGAGCTATAATCATACGTGGAGCTTTAAGTAACCCCCACCATAATCCAACACAGAAACCGTTCCATTGGCACAGGAAAACCCCCGCGTGCCCCCACTGCATGGTCAGCCTCTGTGGCTCCTGGCAGCCACTGACTTCTCCGGCTCTGTAATTTTGTCCTTTCAAAAATGATCTTTCTGCCATTAGGGTGGTATCATCTGCATGTCTGAGGTTGTTGATATTTCTCCCGGCAATCTTGATTCCAGCTTGTGGATATTTCTCCCTGCAATCTTTATTCCAGCTTGTGCTTCATCCAGCGCAGCATTTCGCGTGATGATGATGTTGTTCAGTTGCTTGGTCATGTCCAACTCCTTGAGACCCCATGGACTCCAGGCTTCCCTATCTTTCACCATCTCCCAGAGCTTGCTCAAACTCATGTCCATCAAGTCGGTGATGCCATCCAATCATCTCGTCTTCTGTCGATCCCTTCTCCTCTTGCTTCAATGTTTCCCAGCATCAGGGTCTTTTCTAAGGAGTCAGTTCTTCGCATCAGGTGGCCAGGGTTGGAGCTTCAGCTTCAGCATCAGTCTTTCCAATGGATATTCAGCACTGATTTCCTTTAGGATGAACTGATTTCCTTTAGGATGAACTCCTTGCAGTGCGGTCCAAGGGACTCTCAAGAACCTTCTCCAACACCACAGTTCGAAAGCATTAGTTCTTCAGCGCTCAACTTGCTTTGTAGTTCAATTTTCACATCCATGTATGACTACTGGAAAAACCATAGCCTTGACTAGACGGACCTTTTTTGGCAAAGTAATGTCTCTGCTTTTTAATATGCTGTTTAGGTTGGTCACAACTTTGGCTGTACTCTGCATATAAGTTAAATAAGCAGGATGACAATAAACAGCCTTGATGTAATCCTTTCCCAGTTTTGAAACTGGTGCATTGGGTGAGGTGTGGCCTACTATAAGGGGATGGGTAGCCTTTTCTCACCAACTCTTTTCTGTTCATAAAATCCTAAAAGGGCTCAAAGGACTGCATTTTGGAGACATTCCCGGTAGAATTGTTGATGGTTAGAACCAGACACTAGCAGGGGCAACACAGCGTGTTCTGTGAATCTCATCTGGACAGTCTGCCATGTTACAGACCAACCCGGTTGCAGGGCTTTTTCATACTAAGGTATGGTACAGGCAGTGGCACGGGTTGGAACATGGGTATTGTTCGGCAGGCTTGGGGTGCCATGGGCTAGACGTAGGGTGTTGCTCATTTGTCTTATCAGAAGCCATAAAGCATCCAGGTGCCCTGGCAACCATAACTAGCTGATTGGAAGACGTGAATTCCACATGGATAATGGTGTAGTGCAGTTTCATTTTCTGAGGTCTCCTGCTGATGAAAGTGCATGATGAGATGCTGTTTGTCAGTGTGATTCAGCCCTTGCTTCCAGTCTTCGCTTGAGGTTTATTCAGTGTTCTTTTCGTCCAAACAACCTTTGCCTTGTTGAATCCCCAGAACACAGACGTAGAGCCCCACTGACATGCCCTCCCTCCAGGTTTTCAGGAAAAAACCCACTTTCTCTTGAGAAACCACTTCTTTCCTCTAGAACCCACAAAAACTCATGCTGTTGGCAGGGGCATGCCCTCAACTGATGGATCAGGAGTCTAGTGAGTCTCTTCTTCACGGAACTTGATGCAAATGGACATTGTGCCGTGCTAAGTCGCTTTAGTCGTGTCCAGCTCTGTGTGACCCCGTGGACTGTAGCCCACCAGGCTCCTCTGTCCATGGGGATTCTCCAGGCAAGTATACTGGAGTGGGTCTATTGCCATTCCTTCCCTTCTCCAGGGGATCTTCCCAACCCAGGGATCGAACCCATGTTTCTTATGTCTCCTGCATTGGCAGGCTGGTTCTTTCCTGCTTAACACCACCTGGGAAGGTATAAATGGACATTGAGTTCTGATTAATTAAAATTCAAGAATAAGCTCTTGAAATTGGCTGTAGCTTCTGCTTGTAAAATGGCCTGAAGGTGATGGCAGGTTTCTTTTCATTTCTGACATCTGTTACTACTTCTGACTCTTACAGCAAATCAGAGAGTGTTATTTTTCTTAGTATTACCTTTTGGTTTTCTTCGTAAACATGGGCGGTTCCTGAAGATCTCTTTTTGAGGACAGGGGTTCTCCACTGGGGGCAGTCTTCTAACCACCGCCCCCCACCACCCTGCCCCACCCTGGGACACTTGGCAAAGTCTAGAGACGTGTTTGGTTGTCATATATGATTGATTTGATGGGAAGGAGTGATCCTGGCATCTGAGAATGCTGCCAAACACCCCACCATGGACAGGACAGCCTCTCCCACCTTCTCACACACCAAAGAATTATCTGACCCCAAATGGGCTTCCCTGATGGCTCAGTTGGTAAAGAATCCACCTGCAATGCAGGAGACCCCGGTTTGATTCCTGGATCAGGAAGTTCCCCTGGAGAAGGGAGAGTCTACCCACTCCAGTATTCTTGGGGTTCCCTGGTGGCTCAGCTGCTAAAGAATCTGCCTGCAGTGCTGGAGACCTGCATTCGGTCTCTGGGTTGGAAAGATCCCCCGGAGAAGGGAAAAGCTACCCACTCCAGTATTCTGGCCTGGAGAATCTCATGGACTGTACAATCCATGGGGTCGCAAAGAGTCGGACGTGACTGAATGGCTTTCATTTTCACTTTCAAATGTCGGTAGTATGAGCTTGGCTGGTTTAGGATTTGCCCCCAAACTTGGCATATATTGAATATTGCCTTTCATCATGCTTCACAGTAGGTTAGCGACTATTGGCGTTGGCTCTGAAGCTCTGTGGTAAGGAATAATACCCTTTGAGTCTTCCTATGATGACTCTGGGGCTTCCCAGGTGGCTCAAAGATAAAGAATCTGCCTGCCAAGCAGGAGACGTGGGATTGATCCCTAAGTCAGGAAGATCCCCTAGAGAAGGACATGGCAACCCCACTCCAATATTCTTGCCTGGAGAATCCCATGGACAGAGAGGAGCCTGGTGGGGTATGGTCCATGGGGTCGCAGAGTTGGACTCGACTGAGCATGCATGCACACACACTCACATGAGGACTCCAATACTCAACATGATTATACTCTTACAAATGAATATACTTGGGTTTCTGTTCCTAAATGTTGTTTTTCGTCACAGGAAGAACTACATTTTTGACAATGTGATCATATGGATAACTTCATAAGCCTCAGTTGGATTCATTGTGATTTATAGTCTGTTAAAACATTTGCGTAATTTTCTTAATGGTCAGTAGTAATTCTAAATCTTATTTGAATACTTGTGGGGAGTTCCCTGGTGGTCCAGGTGGTTAGGACTTGGTCCTTTCACTTCCAAGGACACGGGTTTGACCTCTGCTTGGGAAATAGATTCCACAACGTGTGCCGTGAGGCCACCAGGGGAAAAAAAAATTGTGAAATCTCCACGTTTGTACTTTTATGAGACACCCCTGTGCACAATTAGCAAATTTTTAACGGAATCCTAAGATGAAGTTACAGTCCAGAAAGCTATGTCTGAAAGGTCGTGCCTTCACTTAATGCCTATTTAAGTCAGATTTACAAAGCATTATGTTTTACAGTGATAAAATATGCATAACGTATGATGTACCATGCTAACCATTTTTTCCCATTGGGTTACAGCTTTATTTCCTGTCTTAACCATTTTCAGATGCATAGTTCACTATCACTGGGCTTCCCTGTGGCTCAGATGGTAAAGAATTCGCCTGCAATGAGGGACACCTGGGTTCGATCCCTGGGTTGGGAACATCCCCTGGAGAAGGGAATGGCAAGCCACTCCAGTATTCTTGCCTGGAGAGTCCCCACGGACAGAGGAGCCAACGGAGTCACAAAGAGTCAGACACGACTGAGCGACTTTCACTTTCACGGTCATTAAGTACTTTCACCTTGTTATACAGCCATCACCACCATCCACGTGTAGAACTTTTTCCATCTTCCCAAGCTAACATTACATACGCATTTCAACAACTCTCTATTCCCCTCCCCCAGCGCCTGGCACCCATGGTTCTGCTTTATATTAATATCTCTGCAGTTGAGACTTCTAAGCACCACACGTAAATGGGATCACATGAGATTCGTCCTTTTGAGCCTGTTTAAGTTGAAATGTCTTTGCAGTTTAATGATGGGGTAGCTTGTGTTTTCCCTCTTGTGGCTAGATAATGTTCCATCGTGTGTGTGTGTGTATGGTGGTTTGGTTATCCCACGGATGGATAGTTGAGTGATCTGTGAAGATATCTTTTAAAGCTGGGTCCCATGACTTCCCTGCCGGTCCTGTGGCTAACACTCCACGCTCCCAAGGCAGGGAGGGGTACGATCCCCAATCGGGGAACTATATCACATGCTGCAAGGAAGGCCCAACACAGCCCATGCAATAATACATCAATTTTGAAAAAAGAAATAAAGAAGGGGGGGTCCTTTTATATCTGGCCTGTGGCCACTCTTTTGACCTAGAAAGCAATTCCAGGAGGCGTGTGGGGTCCATGGTATGATACTCACACGGAAAAACTCCAGAATCTTCTTTTATATTCTTCCTCAAGTGCCTTAATGCACTCTTCTGCTGATTTAGGAACTGTCTTCTGAGATGAGTTTCTATTTGTTCATCCCACCTGCCTCGTTCCAGTTGGCCTCCACAGGAATGACCCAAAGAAGAAACATTTGGGTGCGTAGCAGGCGTGTTCAGAACTGGGCCCTGTGCCGGCTGACATCTCCCGTGCTGTTTTCCAGTGAGATGGCTTTCTCCTGAGCTATATTTAAAAAAATACGTAATTTTACTTATTCATTTATTGTTTAACTCTGCTGGGTCTTCTATTGGGCTTCCCTGGTGCCTCAGCTGGATCCTCAGCAAGAATCCTCTTGCACACTGTTTACAATTGCCAGGACATGGAAGCAACCTAGATGTCCATCGGCAGACGAATGGATAAGAAAGCTGTGGTACGTATACACAAGGGAATATTACTCAGCCGTTAAAAAGCATACACTTGAATCAGTTCTAAGGAAGTGGATGAAACTGGAGCCTATTATACAGAGCGAAGTAAGTCAGAAAGAAAAACACCAATACAGTATACTAACACATATATATGGAAATTAGAAAGACAGTAAGGATGACCCTATATGCGAGATAGCAAAAGAGACACAGATGTAAAGAACAGACTGTTGGAGTCTATGGGAGAAGGCGAGGGTGGGATGATCTGAGAGAACAGAATGGAAACATGTATATTATCATATGTGAAACAGATTGCCAGTCCAGATTCGTTGCATGAGGCAGGGTGCTCAGGGCTGGTGCAGTGGGATGATCCTGAGGGCTGGTGCAGTGGGATGATCCTGAGGGATGGGATGGGGAAGAGGATGGGGGGAGGGTCAGGATGGGGAACGCATGTACACCCCTGGCTGATTCATGTCAATGTACGGCAAAAACCACTACAGTATTGTAAAGTTAAGTAGCCTCCAATTAAAGAAAAAAAAAAATACAAAAATGTGATAATACCAAGAAAACAAAAAAGGAATCTGCCTGCAGTGTGGGGGACCTGGGTTCGATCCCCGGGTTAGGCAGATGCCCGTGGAGAAGGGAAGGCCGACTCACTCCAGTACCGTTGCTGTTCGGCCTTGCTTTCCAGCTGCAGAGATCGAGGCCTCCTCTCTGTAAAGCTGCGGTGCATGGGCTTGTCACTGCAGTGGCTTCTGTTGTTGCAGAGCTCAGTCTCTAGAGTGTTGGGTCTTCAGTAGTTTTGGAGCACTGGCTCTCAGGGGCATGGGCTTCAGAAGTTGGGGTGCACAGTCTTAGTTGGTCCATGGCATGTGGGGTCTTCCCAGGGCCAGGGATCAAACCCATGTCTTCTGCATTGGCAGGCGGATTCTTCACCACTGAGCCACCAGGGGAACCACCTCCTTAGGAGTTGACCACAGCCCCAGAGAGGGATGGGTGGATGTCCCCTACTGCCCCCTGACTCTGCCTTCCTGTTACCACCTCCTTTGCCTTCTCTGAGAAACTGTCAACTCTGGTGCTGTGTGTATACACTTTTGAGACACTTTGCAATCAACGTGATGAAGTGTTTATGTGAAAGGGTTCTTGATGATTCCGAAACGGGTCTATAACTCAAGCATCATCTACAAAAAAATAAAAATCAGTGCTCTATATTGGGATCTGATTTTGTCCTGACACGGTTATTGCAATACTAAAATCCTCAAGCAGTTGCTGTTTGCTGACAGGGGTACACAGTAATGTCTTTCAGCTCGGATGAGCTTAGAACTTCACACAGAGCAGTTGAAATGAATTTCTTTTGACACTTGGTTGCCGAGGAAGAACCCAGAATGGATGTTGAGGTTATCTGTTTGTCTGTCACAGGTAAGGAGGGCATTTGAGTGCTGCATGCTAGGATTGGAGCAGGATACTGGTTTGCCAGGGGTGCCACACAGATGTTTGGTCTGAGTTTTGGTTTGGGGTGGAAATTGTAGGGTGCAGACTTGGAGTCTTGACAGAAGTGCATTGGAATAGTTGAAAATCTGTTAAATAATGTATATTCTGTCTGGCAAATTACCTTGCTCAACGAAGTGCTTTGGTAGCATCTTTGGGTCTTTTAAAACACACAGCTATCTTTTATTATTTTTTTTTTTTTTCAAACTAAATAAGGCGCTGCGGTCGGCTTTTTATTTTGTAAACCTGAAGCAAAGCTTCGTCGGGAAGGCAGATCCTCACTGCTGCGGGATTTTCTGATTTATGTGACTGATTAATTTGAAGCATGATTCACGGTTTAACATACTTTCTGTCTTAAATTAATGACATTACTGGGTTCACATTTTGTCTTTATTTTAGTGTTGCTGATTAATTTTAAGTGTGATTCATATTTTAGGCTATAGTTTCTTTGTTAAATTAATTATGTTATTGGGTACTTTGTTCTTTGGTTTACAGATGTTCTAATTGGAGGCATTGCATTTCAAAGTGATAAAGGGCTGGGTATTTCCTGACCTTAAAAATTTTTTCCATCCACTTTAAAGACATTTTTCTGTGTGGCCACATAGTGTTTGGTTTACAAAATCTCAGTTCAGTCGCTCAGTGGTGTCCGGCTCTTTGTTACCCCGGGGACCGCAGAACACCAGGCCTCCCTGTCCATCACCAACTCCCGGAGCTTGCTCAAACTCGCGTCCATCAAGTTGGTGATGCCATCCAACCATCTCATCCTCTCTCGTCCCCTTCTCCTCCCGCCTTCAGTCTTTCCTAGCATCAGGGTCTTTTCCATTGAGTCAGTTCTTCACATCAGGTGGCCAAGTATTGGAGTTTCAGCTTCATCATCAGTCCTTCTGATGAATATTCAGGACTGATTTCCTTTAAGATTGACTGGTTGGATCTCCTTGCAGTCCAAGGGACTCTCAAGAGTCTTCTCCAACACCACAGTTCAAAAGCATCGATTCTTCGGTGCTCAGCTTTATGGTCCAACTCTCACATCCATACATGACTGCTGGAAAAACCATAGTTTTGACTAGAGGGACCTTTGTCAGCAAGGTAATATCTCTGCTTTTCAATACGCTGTCTAGGATGGTCCTAGCTTTTCTTTCAAGGAGCAAGCGTCTTTTCAGTTTCATGGCTGCAGTCACCATCTGCAGCGATTTTGGAGCCCAGGAAAATAAAGTCAGCCACTGTTTTCCATTGGTTCCCCATCTATTTGCCATGAAGCGGTGGGACTGGACGCCATGATCTTTGTTTTTTGAATGTTGAGTTTTAAGCCAGAATATACATTCCTCTAAAACACAGAAGTTAAGCTGCAGATATGTTTTCAACCGAGTCTTTTCACGGTGTTTACTTACATAGAATACTGTCACTTTGCGTTCTGGAGCTGTTTGTCTTTGCCTAGCGTGGGATGTAGGTAGAATATTAATTTTGTGTGAAACTCAAGATAAGCCGGGAGCAGATGGATTTACGGCTCTCGAAACCTGTGAAATCTGCGGCGACGGAGAGTTCTTGAATACGAATCAAGAAATTCTGGACTGTGGCTAGCCAGGGCTGGCATGACCTGATTTTTGCCACAAAATGCATCATCCTGCTGGGGATCCATTTCCTGCGACGTGCTTCCTCGGCTTTGGTCCTGACTCTCTGATGCTGCTGCATTTGGACTCCCTTTGAGAGGATGAGACGGCTCCTTCATGTAGGAGCCTGGGGCGTGGGGGTCAGGCTTGCTCCATAACCCCTGGGGGGAATTCCAGGTCCCAGGGGCTGCAGCAAATTCTCAGGTGTGTTCAGTTGCTAGAGGTTGAGGATCATCTGCACCCCTGACTCTTTGTAGCCGCGTAGGGTGCAGAAGGGACTTCCCAGGTGGCTCAGTGGTAAAGAACCCATCTGCCCATACAGGAGACGGAGGTTCGATCCCTGGGTCGGGAAGATTCCCCTGGAGGAGGAGATGGCAACCCACTCCAGGATTCTTGCCTGGAGAATCCCACAGACGGAGGAGCCTGGCAGGGCTACAGTCCAGGGGGTCACAAAAGAGTTGGACACGACTGAGCAGCAAGAACAGGGTACGTGCATAGCTGTACGGTCATTGCCACAATTTAATTTTAGAGTATTTTCAGTACCCCCCCAAAGAAACCTCATCCCCCAGAGCAGTCACTCCCTACATTTTTCTTGCTTTCCTCAGCGCCACCCCCGCCACCCCACCCCCGCAGCTGAAGACATGTTGTGTATCTCTGTGGCTTTGCCTGTATTGGGCGTTCCCCGTAAATCCTATGTTATATGGCCTTTCGTGACTTGGTTTCTCTCACTTTTCACAGTGTTTTCAAGATTCACGTATGTCGTAGGCTGTGTCCATGGCTTCCTTCCTTTTTATAGCCAAATAGTACTATTTCCTGGTTCAGTTCAGTCGCTCAGTCGTGTCTGACTCTTTGCGGACCCCATGGACTGCAGCACGCCAAGCTCCTCTGTCCAGGGGATTCTCCAGGCAAGAATCCTGGAGTGGGTTGCCATGCCCTCCTCCAGGGGAATCTTCCCGACCCAGGGATCGAACCCACGTCTTCTGCATTGGCAGGCTGTTTCTTTACCGCCGAACCGCCTGGGAAGAAGCCCCGGAGTATTGGCAGTATCGGGGCCCCAGATCCTCTGGGTAAAACTGCAGAGGAAGGTCCACTGCTCGCTAAGGCTGTGATGAGATGCTTAAGACTCTTTGCTGAGAACAGTAAACCTTCCCCACCCGCCCAACACCCACATACCCCAAGTGGAGGTGGTAACCTGCCCCTTTGGCTTCCCTGCACCCTGGCCTCCAAAGTAAACTGCTTCAGTGGGAGGTGGCCCTGGAGCTGACAACGATGGGGTGTCAGTAGGAACGCGCCACACCTGTGAGCGTCGAAGCCCAGCGGTATGTCACGCCCAGCTGGAGGAATGAACAGAAGGGAGCCCTGGAAATTCGGGGCTGAAAAGGACTCTGTTGGCGATGTCACAAGCGACATCCTGTGTCCTCCGTGGTCCCCCCGCGGCAGGATGCGCGGGCGTGTTTGGCACTGAGACCAAGCTGGCAAGCAAGGCGGCCTTGGTTGGGGGGTGGCGGGAAACTGAATCGGCCGTTTCTTTTAAGGATATTGCAAATTGTTGCAGCCTCTGGCATCCCAAGGAAGCTTGGGACAGCTTGCCAGACAGATAGCATGGATAATAAATAACAGAAAGAAAAAGAAAAGAAATGAAGCCATGATGCTTTCTTTTCCATGAAAGTCATTTTTATCCTGTTTGCAAAAAACCATAGATTGTACCAAAGACAGTTATCCTAGGAGTTAGATTGAAATCGTTCACAGAAGTAAGCTCTCTGGCAAACTGAAAACCCCAGGGGAGGGGATTTTGCATCTTTATTTAATGTAAAAATTCCTCGAAGCAAAGACAGGCAGGCATTATGTTGTGGTTCCAAGTAGTTTATTGGTTTTTTAAATTTAATTTTCCCTTAAATATTTGCGAATGTGTGAATTACTCTGTGTGCCAACTGTGGAAAATAAAGCCACAGAGAGACGGGAGGAGGGAGGTGTCAGATAAATTCCTATTCAGCAGAGAATTGAAGCGTACTGTTATAACAGAATCCGTCTCCACAACAACGGGATGCAAGAAAGCTGTAACAGATTTGAAACTTGCAACTGTGTGTCCACCATCAGGGCCTTGGAAAGCCCTCCCAGGCATCGTTGCAAGCTCCCATCTGAAATATTTGCTGTCATGGGGCTTTAGGACCCCTGCCTTTGGGGTGGCAAAGAAGGCAGAACTTTATTTTTAGCCTCTTGTAGGGAATGCCCTTGACCTGTCTTGTGTCAATGCTTACTGATAGAATTGGAAATTGGAGCCAGAATAATTAGATTGACTCTCCAGATTTCACGTGTGAGCTGAGAAAGGAGTCGAACACACACCCTGTTTGCTCTTGCAGGGACTGAGGGAGGAAATGATTGGGAGATGATTGAGCTGGTTGTTGCTTTCCTTTACTTGCATGGAGTTGCAGTTGGGGATTCCAGATCCCCATACAGCCACGCCCAGGGGGGAAAGTTCTTTGTTTTCCTGAGCCCCATGGGAGACAGAGGCACATAGTGACATGAAGAGAAACCAGAAGCAAGCATCGTGGGGCTGCGAGCTGGTTTAAACCCCTGCCCCGTCTCTGCACGTCAGCTCAGTGATTCTTCTTTCCCTGGAAGCCAGCAAGAGATGGAGCACACAGCCACTTTGCACGCTGGGTGTGAGCTCTCTTCAGCCACTGGGAGTGGCAAAAAGTCAAACAAGGGAACAGGGGAAGGTGGAGATGACCAGGAGAACCCTTTTTCATGGGTTCATGAAAGTAAAGGGAGCCACGCTGGTTCCAGCTTTTTTTTTTTTCTTGTTCTTTTTTTGACTGCACTGCCAGGGAATTCCTTGGTACCAGTGTTAATACAGGATGAGATGGTTGGATGGCATCACCGACTCGATGGACAGGAGTTTGAACAAGCCGTGAGAGTTGGATGGACAGGGAGGCCTGGTGTGCCGCAGTCAGTGGGGTCGCAAAGAGTCAGACACGACTGAGCGACTGAATTCACAACAGGCTTTGCTGATGTTCCCATGGCAACCTGATTCCCAAGCTGGTAGTCTTCGCAAGGGTCATGTGTCTGACATGTTGATTCCTTTACCTAGTTCTGTTCAGGTGCTACGAGCCTAGCGCCTGGGAACAAGAATTCCTTATGTGTGTGTGTGTGTGTGTGTGTGTGTGTGAGTGCGCATCCTTAGCTGCTCAGTAGTGTCTGGCTCTTTGCAACCTCCTGGACTATAGCTGTCCAATTTCCTCTGTCCATGGGATTCTCCAGGCAAGAATCCAAATAAATAAATATCGAGTGTATATTTACTTACAAATATATAGTAGATGTTAAATGTATTTTTTTGGTTGTTCAGCTGCTAAGTTGTGTCCGACTCTTTGTGACCCCATGGACTGCAGCTGGCCAGGCCTCCCTCCCTGTCCATCACCACGTCCTTCCTGGAGTTTGTCTGCTCAGACTTGAATTCATATCTGGGATAGGTGTGAAGGGGAGGGAAACAATCTTAAGGAATTCGCTTGTTATCAAGTGGTCGGTCTAATACCAAGCACTATATATTTATATTTATGAATGCATTTATTTATAAACATAATGTAAATATATATTATTATATTTAGGTTGTATTATATATTAATATTATAATATATACTATTAATATGCATTAATACATACTATAATAGTGTAATCTATACTAAATTTAATTAATATATATTATATAAATATAATTAATATATAAATGTGTGTGTTTATATTATATAAATATATTTATATAACGTATATTAATATATAATACAATGTACAATATATCTTATGTTCATTATAATTGTGTATTATATATTAACATGTATTATAATATATACTAATACTATATTAATACATATTAATAATACATAATATAAATATAATTGATACATTAACATAATATAAATACAGTATAAATGTTTCTTTATTTGACTGCACCACATCTCAGGTGCAACACCCAGAATCTTCAGTTACGGCACCAAGACCTCTTAACTGTAGCATGTAGGATCCATCTCCGCAAGCCAGGATCGAAACCCACCTGCCTCCCTGCCTGTCCACTGGGACCACAGAGCCCCAGCCACAGGACCCGCCCACCCCCACCCCCACCCCAGGGAAGTCCCGAGAATTCTTAATTTTTATCCAGTGCACCTAAGTCCTTTGTTCTTGTGATACTAAGTATGTGAATTAAGCATTACAGGCAGATGAGGTTTATGAATCGAAGGTTTATTTCCAAGAAATTCAGGTGGATGACGGCTGACCTTTAATCACTCCTGTGTGGTGGCTGTTCTGATGGATGGGATTCCCATGGCTTTGCTGCTACTGCTGTTTGAAAGAGGGTAGTGAGTAAGATCGGATATTGAAGTGGATAGCATCGGTTAGGAGGAGGGCATGGCAACCCACTGCAGTATTCTTGCCTGGAGAATCCCCATGGACAGAGGAGCCTTGGCGGGATACGATCCATGGGGGGTTGCAAAGAGTCAGACACGAATGAGCAGCTGATCACGCAGCACAGCATCGGTTATGGGTTGTAGGACAGACGTTGCAACTATAGTTTAGACGCTATATGTCTGCTGGCATCTGACGTGTATACTCTTAGCTTGTTAACATAAACTCGGAGAGTTGGGGGGGTGAACCCCCCAACCCAAGTCATGATGAGGTTTGGGGGGCTTATGGGGGGAAAGAATCATGGAAAAGGGTGGTTGAGCGCAGGAAGCACCTGGCAGGGAAGACCCAGTACGGATCCCAGAGATGGAGCCATCATTTCTTGGGTTCTGCCATCCCAGCTATGGAGGGCTCCTATTTACTCCCTGTGCCCTTCAGCAAAAGCTCTGAGGTTTCAGCCTCACTGTTGGTGCCCTGCAGAAGAATGATACCTTTGCCTTCGTGTGTGCATTAAACGACAGCTGTCCACGGAAAGCACTTAGCGCAATGTCGGGCCCTTCAGCAGCCACTGGGGCAGTGCGATGCGTTTTGTCAGCATTTTGCAGCAGAAGAGATGCCGGGGTTGCACAGCCTCTGTCTGTCTGTCTGCTCTCAGATGCCACGTTTCGTATCCCAGGTCACTGCTCTCCCATGTCCCAGCAGATTAAAGTTCTTTTTTCTCTTTTGTTGCTTCCCCGGTGGCTCAGCTGCTAAAGAATCCACCTGCAATGCAGGCAACCTGGGTTTGAGCCCTGGGTTGGGAAGATGCCCCCTGGAGAAGAGAAAAAGGCTACCCACTGCAGTATTCTGACCTGGAGATTTCCATGGACCGTACAGTCCATGCGGTCACAAAGAGCAGGACACGACTGAGCGACTTTCACCCTCACCGTTGTTCAGTCGCGTGGTGAGGGGGGTAGTTTGCAGTTTCACCATGTCCTTGGCTCAGCTCTGTCCTCTTCCCTCTGTCTTTATCTTGCCTTCTCAAGAAGTTGTTAAGACTTTTTCATTGCAGATAAGAGAGGTTGAATAATCTGTTTCTGTGTATCCCATCTCGGACCTTTTACAACCCATGTTTGCTGTTTTCTCTTCTGCATGAAAACAGCCATGGGGAAAAAAAATTCGCTTTCAGTGGGATTCATCACCACCATTTGTAACTGATTTCTAAATAGGGTTTCTTTTTTGTTTTTTGTTTTTTATGGTTCTTGAATCGTTGCAATGCAATCTACATAAGTACTCTCTACTTGAAGGGGAAAATCAATGAGTGAGTCTGGGGTGAGGGTGGAGGGGCATCTTTGGGGGGTGCTTCTGAGCGTCTGGAGCTTTCACAGATCCTGGTGTTTACGTACCACTGGAAACTTAGGATGTGAAGGTGGTGAAGAATCGCACTGCGGTTCTCCTGTGTTCCGTATGGTAGAGAACTCTGGCCGATTTTCACGCCTGATAACGGTGACTGAACAGGAGACGTGATGGCCAGTGAAGGCTCGGCCACCACCCTCCCGAGAACAAAATGTTCTTCCTGTCTGCATGCCTCCCTGGGTCCTGCTTAGCTACCGAAAACCCAGCCTGCTCTGGGGAGCCTGTGGGTGTCTCCTGGGGGTGGACAGCTTAGCCTGGCTCCCTGCCCACCCTACCGCCCAGTGTGTGGAGGCCCCCCCATCAAACCCCATGTCTGCTCATTCAGAACCTGCCTGCCTGTCCAGGGTCTGGGGTGCTGGAGTGCTGACAGGTGACAACGCTCACCTGTTTGGAGTGTCATTCAGGTTGGAGAACCCCCGGGGAAGGTCATTCAGAATCTGGGGGCCTCCTCCAGCCCCCAGTGTCCGCCAATTGCATGCACTGCCCAAATCTAGTGTGGGGAGGTATGCGGACCGGTGGAGGGGTGGGGTTGATCTGAGGGGTGGCTTTGCTCTTCCCCCAGCTAGAGGACTCCCTGACCTTCTCCCCTCACCCTCCCCAGGGCCCTTTGGCTGGAATACCTGCCAGTATTCACTCCCCAGCCCACACCCAGCTCGGCCCCACCCCTCCCCAACCCAGCACCCCCCACCCTTTCCTAAGCCCACCATCGACCCTAAGCCAGCCCTCACCTCCCCGCCCCACCCCCACCATCGCCTCCCCTCTCTCCCTGACTTAACACCCCCACCTGATACTGCCCAAGCTCCCCGCCATGGACTAACCCGCCCACCTGAGACCCCAGAGAACTGCCAACAGGAATTGCTTAGGAAAAGTGAAGTCACCGAGTTGTGTCCGACTCTCTGCGACCCCATGGACTGTAGCCGGCCAGGCTCCTCCGTCCATGGGATTCTCCAGGCCAGAATACTGGGGTGGGTTGCCCCTCCCTTCTCCAGGGGAATCTTCCCAACCCAGGGATCAAACCTGGGTCTCCTGAATTGTAGACAGATGCTTTACCGTCTGAGCCACCAGGGAAGATTTTCTTGGGAAGGAGCAGCATTTATAGAGCAGGGTGAACTTGTTTGAGATTCCTGAGAAAGCACCTCCAAGAATTTTTTATATCCGTGCATATGTTACTGTAATAACCTCCCCGCTTTTATGTATCTGTGTTCTAAAAGGGGGCTTCTCTGGTAGCTCAGCTGGTAAAGAATCCTCCTGCAATGGGTGGGGGAGACCTCGGTTCGATCCCTGGGTTGGGAAGATTCCCCTGGAGAAGGAAAAGGCTACCCACTCCAGTTTTCTGGCCTGGAGAATCCTGTGGACTGTACAAGTCCATGGGGTCACAAAGAGTCGGACACGACTAAGCGACTTTCACTTGACTTCACTTCATTCTAAGAGGAACACAGTTGTGACTGGGTGCATTTTTAGGCAGAGAGTAGTAAGTGTTAGTTGTCAGGGATTCCTAGGTCGTGGGGAAAATTACTCAATGACAGCATTCCATATTAATGCAGCTCTCCCTGCCCCCACTCCCTACCCCTGCTTTCTGCTTTACTCTCTTCTGGCGTTTCTTCTAGGAATTTGTCCTTAGCCATCTTTAGTGGTGGACTTCCCGGGTGGTTCAGCAGTAAAGAACCTGACTGCCAATGCAGGAGCCCCAGGAGACGCGGGTTTGTTCGATTCCTAGGTTGGGAAGATCCCCCGGAGTAGGAAATGGCAACCCACTCCAGTATTCTTGCCTGGAGCATCCCATGGACAGAGGAGCCTGGTGGGCTACAGTCCATGGGGTTGCGGAGTCGGACACAACAGAGCGACTGAACCTGGATTTTTGCGGTGCCTTGCCTAGAGAGGGGAGAATTATTTTGGAGCTTAACTTCTCAAGAAGCCACAGGAAATACATTTTTAGCCTTGAGGGATCCTTGTATTGTCCTTGGAGATTAAAGTCATGTTCAAACAAAACTTTTTTTTTTTAAGAGCCACGGACTAGAATCACCATGTCGTACCTCGGTGGGTTTATTTTGTTTTCTTGTCCTCAATTTATTAGCATATACCTGTATTCGTGCGGGCTTCCCCAACTCTGCCTACGGCACAGCTTGCATTTCCTCTGTCCGAGGCAGACTGCTTTAAGAGCATCTTGAAATTTCAGAACTTGCATTTCATTGTCACCTTGGGTCAGCTAACCGAGTGGAGATGTCACACTTTCAGAGGTCTCCAGAGCAGTGCGTGCGTGTGTACTCAGTCACTTCAGTCGTGTCCGACTCTCTGCAACCCCATGGACTGTAGCCCGCCAGGCTCCTCTCTTTCCAGGGGATTCTCCAGGCAAGAACGCTGGAGTGGGTTGCCATTTCCTCCTCCAGGGGATCGTGCCAGCCCAGGGATCGAACCCATGTCCCTTCTGATTTCCTGCACAGGCAGGCAGCTTCTTGACCACGGAGCCACCTGGGAAGCCCCACTCCAGAGCAGAGTTTCGGTTGAACCAAGTATAAGTTCCATGATGTTAAGATGTAGACACATTCAAACAGTCTGGAACAGACCTGGCCAGGTGCCTGCCCTGCCTTTGCAAAAGCCTCTCGCCTCCGTGATGTTTTCCTTTCTCACCTGTGTGTTTGCACAGCTGTGCTTTTCTTCTAGTGAGGTTATAGAAATTAGACTTTGCAGGGAGTGGAGCTTTGGCATCCTGGTGAATGGGGAGGGGACTTTAGAATGTCCAAGTGAGGGGGCAAACCCATGTCCTGAGCCTGTGCGTGGTCTGGCCACTCCGCCCTGTAATATACACGGTGGTTCTCAGACCCCCGTCTGACACTCAGACTCGCTCAGGGGGCTCGCTCTGGGTCAGGAAGATCCCCTGGAGAAGGAAATGGCAACCCACTCCAGTACTCTTTCATGGAGAATCCCATGGACAGAGGAGTCTGGAGGGCTAGAGTCCCTGGGGTTGCAAAGAGTTGGACACGATTGAGCACCCAAGGCCACGGTCAGCTGGATAATAGTCCAACAACATGAGAGTCCTGAAGGTTTTGTTGCCAATAATAAGACTAGATGGGCGTATCACGTTTTATTTCCCTTTGCTGGCAGCGAAGTGGCTTAACAGCTTTGTTGATAAGAGGGTGCTCAATATTCCGTGTTTGAAACGTAAATACCTTTTTGCCCAAACGTTAACCTGGCTTCAGGGTTTCGATGTAGAGGGTTCATATAATAAATAATTCCCTCTATTGAATTGCTGGCTGCATGGCTCCTGGGTGCCGCCGCCTTTCAGACGCCCTCCTTGCCCACGTCTTGCTGGCTTTTAGGGAGAGGTCGGCAAACGTGAAAAGGAATCCGGAACCGTGGTTTGAATCCCTGGGACATTGGAAGAATTGAACGCTAGCAGGGGAACCAAGCAGAGCTTGTAAATTGAGGTGCAGTTTTCTGTTTCATATGTCCGCACCCCGGGTGGGTTTGGTCACCAGCCTGAGTTGAACACAGTGCCAGATTCTCTCAGCTAACATCTGGTAACAGTATCCCTCCAGTCCGCTACACATGGAGCAGTTTGCCATGAAATCAGCAAACCTGTGTTGGGAACAGAACTTCCTGAAGGTTTAGGCAGTTCTGTTTCAATGTCATCATTTACATACAGTCCGTTCTCCCAGACTTCAGGAGGGCTGAACATCAAGTACACGGGAAGCCAGTCAGCCGTGGGTTATTTGTTTATTTTTGCAGTCTGCTCTTGGAGACCGCTCACGTTCACCTGCACTCCGCACAGTTGATTTTGTAAATAAAATCACGGGGAGACTGTTTAGGGAGGGAGCAGACGGCCGCACTCACGACTGGGAGGACATTGGAGGCGGATGCGTGGCTTCATTAGTGAAGAGTGGATGTGAAGTGTTTCGCAAGTACTTTGAAGATGCTGAGCCAGGATGCTTAGATGTGGCGCTCGTCAAGCTGCTTACGGCTCCTAGGGAAGATGAGAAGTGCTTATTATTATTTCTCGCGCCAGCCAGCCCTCTAAACTCTTGAGTGTCTGTCGTAAGCACGGGTCAGCAAAGTCGGCCGTTCACCATAGAATAGCACCAGGGCAGTTTTGCTTCCGACGGGGCCATCAGGCAGGGTCTGGAGATACTGGTGGTTGTTAACAACTTGGGGAAGAGTGCTCCGGGTTTTTCTCGTGGGTGGAGGCTGGTGGGCAGGCCAGCGCCCCTGCCACGAGGAGTCAGCATCATCCCCCAGCATCTGTCTACCCGGGACAGCCCACAACGTCCGCGGACAGGGTCCCGCCTCCTGGGTGGGCATCGCCGCCCTTGTTGGGACCTACCCCACGCTCACATCTCTGAGGTTCTGAAGCCATGCATTAAACACCCTTCCCTCTCAGCGTGGCCTCTTCTGTTCTGGGGGAGTTAAGTTTCCCCCTGGATCTGGCTCAGTATCTTGTCGGTCCTCACTCCCCACTGTCTAGAGTGCCGCCCACCGACACCCCCCCCACCCCCCCACACCTGCCCCACGTTTCCATTGTAGTCTCTGGAAATGCACATGTCAGCATCTGTCGTCGCCCTCTCTGGGATGCATGAGTTTCATCTTGTTTTAGATTTCGCTTTAAATTCATTCAACCAGGCTTCTTCCCTGGTGGCTCAGACGGTAAAGAATCTGCCTGCCAATGCAGGAGACCCTGGGCTCGATCCCCCGGGTCAGGACAATCCCCTGGAGGAGGGAATGGTAACTCACTGCAGTACTCTTGCCTGGAGATTTCCACAGACTGATGGCCTGCTGTCCATGGGGTCACAAAGAGCCGGACAGGACTGAGTAGCTAACGCTTTCGCTTTTCACTTTCAATTTGTTCATGGAGGCTGGTTGGGGTGTGCAGGGGTCTTTGCTGGACACGTGCGAGAGGATGGGAGGTCATCACAGGGCTTTCAGCCGTGAATCTGAGTGTGGATGAGGTTTGTCACCAGGGTCTACACGGGAGTCCTTAATGTGCCCAGGATCGTCCTGTAGCTGTCTTTTTTGTCGCGTAAAGGCAGACAGTTCCCTTGACTGACTCAGTGAAAGGGTGCAGGGCAGTTGGGCTTCCCAGGTGGCTCAGTGGTAGAGAATCCACGAGCCGATGCTCCAGGAGACCTGGGTTCCATCCCCTGGGTCAGGAAGATGCCCTGGAGGAGGGCATGGCAACCCACTCCAGTATTCTGGCCTGGAGAATCCCAGGGACAGAGAAGCCTGATGGACTACAGTCCATTGGGGTCACAGAGAGCTGGACACGACTGAGCGGCTAAACGTCAACAGCACAGAGGCACAGGAGGTGGTGTCCAGCCCGAGCGGGGAGAGCCGTGTCCTGGTGGAGAGGGCTTGCAGTGTCCCTCAGCCTTCTTGGGGAACCCCAGGGAGTAAGCTGGTGGGGGACCCTGGACTCCCACATCACAGCTTACCTTAACACCCACCACACCTGGAGCCTCTCGTTATGCATAATCAGGTGGAGGCTTTATATAATTGACACTGATGCTCATACATGAAGCAAAAGTCATAAATGAGACTAATCATTAAGGGAGAGACTTAAGTCCTCAGTGGATACAAGGACCCAGAGTAAAGCAAATTAGAAATATAGATTCAACGCTGATAGAAACGGAGAGGGGTGTTTAAAGGCCTCCAGGCTTGAAGCTGAGCCAAAGAATTGACGCTTTTGAACTGTGGTGCTGGAGAAGACTCTTGAGAGTCCCTTGGACTGCAAGGAGATCCAACCAGTCCATCCTAAAGGAGATCAACCCTGAATATTGATTGGAAGGACTGATGCTGAAGCTGAAACTCCAATACTTTGGCTACCTGATGCGAAGAACTGATGTATTGGAAAAGATCCTGATGCTGGGAAAGACTGAAGGCAGAAGGAGAACGACAGAGGATGGGATGGTTGGATGGTGTCACAGACTTTATGGACATGAGTTTGAGCCAACTTCAGGAGATCATGAAGGACAAGGGAAGCCTGGTGTGCTGCAGTCCATGGGGTCACAAAGAGTCAGACATGACTGAGCGACTGAACAGCAAGGAAGACTTGGAGCATATTTGCTGCTTTACTTTAGAATGCGAGCCTTGTTGTCACGCCAGAGGACTCAACTGCCCCGACAGTGGATCCTATAGAATTCTTCGCCTTTTCATTTATTTCATGAAATTCTGGGGGCATTTTTCCTCCCAGAGATATTAATTGGGAACAACAGTGAATGCCCACTCTGTCACGGTTTTCTAACCCACACGCATACTCAGCCACCCACTGGTCAGAATGTATTCTAAATGCCGAAAGTCACTGGGCGTGATAGACACTGATAGAATGCTGTTTTTTTTTTTTTTTAAAAAGAAAGAAATGCATGATATGCCCAAAATTTATGGGAAATGTTTAGGTCAAGCAGCCCTCGAGTCCAGAGTGTGTGTCCTTTGGAAGCTGCACCGTGGGACGGCCCTTGGCCTGGTCCAGCCCCGGCTGCTGCATGCTCAGATGTTTTGTTGAAGCAAAAACCTGAGCAAGGAATTCTGAGCCCACCCTGGTCTTGTCTTCAGTCAGTGTTCTCCTTCAGGGGGCACTAGTAATGATGAACGTGACTTGAGACTTGGGTTTGATCCCTGGGTCGGGAAGATCCCCTGGAGAAGGGACTGGCAGCCCACTCCAGTATTCTTGCCTGGAGAATCCCATGGGCAGAGGAGCCTGGCGGGCTACAGTCCATGGGGTTGCAAAGAACCCGACACAACTGAAGTGACTTCACACACACACACACACACACACACACACACCTTGATCTCAGAGTCAACTACATCACATATTAGAACCCAAGGAGAAGGAGGGTTTCCTTGTTGCTGTTATCTTGATCTTTATCGTGTTATCTGAATGTGGCAGTAACACCGATCCATAGTGAATGGCCAAGCTTAGCATCTTGCGTAAATAAGTTGGCGCGGGATACGAGCGGATTCTGGATGGGAGGCATAATAAACGTCTGTGTCCTGCGATGGGTGGTATCCGAGCACTCACAGACGTTAAGAGGTGGGAGAGAAGCAGAGACGCTGACAAGTACCCAGGGTTCTGCTGGGCCAGGGCTGGCCGTGAGCTTCCAAGAGATCTGTGGGTTGTTCTGCCAGGCAGGCTGCCCCTGAGAAACTCTTCCCTGCACTTGGACGTGAGACCCACCCCCAGCTGGGGCTCCCTGGTGGAGACAGAAAAGAGTCAAAGCTCTCCTGGGTTCACAGGAAAGCTGTAGTGGTGATGAGAAATGTACATGTGTTTCTCCAGCCAGGCTCCGGTTGTTGGGAGCCGACTTGGTCTTGGTGAGGATGAGGAATTAGATGGTAGAGCCCAGGTTTTTGTGAGTTTTTTTTTTTTTGCAGCACCTTGAAACACAATACAGGACGGGCCCCTGCCACTTTGCAAGTTTTCAAGTAGCTACAGGCACCGTGGTTCCTTTAATGAAAGATCATGAACGTGGTGTGTGGGTGGGAGAAGGGTTTGGGGGAGGGTGGACACATGAATAGTGTAGCTGAGTCCCTTGGCTGTCCTCCTGAAACTGTCACAGCATTGCTAACTGGCTATTCCCCAATACAAAGTAAAAAGTTAAAAAAAAAAAAAATAGAATGTAGCAAACAAAGTTTGAACAAAGTTGGCATTTAAAAAAATTTTTTTAGCTATTTTACTTAAATGCCCTGAACCTAAAAGTATCTAGCAGAAGAACTTCCTTGGTGGCCCAGTGGTTAAGACTTTGCCTTCCAATGCAGGGGGTACAGATTCTTTTCCTGGTGGAGCTGGGGTCCTACATGCCTCATGGCCGAAGGACCAAAATATACAACAGAAGCAATATTGTAACAAAATCAATAAAGACTTTAAGCATTTTTTTAAAGTGTCTAGCATATAGTAGATGCCTGCTGTGTCCGTGTGTGTGTGTGTGTGTGTGTGTGTGTGTGTGTGTTCAGTTGCTCAGTCATGTACGACTCTTTGAGACCCCATGGACTATAGCCTGCCAGGCTCCTCTGTCCATGGGATTCTCCAGGCAAGAAACGAGTGCGTTGCCATTTCCTCCTCCAGGGGATCTTCCCGACCCAGGGATCGAACCCACATCTCCTGCACTGGCAGGCTGATTCTTTCCCACTGGGAAGCCTCGGAAGCCCTATAGGTGCATGCCAAATATTTGGTCAATAAATGAATGGATTAATAAATGGCTTTAAATACTATCTCTATTTTTTTTGAAAAAGATCATGAACACTGGGCTTCTCTAGAGTATTCCTGACACTTCCCGTTTGGGGAGATCTTTATAAAATGGGAAGGTGCTCTGCCTTCGGAATGTCAGTCATTTGTGAACCCCACAGAAGCCTGGGAGAGACTAGGAGACCCAGTGAGAACACCTGTCCGGTCTGCGGTTGTCCGCTATCATAGGGATGTAGTCAACCTGCATCCTTGATGGGAAATCACTCTTTGGCACTGCTGTGTGTCTCGACTGGATCAATAAAGCTCCCTATGTCTTTATTTGCTCTTATCTGCCTGTGATGGAAACCCAGCAGGTCCTCACAGCTTGGAGAAAACCCTAGAGAGCAACATTCCTTCATAAGAGAGAAGACTCCTGACCCCTCCACTTAGGTAATATTGCTAAGCATCGCTGACCCCTGTTGGAAATGCTTGTTGGCAGGAGCTTGAGTCATAAAAGCTTGCCTGTGCTCTCCCGCGATCTGCACAAAGCCATGCTTCATCATATAGTGTTTTCATAATATTATATCTGAATTTAATTCAGGGCAGCCAACCCTTGCTGAGTGGTTTTGTGTGGATCGAGCATTATGCTGGATACGGGAGGTACAGCGATAAATAAAACTTCTTTTTTTATCATCAGATTGGACTGGGACATGGCCAGACCCCTCAGTCACAAGGGAGCAGAGCGATGAGTCTTCTTTCTTGGTAGAGGGAAGAAAGACCAGTCAGGGTGTGTGGACTGAGCTACAGGCGCTTAGGGGACCACTCCGCAGTTGGTTGGATGGAGAATGAAGTAATAAGTCTGTGTTCTAGGGCATTAACCTTTTTTTTTTTTTTTTTTTTTTGGCGAAGAGATAGTTAATGACCAACGGTGGTATTCTGTGCCGTGTGTCATCTTGCAGAACCGTCTGTAACATCTCATGGCGCTGTGGAAGCTCAGTTCGGGAGCGCAAGCAGTCAGTGATCATTAAGGACACAATTGTCTTCAAGTTCCTCTCCTTCCCTTGAAGACTGGGACTGGGAGTGTTGGATTTCAGCTTTCCTGCCACCAATTTTCATCAAGAGGCTCTTTAGTTCTTCTTCACTTTCTGCCACAAGAGTGGTGTCATCTGCATATCTGAGGTTATTGATATTTGTCCGGGCAATCTCGATTCCAGCTTGTGCATCTTCCAGCCCAGCGTTTCTCATGATGTACTCTGCATGTAAGTTAAATAAGCAGGGTGACAATACACAGCCTTGACGTACTCCTTTTCCTATTTTGAACCAGTCAGTTGCTCCACGTCCAGTTCTAACTGTTGCTGCCTGACCTGCATACAGGTTTCTCAAGAGGCAGGTCAGGTGGTCTGGTATTCCCATCTCTTTCAGAATTTTTCACAGTTTATTGTGATCCACGCAGTCAAAGGCCTTGGCATAGTCAATAAAGCAGAAATAGATGTTTTTCTGGAACTCTCTTGCTTTTTCAGTAATCCCAACGGATGTTGGCAATTTGATCTCTGGTTTCTCTGCCTTTTCTAAAGGCATGTTTCTTTGCAACCCCATGGTCTGTATAGTCCATGGAATTCTCCAGGCCAGATTGCTGGAGTCAGTAGCCTTTGCCTTCTCCAGGAGATCTTCCCAACCCAGGAATTGAAGCAGGGTCTCCTGCATCGCAGGCAGATTCTTTACTGAGCCATCAGGGAAGCCCCCTCTTATAAGATGGACGCTGTTTACTAAATGGTGATAGACTGTGTCTTTTCGCTTTTACAAATATCAGGAAAGCCTCAAGCTGGTGTCCTTGGTTCTTTCTAATAATTGGTCTTGGTTGACTGCTCATGGAATAACAGAATCCACAAGTTCAAAAGGTAGATTTTTTTTAATTGGATTATAATTGATTTGCAATGTTGTGTTAGTTTCAGGTGTAAAGCAAAGTGAGTCAATTATACATACACATACATCCACTGTTTTTCAGATTCTTTTCCCATGTAAGCCATTGCAGAGTATTGGGCAGAGTTCTCTGTGCTATACAGTAGGTCCTTGTTAGTTACCTATTTAACATCTAGGGGTGGAGAAGGCAGTGGCAACCCACTCCAGTGTTCTTGCCTAGAGAATCCCAGGGACGGGGGAGCCTGGTGGGCTGCCATCTATGGGGTCGCACAGAGTTGGACACGACTGAAGCGACTTAGCAGCAGCAGCAGCAGCAGTGTGTATGTTAATTTCAGTCTCCCAGTTTTTCTCCCCACCCCAGCTCCTGGTAACTATAAGTTCGTTTTGTACATCTGTGACTCTCTTTTATTTTGTAAATACATTCATTTGTACCATATAAATGATATCATATGGTATTTGTCTTTCTTTGTCCGAGACACTTCACTCAGTACGACCTTCTTTGGGTCCATAGTGTTGTAAATGGCATTATTTTGTTCTTTTTTATGGCTGACTAAGCAGACTTAGCCCTTAATCCGCATGAAGTCGGCATTCTTGTCAGTCCTGTTAAACGAGAAGCGTGATGCATTGCCTGATAACACTGGAGAACTCCTGGAGTACATGAAGATCCCTTGACTTTGCAGACATCCTAAAACATGAATGGTAAAGGTGGGTGACTAAGCACGCCCACCGATATGAGCTAGTTTCTTCTGCCCCCCTCAAGAAGCCCGCCTTTCTGCTTTCGGAGAAGCCATGTCAGAATTTTTAATTAATTCTTCAAAAGGGCTCATTACCGGGAGGAATAGAGAGATTCTCATTATGGTGATGGTGTCTCATCCATGCTGAGATTTAATGTATGGACCCTGGAGGCCTGGCTGAGCTAGAGTTCGGGGCCTCTCCTATTGGTCTCAAACCCACACGCCACCTTGGTTTTTAGAATAATTATCTTGATGTTAGACACAGTAGAAATTATGAAAGATTTTTAAATGCACTTGTGGACACGCATGTAGATACCAGTCATGTAAACAAACTATGCTTTTGATCTGTGCATTTGTGGGCAGCATTTTTCAGCCCTGAAAATGTCAACGCGGTAATGTGGAATCTTGTACCTCGTCCCACTCTATCGCCACCTGAACCCCAGCTTCCTCCCAGGATGTGGAGGGGACACGGTGGAGGCCTGGGTGATTGAGGTTGAATGTTGGGTGGCCACCTGGGTGAAGGTATGAAGTTCCAAACTAGCACCAAAGCCGGCCAGAGGGACCTTTTCCTTACGTGCAGATTCCCTGACAGTCTGTGAGGAAATTCCTTTTATTTGATTTTATTTTTTTCTCTTTTAATGAAATGAATGTCTTCTCTTATGAAAAGTGTTGTTACATTATATTCAGAAACAGCATTTTAATAAACACTTGTCTTGATTATAAAGCAGGTTAAAAGCTATGCTTCTTAGTGGTCATAGCCGGTTCCTAGGGCAGCCCTAACAAAATTCCACAAGCCACATGACTTAAAACACCAGGAGTCCATTCTCTCCCATTCCTGGAGGCCAGAAGTCTCAGATTGAGATGTCAGCAGGCTGGCCCTCTGCTGAAGGCTCTGGGTGGGCTCCTTTCTTGCCCATCTGCTAGCTTCCGTGGTTTCCAGCAACCCTGGATGTCCCTAGACTTACAGATACGTCATCCTAGTCTTCGCCTTGTCTGTCTATGTTAACACGGTCATTTTCCTACGTGGACACCATCCTAGTGGGTTAAGAGCCCGCCCTGCTCCAGTGTGACCTCATTTGATGAATTCTGTATGTGTGATTGGATGTATTTTTTTTTCTTTTTTATTGACATATGATTGACCTACAGTGAGCCCTGAAAAGAGTGAAAATATTAGTCGTTCAGTCGCGTTTGACCCTGCGACTTCATGGACTGTAGCCCACCAGGCTCCTCTGTCCATGGGATTCTCCAGGCAAGAACACTGGAGTGGGTTACCTGTCCTTCTCCAGGGGATCTTCCCAACCCAGGGATCGAACCCAGGTTGATTCTTTTACCACCTGAGCCACCAGGAAATCGCAAATTGACCCTCAACACTATGTTGATTCTGGGTGCATGACTAATGACTCGATCTTTGTATACATTACAGAATGATCCCCACAACAGGTCTACTTACCATCTGTCACCATACAAACAAACATATGACACTATTATTGACTGTATTCCCCAGGCTCTCTGTTTTATCCCCTTGACTCATTTTGTGGCTGGAAGTTTCTCCCTCTTGCTGCTGCTGCTAAGTCGCTTCAGTCGTGTCCGACTCTGTGCGACCCCATAGACGGCAGCCCACCAGGCTCCCCTGTCCCTGGGATTCTCCAGGCAAGAACACTGGAGTGGGTTGCCCTTTCCTTCTCCAATGTATGAAAGTGAAAAGTGAAAGTGAAGTCGCTCACTGAAGTCGTGTCTGACTCTTAGCGACCCCACAGACTGCAGCCCACCAGGCTCCTGCGTCCATGGGATTTTCCAGGCAAGAGTACTGGAGTGGGGTGCCATTGCCTTCTCCCTCTTAGGCTCCCTTATATATTTCACTCACCTTCACCTCCTGCCCCCTGCCTACTACCTCCTTCTATGAGTCTGTTTCCATTTTGTTGTGTTTCTTCATTTGTTTCGATTTTTAGATTCTATGTCTAAGTGCAATCATGCAGTATTTCTCTTTGATTTGTTGAGTTTCATGTAATACCCTACACTGACTCAATGGACATGAGTTTGGGTAAACTCCAGGAGTTGGTGATGGCCAGGGAAGCCTGGCGTGCTGCAGTCCATGGGGTCACAGAGAGTCGGACACGACTGAGTGACTGAACTGAATAGCCTGTGGGTCCATCCCCGTGGTCACAGATGGCAAGGTTTCCTTCTGTTTTTATGGCTGAGCCATTTTCCTCTGTGTGTGTGTGTGTGTGTGTGTGTGTGACGTCTTCTTTATCCGTTCATCTCTCGATGGACGCTGAGGTTGCTTCCAGATCGTGGCTATTCTAAATAATTCTGCAGTGAACATAGGGACATGTATATCTCTTCAACTTCGTGCTTTCGTCTTCTTCAGGAAAATGCCCAGAAGTGGTGTCGGCTGGGTCGAGCGGCCGTTCTGTTTGTAATGTTCTGGGGAAGCCCCGTTCTCTTTTCCGCAGTAGCTACACCAGTCGGCCTTCTTACCGTCACTGCATCGTACGGGTTCCCTTTTCTTTCCATCCTTGGACACACTTGTTATTTGTTGTCTGTCTGGCTGAGCCCACGCTCAACAATCTGACGGGTGTCAGGTGCGTATCTCGTTGTGTTTTCAGTTGGCGTTTCATCTTGATGAATTCTATCCGCGACCAACCTATTTCCAAATGAGGTCGCACTCTAAGGTGTCCAAGGTATTGGGACCACAAGATATCTATTTTAGAGGGGGGCCCAGTTCAACCCGCAGTAGTGGCGATCTCCCTTTACCCTTGGCCATTTACAGGGCGGGTGGAGAAGTCCAAACTGGTATAAATTGTTTGTCTTTAATCAAATGAACGAGCCGGCAGAACAGAGCTGCAGGTGTGGCCACCTGCCACCCACCAGGCCTGCTGTTGCGGGGCCTGGGTGACCATCATACACAAGCCCCAGGGGACTGTGTCTTTCCTGACATTTCTGGGAGGCCTGGGAGCTCTCGTGGCCTGTCCGTCAGGAGGGGGTTTTTTCGTGAGCGAGGTGTAGGTGGCTTTGCTGGTTTGTGGAGCCTGTTCTCGATCGCAGGTGAGCAGGAAGTAGTGGGCTTTGCCTTGAGACCGGCCCGGAGGGCTGCTGCTTATGACGATGGGGTTCAGGGGGTGAAGTGTTCAAAGTGGAGACTGTGGGCCCACCTAACCTGATCCCTGGAATATTCCGTCATGCAACCATGTGATGTTGACCGTGTGAAGCCCCCAGCCGCCAGGGGAGGCTCTAGAATCCACGATCTGTAGTGCAACCCCCTTCCATTTCCCAGCAGAGGTGATCGAGGGTAGAACCAGTTGTGCCTGTGAGTGGTTTTGATGCCTGGAATCCCCAGGCCCTTCCATGGAGTTTCTTGTCCAGTTTCTTGTGAAAGAAATTGCACCGTGGAAGACTCGTTGGTGCCAAAGTGAAAGGGACTCAGTTGTGTCCTACCCTTTGTGGCCCCATGGAGGCTATACAGTCTCCAGGAATTCTCCAGGCCAGAATACTGGACTGGGTAGCTGTTTCCGTCTCCAGGGGACCTTCCCAACCCAGGGGTTGAACCCAGATCTTCAGCATTGCAGGCGGATTCTTTCCCAGCTGAGCCAACAGGGGAGCCCAAGACTGTTGGAGTGGGTCTGGCACATATTTCAAGGCTTCCTGGCGCTTTTCAGGGAAACGTGTTAAACAGACGTGTCAGAAACACTCCGAACTTGAAAGTCTCAGAGTGCAGTAGGTGAAACCTTGACCTTGGGTTCGCCTCTCTTGGCGACGGTGGCTTCACGTGGTAAACAGCAGATCACCTGGGTGCCCCATCACCGTGTTCAGCCCTCGGGGATGGACCTTGGGGCCTTGGACGATCAGCTTCCAGGAGCAGTTTGGACCACGGGGAATACGATTTCCCATCATAATTACAACCCCTGAGCCTGATCCAGCTCCAAAATTAGGGCCCCAGTTAGAATGTGTGCACATCCACTGTTTCTGAGTGCTGCTGTGAGAAAGTCTGCTGAACAGAAACGGAAATTCTGCATATGAGAAAAATAATCCAGAATAGTTGAAAGCCATAAGTGGGGACTCTTTTCTTTCAGGTCAATCTACACTTTAACGACCTAGACAGCATATTAAAAAGCAGAGCCATTGCTGTACCAACAGAGGTCTGTCTCGTCAAGGCTACGGTTTAACCAGCAGTCATGTATAGATGTGAGAGTTGGACTATAAGAAAGCTGAGCACCGAAGAATGGATGCTTTTGAACTGTGGTGTTGGAGAAGAATCTTGAGAGTCCGTTGGACTGCAAAGAGATGCAACCAGTGCATCTTAAAGGAGTTCTGTCCTGAGTGTTCGTTGGAAGGACTGATGTTGAAGCTGAAATGCCAGTACTTTGGCCGCCTGATGTAAAGAACTGACTCATTGGAATAGACCCTGATGCTGGGAAAGATTGAGGGTGGGTGGAGAAGGGGATGACAGAGGATGAGATGGTTGGATGGCATCACTGGCTGAATGGACATGAGTTTGGGTAAACTCCAGGAGTTGGTGATGGACACGGAAGCCTGGTGTGCTGCAGTCCATGGGGTTGCAAAGAGTCAGACACAACTGAGCCACTGGACTGAACTCTTTAACAATGATGTAACATACAGCACAGCGTCTCGAGACCTTATGTGAAGAATTTGCTAAAATAAAGCAGACACGTTTAGGATTCATCTCATTCTGAATCAAGACCTTTACACTTGATTGGAAAGAACTTTTCTTCTAATCTAATGGAAAATGGTGGGTCATGGCTAAAGAACCCACACGCCAATGCAAGAGACACGAGTTCCATCTCTGGGTCGGAAGATCCCCGGGAGAAGGGAATGGCAACCCACTCCAGTATTCTTGCCTGGAGAATCCCATGGACAGAGGAGCCTGGCGGGCTGCAGTCCATGAGGTTTCGAAAGAGCCGGACACGACTGAGTGAGTAAACAACAAACAACAACAATGGAAAAATGCCGGTTTTGTACCATTCGGACATGGACGTGCCTAGCTGAGGGGAGCAAGTGATTGCTGGGGATTTAGGGGTGGAAATGTCAGTGTGGTTTCTAAGCGTGCATGGTTTACCTGGTAGACCTGGTTTTACTGAAAGAGAGCTATGTGATGGGGTCAGGGTAGATGCATGTAGTTTTCTGGGTCTTACGTTTGCAGCTGTTTGTGTGTTTGCATGCTTGGTTGAAGGCAAACAAATGGAATTAGATACTAATTGGCTTGGAGGGGTTGGCGAGTTGTGGGGAGCGAATGAATGGGATTAGTCTCTATGCCAGTGTTCTCTGACGTCCACCAGTGCGTTCCCAGTTCCAGCCCCTGTGTTATTTATCCACTGGGGTGTGAGGGATCACCCCAGCACTCCCAGCTGCACACTGCAGACACAGATCACCTCCCGTGGGTTCTGAGACTCAGGAATCCAAGCACGGATGAGCCGGAGTGTTCCCGCTTGAGGTCTCCCGTGAGTTGCAGTCATCGTGTTGGCCCCAAGACCACAGTCTCTTGAGCCTAGTGCCGGGCTGGAGGCTCAACCCCAAGCCCGTTCATGAACGTGGCCGTTGGCGGGAGGCTTCAGTCCCCTCCCGTCTCTGCAGGGCTGCCCGTGACCTGGCTTCCCCAGAGTGTGTGATCGAGAGAGAGAGAGAGAGAGAGAGAGAAAGAGAAAGAGAGATAGCAGAGGAGGGGAAACAGAGTACAGGAGAAAGAGAGAGAAGGACGGTGCTGGGGACTTCCCTGATGGAGCAGTGATTAAGACTCTAATCTCCCAGTGCAAGGAGATCTTCCAGCCCTGGATGGGGAACTAAAGGTCTCATATGCCTCATGGCACAGCCAATAAATAAATTAACAATAGAATAACTTAAAAACATTAAAAAGAAAGTGCTGGAAGCCACATGCTTTCACAGTCCGACCTAGAGGGGACGTGCTCTTCCTTCTGCCGTGTTCTGTGGGTCGCGTAGACCAATCCTGGTCAGTGTGGGTTGGGGTGGTTCCTGGGTGCAGATACCAGTGGGGTGGGGCTCCTTGGATTTCATCTCAGAGGCTGCCTGGGGCCTTATCTGGCATCTAGTGGTTAGGACTCCATCCTTAAGCTGCACAGGTTCAAGCCCTGGTCGGGGAGCTGAGAGTCCACATGCTACATGGTGGGGCCACATAAATGAGATAACAAATAACAAATAAAAATGCATGTGAAGAGGCTGCGTACTACAGCCTTTTATTTTCTGCACCCGTAAGTTGCCATCTTGGTTAGAGAATTACTCACTTGAGTACTTAGTCAACTGTCAGAAAGTGGGGGGAAATTTCTGTAGCTGTGTCTGTGCCCTGACTTTTGGATACAATAGAATCTGCATGTAATGACTGTCACTTTACTCTGTGTGTGTGTGTGTGTGTGTGTGTGTGTGTGTGCGTGCGTGCGTGCTCAGTCGTGTCTAACTCTTCTTGACCCCATGGACTGTGTAGGCCACCAGGCTCCTCTGTCCATGAGATTCTCCAGGGCAAGAATACTGGAGCGGGTTGCTGTTTTCCTTCTCCAGGGGAATCTTCCCAATCTGGGGATCGAACCCGAGTCTCTTGCATCTCCTACACTGGCGGGCAGATTCTTTCCCACGAGCAGCATCTCAGAAGCCCGTCGCTTTACTACCTAGCTAAATAAAAAATTATGCACCTGTTTTGTGCTCTCCACGATATTCTTGGACAGAAAGTCAGTTTCCCTCCCAGGAAATGGAAACATCCATTGAGCCCCCGCCGGTGGACGTGGCCAGTCAGCTCTCCTCCCATTTCCTCCTTAAACTCGGGTAAATAAATCTTCAGTGACTGCCTGAATTATTGCTGCCCCTGCACATTTACCTTCTGCCCCAAGGCATTTAGGAAAGGTTGCCCTTGCCTTTTCTAAATAATGAATTGCCTTTTTTTTTTTTTTGTCTTCTAGGCAAAGTTAATGGGGAAAAAAAAATGAATGAGAATTTTTTTCCCCGCCCCTGAGCTCTTTCTAACAGTTTCAAGGATGATAACATCTTTATTGCATTTCAGTGTCAGCGCTAACATCATTCATTCATTCCGCAGATAACCTCCATGTGCCGGTGAGGCTGTAAAAGTGCAGAGGTCAAGTGTAAGCTCAAATGACCTCTTCACGGTAATTTAAAGGCACGTCAGGAGAAGGCCACGGCAACCCACTCCAGTACTCTTGCCTGGAAAATCGCATGGACGGAGGAGCCTGGTAGGCTGTAGTCCATGAGGTCGCGAAGAGTCGGACACGACTGAGCGACTTTTGTTTCACTTCCATGCATTGGAGAAGGAAATGGCAACCCACTCCAGTGTTCTTGCCTGGAGAATCCCAGGGACGGTGGAGCCTGGTGGGCTGCCGTCTACGGGGTCGCACAGAGTCGGACACGACTGAAGCGACTTAGCAGCAGCAGCAGAAGATAGAAGAAAGGGCTTCCTTGGTGGCTGAGACTGTAAAGAACCTGTCTGTCAGTTCCATCCTTGGGTCAGGTTCCATCCTTGGGTCAGGAAGATTCCCCTTGGAGGAGGGCATGGCAACCTACTGCAGTATCCTTGCCTGGAGAATCCCAGGGACAGAGGAGCCCGGTGGGGGCTACATGGTCCACGGGGTGGGTCACAGAGAGTCAGACAGGACTGAGCAGAGACAGAAGAAATGAACCCCGGTGGGTAGGGAACTGAATTTTGTGAATTCTCCACCCGCAGGTTGACTTGATGAACATTTCGGAGGATCCTCAGAGTCAGGATTCTCTTATCGTTCACGTTTTCTAGAAAGGCAACTGCTGTGCAGAGAGAGGAGTGGGTTTCGGGCTAGGGAAGTGGACCTGGCCCAAGGTGGACCCCAAAGGGTCTGACCCCCAGAGCGGCTGCGTCAGCAGCCTTCATGTACAGAAGAAGCCTTGGCATGTGGAAAGGCTGCACGGGGAGCCCTTTACTTGCCCTAAATGCCCCTGGTCTGTTTGGCACAAGGTTGGAGATACTGCAACCTTCACAGCTAGTGGCCATCACGCCGCTGTCCAGGGATTTGCCAGTATCCTTCCCCCCAACCCCAACTTTAGTTTTTTTCCCATGGACACTCATCTTCCCTGCCTTTTCAAGTTCAGCTAAGGCAGATAGCCAAAATTCCTAAGGGAGGAAAAGCGGAAAGTCAAAGAGACATGAAAGAAAATGGCATTTTGAAGGACAGAAATGCGACTTGATAGGATCGTGTGTGTGTGTGTGTGTGTGCACACGTATGTTTCCTCCAGGGTTGCCAAGACCGAGGACTGCTGATGCGTCCAAAGATTTGGAGTGAGGCTCGCTCATAACCGTGAGGGAATTACTGATGGTTTGGCCACAGTAACAGCTGTTGACCCAGATGGGGGTGGGATTGGGAACCTGTGTGTGTGTGGGGATTTGCTACCCAGAGACATGGACCTTGATGTAGGTGGCACGTACAGACACTCCTGCACAGATTTCTTAACCATGATGGTTGAGCCATGTTTGCAGGAAGAGTGAGGCCCCTCTCTGGGCATTTCATCAGAAAGCAGCCATTAAAAAGAATGCATTTGAATCACTTCTAATGAGGTGGGTGAAACCGGAGCCTATTATACAGAGTGAAGTAAGCCAGAAAGAAAACCACTAATACAGTGTACTAACACATATATATGGAATTTAGAAAGTTGGTAACAATGACCCTATATGTGAGACAGCAAAAGAGACACAGATGTACAGAACAGTCTTTTGCATTCTGTGGGAGAAGGCGAAGGTGGGATGATCTGAGAGAATAGCATTGAAACATGTATATTATCATATGTGAAACAGATCGCCAGTCCAGGTTCGATGCATGAGACAGGGTGCTCGGGGCTGGTGCACTGGGATGACCCAGAGGGATGGGATGGGGAGGAAGGTGGAAGGGAGGTTCAGGATGGGGGACACATGTACACCCGTGGTGGATTCATGTCAAGTATGGCAAAAACCACTACAGCATTGTAAAGTAATTAGCCTCCAATTAAAATAAATCAATTAGAAAAAAAGAAATGAAACACGTATACATGATTTAAAAAAATTTTGTCCACTGTATATCTGATTATTTTTCACGTTTAACCTTTTCTCGATCCATGTCCTTTTTTTGTCTCAGAATTCCCGTCCCCATCACACTGAACTCAGTTGTCCTGTCTCCATCTTTCCTTTGGGCCAGGGCAGCGTCTCAGACTTTGTTTGGTGGTGGTGTCTCTGTTTTGAGGGATACCGGCCGCGACTTTCGTAGAACGTCTCTCACTTTGGGCTTGGCACGTGTGTGCCCCGTGATGAGGCTGGGCTTATGAGTTTGGGGGACATAGACCGCAGAGACGGGCCCTGTGATCACGTTGCCTCCAGGGCCGGGACTCTCAACATGACCTAACGCTGATGAGCTTGCAGAGCTTGCCCTCTGCTCAGGGTTTGCGTTTGCAGAGTCCCTTCAGTGTCGAGTTACCACTTTCCCCTCTCTTGTGTGTCCACACTTCTTTCAAAGCCCATGCTTACTGCTATAGGGGGAGCAAGGTAAGCGTCACCTCCTGGAGACTTAAGCTTAAGCTGTTTGAATGCTAGGCTTCCCTAGTGGCTCAGCGATAAAGAAACAGCCTGCCAAGGCAAGAGATGCTGGTTCGATCCCAGGGTCGGGAAGATCCCCTGGAGAAGGAAATGGCAACCCACTCCAGTAGTAGTATTTTTTTTTAACTTTTGGGGACTGCACCATGAGGCTCGTGGGATCTTATTTCCCCTGCCAAGGATCGAACCCGTGCCCCCTGAGTGGGAAGCACGGAGTCTGAACCACTGGATCACCAGGGCAGCCCCCCGCTGCTGTGATCTTGCCTGCAAAATCCCGTGAACAGAGGGAGCCTGGCGGGCTTTATAGTCCACAGGGTTTTGAAAGGGTGGGATACGACAGCATCTAAACAGCAGCAAATTTAAACGCAGGTTTCTTCACTCATTGCTTGATGGAAGGTAATTCAGCCTTGTCTTGGAATACGGGTCCAGTAATTCCAGTTTGGGGTCGTCTCTCCGTAATAAACCGTACCCGTGATGCACCCTCTGCCGTTTCCAGGGTTGAGTCCCGTGAAGCGCAGTGGTTCCCGAAGGAAACCATCTCCGCACAGAATCCATCTGCATGTTCACTGCCTTCTCTGAGATCTCTTCACTCTTGTCCACCCCGCCAGCGTTTTCATGATTTTTTTTTTTTTTTTTTTAATTTTGGGCTGCACTCTGTACCATGCACACAGCATGTGTGATCTGAGTTTCCCCGACAGGAGGTCAAACCCACATCTCCTTCGGTGGACACTCACTCGAGTCTTAACCACCGGACCTTCCGGAAGCCCCTCATGGCACATTTTTGTCTGATGACGTGTCTGTTAGTCTGTAACAAAGCATCGAAAGTAGTTTTGGTAGGGGGAAAAAAAGACTGTCTTCCTAACTGATAAGCTTATGTAATATTTCGTTACATTTCATTGATGGAAGAAGATGCCCCATCGCATAAGCAGGTTTGGGGCCCCATCAACACTGGGGTATGAAGGCCAAGGGTACCTGGCTCAGGTGGAAAGGGCCCCCCGGGGCTGGGGGCGTCCACTGGATTAAGAAGGCGGCATTGGCCTACGGATTTCCAGGGCCTGTGGGTGGCTGTCAGCGCATTTACAGAATCAGCAGCCTTGGTGATTTCAGCAAGAAGGTCAACGGGAGGCCTTGTTAAGAGACCTTCTCCTCCACGTTATTTTTAGAAGCAGCAAATATCAACCATAAATATTTAATGTTGTGTTTATAGACTCTGGCATCATAAACCTTCACAAGGTGACTCAGAGGAGGCTGATCACTGTGAACCCCCGAGGAGAAGGAATCTCTGCCCCGCCCCCCCCGCGCCGGCACACCGCACCTCTTGAGGAAAACCATCGTTGACGTTCTTGGGAAAGAGGTGAACAGGTACATCGCTGTCTTAATTCATCTTCTTCATCCTTGGCAGATGAGGAATTTAGTCATTACTCTTTGCTGGCCAGGATTTTCAGTCCCTCTTTTCTGATTTTTAAAAGCAATGTGCTGCATAGAATGAGCAATTTGGGGAAAAAAACAAAGAATGGAATCTGGAAACAAAATAAACACCTCTGAGCCCACCCACGCCGGTTCCCCCATCAGACTGTTGGTACATCTCCTCCCAGCTGCCTGTATTCCTGTGCATGAAACGTCAGGAAGGTTCAGCTTTGTGACCCGGCTCTCCCAACTTAACCTTATGGAGTGAGCCTTGTGATCATTGCCGACGTTCATTGAAAACATTTTTCAAGCATCCATCCCGTCGAGTTTGTGTGCCGTAATTGATTTAACACTTGTTGCTGGAGCTTCAGATTGCTTCCAATTTTTTTTTTTTTTTTTTTTTTTTTGCTTTAGGAGAGATGGCTGGGAATGGAGCTGTAGGGCTCTTGAGACCGATTACCAAATTGCTTTCCTTGAAAGTTTGTGCTGGTTGTTCCCTGTTGCCAGGGAGCCCAGGGTGGGGTGGGCTGGGGTGGGGGGTGGGGCCCCGTCTCTCAGACAGCTCAGGACATTGTGGTCAACTGAGATGGGAACGCGGGCACTTTTTTTGTTTTGTTTTTGCATGTCTTTGATTTAAAAAAAAAAAATGAGGTGGACTATTTCATCCTGTTCGCCAGTCTTTTGCATTTTTTTTTTTTTTTTCTGTGACTTGGACGTAAGTTGCTTTGCAAGCAATGGCTCGGGTTCTGTTTGGGGTTACGCTCTCTGGGTTCCACGTGAATGCCAGCTGTTTTAATAAAGACTGCACTGTCAGAGTTTCAGCTACATGGGCCATTTCTGGCGTTTGCCGGGAAGTTGAGTCTCCTGACTGGAGCCAGACTGTGAGTCTGTATATTGGGGCTGCGTCTTAAACAGGAGTTGAGTCCAGAAAGCAGGAAGGCGGGTCAGCATATGAACTTATTACTGAGATTATACCAAAATACGTTCTTTGCTCATTAACTCTCTTTGACCCCTTTCCTTAAAACCATTGTGGGGGGAGGGGGGGATGTGCGCTGTGACTGCTCATGGATGAGAATTGATGCCTTTGAATGTCACTGCTCTACGTGAATTCAGCTCATTTCACGATTCCTAGTGTGTTTATCAGAAGACGATGTTTTTACAGAATGACATCTGTAGGAAAAGCGCAGATTCTTAGGTTAGCCTGCAAAAGATCTTAAAATATTTATAATTATCAATAGGCCGGCTTGCACTTCGCTTCTACTTGTCATTAGCCCAAGTTTGTTTTCCAAGGGTGTGTGTCTAGGTGTGACTGAGTGTGTCCGGGTGACATATATTTTGCTGTGCAAATGAATAGATCGAATGTCTCTGCTGTGTATTTGAAGCACGGTGCTGTTTCACGGCACGCTAGGGACAAGGAGGGGATTGGTTGTTTTCTGTGTTGCTCTGAAGTCATCAGTGAGGCGTCTCTGCGTTTGCTGTTGCTTCTCTCTCCTTGCGCTGTTGTATAACATGACACATTTGGAAAGCTTTGCAAAGATCTATTTCAGTTCCTCCTTTTAGAGTGTTTAAGTATTTTTTTTTTTTTTTTTTTTTCCATTTCCAAACCTGGAAAGGAAATGAATGAAAGGCGAGGAAAAAGATGAGACAGCAATGATCAGTAGAAGGACTCCCCTGACGGTCAGGTGGTTAAGATTCGGCACTTCCACGGCAGGGGTTGCTGGTTTGATCCCTGGTCAGGGTACTATAAAATCCTGCATGCCTCTTGATGTGCCCGCAAAAAAAAAAAAAAAAAAAATTCATCGATAGATTATTAAAAACAAATGTAATGATTTTGGGATACGGTTCTTGTCGCCTTGTAGCTTAACGGCTTTCGCTTCGCAATGATGTGTGAATGTTTTTGCTCTAGATTATGTTCAATAGGTGAGAGTCTAGCCATGAATCATTTCCTGCCAAATTTCAATCGATGAGGTAATACGTGGAAAAATGGCCTTATTTCTATAGTAACATGCATCTTCTCAGGTCTCAGGGTTCTGTTTCCTCTCAGTATGTTACTGCTACGCACTAGGAGTTTCCTTGTTTCTACACTCTGCGATTACACACAGAAATGAGGAATGGGGAGAGGACTCACTCCCAGGTTCCTTTCCCCACGGTGGCTCAAGGTGAGAGATGCTCACTTTGAACTCCGTTTCCCAGGGCGTGTGGTTAACACAGATAGGTGCAGGGTACCGGTTCCAACTGTGGGCAAACGGAAGCCATATTCCCTCTGCCCAAGTAGTAAAAGTAGAAAGCTCTCCTATACTATCGTACCATTGTTGCAAAATAAACTCCTTCTCCTTAACACCAACCTGGGCTTGCCTGGTGGCTCAGCAGTAAAGGATTGGCCTGCCAATGCAGAAGATTCGGCTGCCAGTGCAGGAGACTCGTCTTTGATCTCTGGGTCAGGAAGATACCCCTGGAGAAAGAAATGGAAACCCCCTCTAGTGTTCTTGCCTGGAGAATCCCGTGGACAGAGGAGTCTGGTGGGCTACAGTCTTTTGAGGTTGCAAAAGAGTGGAACACGACTCAGGAGACTCAGTGGCTAGAAAACAACTCAGTGGCTAGGCAACTCAACCAATCCATCTCTGAATGGTGTGTTTTTTTTTTTTATTGTTCAAAGTAGACCTCAAAGTGACAATAAAGGGCCTCTTGGAAAAGGAGGCCTTCGAATGTTCAGTTTGTCATCATTGATGAGATGCACACAGCTCCCTGTGCTGGGAGCCTAAGCATCTCTAGCTGTGAGTTCTCCAGCGCTTTGAGTAGGCGAGGCTTAATTAAACTTTAAAAGTGATAGCCGACAGTGTAAGGGGCAGGAAGCCTTGTCTAACAGGAGGTTTAATATAACAATAACGGCAAGAAAAACTGTCTGTAGTCCTGGCTAAAATATCTGTTCAGCAGCACCCTATCTTAAACAGAATGTGTGCAAGCTCAGTCGTGTCCGACTCTTTGCAACCCTTTGGATTGTAGCCCGCCAGGCTCCTCTGCCCATGGGATTCTCCAGGCAAGAATACTGGAGTGGGCTGCCATTTCCTGGTCCCGATCCAGGGAATTGAACCCGCATCTCCTGTGTCTCCTGCGTTTGCAGGCGGATTCTTTACCCACTGAGCCATCAGGGAAGCCCATCTTAAACACGGTCGCACTGAGATTTGAGCTGTACTGTTGACTGTGGTACAGAGTCCACTGTAGCATCATCACCCTAGGTCTCCCATGGCAACCTACTAGGAAGAGGGGTGCAGCTCTGGTGACGTCACCCCCCAGGTTATACATGAGACAGGCTCAGCCAGACGCGGTCCACACCCAGTGCTCTGCAGTGAGCCCGGGAGTTCACAGCGCACCTTGCTGTCTGCTGGGCCAGGTGGCTTTGAAACCGGAAGGTGTAACAGTACACACCAGGTGAGAGGTCAGTGTTTGCCCACAAAGCGAGCAACCTGCCAATGACCGTGGCTTTTTTGAGACCCACAACCCTTTCAGGCGTCTTAACAGAACTTGTGATAAGTCTCTATATTAAAAAATCCTCAAACTGAAAATTGTTTTTTTTTACTAGAGAAAGGTGGTCTGCATTTAGAACAATTTGTGATTATTAATCTGTCTTGAATTGGTCACGGAATAAACAAATGATGCGATGGGCATCTAATTAAAATTTTGCAGTGGACACAAAAGAAGCCTTGGAAAAATGCTATGGTTTCATCTAGCTGAGTATTAGTAACACATTTTAGAGCCTGCAGGCACCATGGAAACTGTCTGGGTTTTTGCACTTGCCAAATAGAAGTAGAATGCAAACCATAAATTTAATATAAGGTTTTCTAGTAGCCACAGTAGAGAAGTAAAAAGAAATCATAAATTATTTTTGCAATATATATCTAAATATATGCTGCTGCTGCTGCTATGTCACTTCAGTCTTGTCTGACTCTGTGCAACCCCATAGACGGCAGTCCACCAGGCTTCTCTGTCCCTGGGATTCTCCAGGCAAGAATACTGGAGTGGGTTGCCATTTCCTTGTCCAATGCATGCACGCGTGCTAAGTCGATTCAGTCATGTCTGACTCTGTGCAACCCCATGGACAGCAGCCCACCAGGCTCCTCCATCCAAAGAATTCTCCAGGCAAGAATACTGGAGTGGGTTGCTATTTCCTTCTCCAAAATATATGCTCGATTAATATTATTTGCAACAGTGAAAAAAAAAAATCAGTCTCTCAGTCATGTCCCAACTCTTTGGGACACTGTGGACTGTAGCCTGCCAGACTTCTCTGTCCATGAGATTGTCCAGGCAAGAATACTGGAGTGGGTTGCCATTCCCTTTTCCAGGGGATCTTTCCGGACCAGGGATCAAACCCAGGTCTCTTGCACTGCAGGCAAATCTAACCGTTTGAGCCACCAGGGAAGCCCATTATTTGCAACATTATGTATTAATGTAATCAACTCACTATCCAAAATAGTGTCATGTTGACAAGTTACCCATATTTAAAAAATCATCCAAGACATATCTTATGTTCTTTCCATTTCTGTACTAAGTCTGCAAAATCCAGCGTGGAATTTAAACCTACAGCACTTCTTACTTTGGACTCGTTGCCTTGGTCAGTCCAGTCTGAGCCCCTAAATTCCAGTGTCTATGTAAAAATATGAAAATGTGCATTATGAAAAATAATTTTCTAGCAGGAAGTTACACTATTTTCAGAAAATTTAAAAGTTGGGTGGCTTGTCCGGTTTTCTTTTTAATCTATTTGAAATTTGTCGAGGGGAAAAAAAAATGCTGTGGGTGCATAATTTAAGAATTTGCATGTGGACCAATTACAGAGGAATCGTGTGGCCTGGAATGTCCCCAGGTCCTTCCATCCTGCAGACTACAATCATCAAACTTTCACTCCTGCAGGCTTCTTAGCAGTTTAGGGGCCACAAGCCTTGTAGACCCAAGGAGCACCCTCAAATATAGCTAGGGTTACGGAGGATCAGATTTAGAGATTTTATTTCCTTATTGATTTAAATTTCGATCCTTGGTTCAGCTGCTCCATAAGTTGTATGTTGCGAATCACATGGGTGTGTGTACCTGTGTTTTCAGTGTACGGAATACATCTTCTGAACTCTGATAGCAGTGGTCTATTTCCTTTGAAAATTCCGTTTCCTAATTAAGATGTGGCGCAAGTGGAAAACACATAGACTTTGGGAATTTTAGACATTTTGTAGGTAAAAGGAATGTCGAAGATCTCAATAATTTTTTTAAAAACCAGTGTGAACTACAGTTGAAATGATGCTATTTGGGATATGCTGGGTTAAGTTTAAATATGTTGTGAAAATTAGTTTGCGTTTAAACATTCTTTAATTAGATGTAAGCTCACCTTGCGTTTCCGTTGGCCCATCCACATCACATTTCTCTTAGACCATCCACGTCACATTTCCGTTGGCCCATCCACGTCGCATTTCCGTTGGCCCATCCACGTCACATTTCTGTTGGCCCATCCACATCTCCCATCAGAGCTCTCACACCACAAAGGAAAGAAGCAGTGCTTGAGATCACAGGCGGTGGGTTGGTTGTGACATCCGCGTCTGAACACGGGCCCTGCTTTCACTGTCGGCCTTCCTAAAGCGTTCTGTATACCCAGGGGAGTCAGCATGAGGATTTGTTTGCCTCGCTGTGAGCCGAGTTCACGCGTGGCCACCTCCCCTTACCTCTGCCGGATGTATGGGTTCCTGGCCACAAAAGGCGGTGCTGACGTGGAAGGGAACGAGGTCCTCGGTCTACGCTGTTTTTCTGACCCCTCGGCATCCCCCGTGAGATAAAGGTGGTTGGTTCTTCCCGCTGTGCACTTAAAAAAAGGTCTCAGAGGTTGAATTGGGCTTCCCAGGTGATGCTAGTGATAAAGAACCCACCTGCCATTGCAGGAGTTGCCAGTTCGATCCCTGGCTCGGGAAGATCCTTGGAAAAGGATCTGGCAACCTGCTTCAGTATTCTTGCATCCTTGGAGAATCCCACAGACAGAGGAGCCTGGCAGCCTATAAGTTCAGGGGTCCCCATGTGCACACGCTTTGAAACTTGTACAGGTTCAGAGCCAGAAAGTCATAAGCTCAGGGCTGCCTCTAACTGATGCCTCCTCTGATGAAAGGGATTTTCTTCAGGCTTTGTTTATATGGTAAAACACCCTAGGGTGCCCATGAATGAACACTGGTTCCAAAACACACTGTGAAGTCTTAGGTTTCTGACCAGGAAATCATTAGTAGCTGTAGTTTGTAATTTCTTCACTTCCTCTTCCCTGTTGATGAATGTCTCTGTTGTTATAAGAGGCCAGGAAGCAGCTTCTGACCTTTCTGCTAGGTAATTTGGCAGTGATGGGGTGAGTCACTTAAGTCAGCTGAGATGTAACTTTCTGTAGCTTTGAAAGTGGGGTGATGGACCTCTCGTTCCATAAAGCACTGCCTCACAGTAGGAGCCCCAAAGTTCTGTCCTCCTCTGTGTCTGGAATGGCTGCCCCAGCTCCTGCCCTCACAATCACATCCCTGAGTAGGAGTGAGGAGGGGGATTTCATTGCCTTTAAGAGCAGAGACTAGAGATTTCATATTTGACTTTTGCTTGTAGCCGTTGGCTGGAACTGGGTTACGGGGAAAGCTTGTCCTTTTGAGAGGGGTGTGACCATGTGCCCACACAGAATCCAGGTCTCCTGTTCTCAAAGGGTGAGGGAAGGAAGTGGATAATGGTAGTCTGATAACGGTAGTCTAGCAGATTCTACCTTCGACCTTGTCCTCACTCTAGTGGGAACACGGTGTTGCTAAAACAATCACGTGTTCAATGCAGAATTCTAGACTGTGGGACGAGGATGGGGGTATATGGTACAGCAACGGCTCCTGCAGAGAGCTTCTGGGTTCCGTCTTCTGCTCATCTGTGTTTCCTTTCTTGCCCACCACTTACTCTGAGTTTCAGCCAGGTGACCAGGAACCTCTTTCTTTGTGCACCAAGTGGGAATATGCTCTCCGGGGAGTTTATAGTGGTTGCATGAAGTAACAAAGACGAAAGAGCATGCCTTTGTTGTCTTCCTCCTACCTCGGCCAGACTTAGTCTAATGTGCGGTTTGTTGGGAGTTATCTTTTTATGCAAAGCCTGTGTGGTTTGTAGCACAGGCTTCTGGTACAGGAAGGGGCTTAGGCGTCTGTCTCTACGGTCCTTCCACACCACGTAGCACTTTGCAGAATATTTGCACATGAAGTTCTTGATGAACTTGTATGCTCCTGGGTCATTTGCGTTCACGCCATCTCTCAGACTGAACGCGTTCACCTAACCAGTAAATAAATGTTTCTAGAGCACTTGCCACCTGTCTCAGGAATTCTTCTAGATGCAGAGAATCTAACAGTGAACAAATTAGACAGAACGCGTACATCCTGGTGGATAAAAGTATGTGTTGGGTGTGACACATTGGGTGTTGTTATTTAGTCGTGTCTGATTCTTTTTTGCGACCCCATGGATTGTAGCCCACCAGGCTCCTCTGTCTGTGATTTCCCAGGCAAGAATACTGCTGCTGCTGCTGCTGAGTCCCTTCAGTCATGTCCGACTCTGTGTGACCCCATAGACAGCAGCCCACCAGGCTCTGCCGTCCCTGGGATTCTCCAGGCAAGAACACTGGAGTGGGTTGCCATTTCCCTCTCCAATGCGTGAAAAGTGAAAGTGAAGTCGCTCAGTCGTGTCCGACTCTATGCGACCCCATGGACTGCAGCCTACCAGGCTCCTCTGTCCGTGGGATTTTCCAGGCAAGAGTACTGGAGTGGGGTGCTTACTAGAGAGCAGATTCTAACAATCATGCACACATCCCCACCCACTGAAAAGAAATAGAGTAGAAATGTTGAGTATTCATTGAATATTTTTAAATGTGAATATGGTGTGTTTGGATTATTTGTTCATAATTTTTCAGCCATGTAAATAGAAAAGGAAAGTTCATTTAACTTCTTTCTGTGTTTTCAACAAATATATAAACTATTATGTCCCTTTATATTAATATAATAGTACTGGGGGAGGCAGAAAACCACAGCACTCTTGAGTGGACCTTTGCCAGTTAGAAACTTTGTAAGGAAAAATTGATTTCTCCTGGGTTTTTTTTTTTTTTGGTAGAAATTAGCACACACAATGATTTTCCCTGAGCACGGTCTCTTTTAAGCTAATGAGAAATTTTTGGTCGTGCAGGCTGAATGGAGTGGATGGTGGTTCAGAGGAGAATTGAACTGATTAATAAGAAGCCCCTGATTTTGTTTAAATCACAGACGCTGAGGCAGTAAGGAAAGTTGACACTGGATTTTCTTCCAGTGGCCGTGTTATTACAATGTATGCAGATGGAACACGTTTATGTATTACTGGGCCTGTCATGCTGTTTTGCTTTCCAGGGTGCTTGGTAGATCATTATAATTATTTTTATCCAGCGTTATCGGTTCTCAACGCTCCTCTTGACCTAACACCGTGCATTTTCCATTCCGTGAAAATCGTATTGTTGAATGGAGGCTTGTGCCCTGTAGAAATTAAGAAGAGATAAATGCAGAGAGACCTAGCTGTGTGAGGCCCCCGTGTGTGATGATGGACTTCCTTGCATTTAGGGCGGACTTTTACCTCCCTGGTGTGGACGGAGGAGCAGACCCATTTATCATGAGTGCTTAAATGTGGACTTCATCTGTGTGACCCCATTTTGACTCATTGAGCCTTTAAAATCCTGTAGGAATAATGCGATGTGGGGGTGGAGACAGCACAGACAGCTACAAGACACCGTGTTTTTTGTTATTATTATTATTTGACCGACCTGGGACTGAATAGGCTGGATTTGTGATGTCTGGGAGGTACAGCTTTTCATGGTAGACACTGATCAAACAGCGTTCATGACGGCTGGTCTGCGGCATTTGAAATAGATGCCTTGTGAATTCTTAGCCTGTTGATGTCCGAATGATCACCGTGGTCTTCTGTTTCTCGCCTGCCCCCTCCGTCCTTTCCACAAAGCCTTGCCCTGATCATAGGCCTGGGTTCTGTGGTCAAAACAGGACCACATACAGAATGTCTTCTCCCTGGAGCAGAAGGTTAGCTTTGTTGCCTTCTAGAAGCTTCAGAGCATCCTTCACTTTTGGCCTGCTGTTTTGTTTTTGTTTTCCCCATCTCGATGAAGCTGATGCTCTAAATGTTTGGAGTGAAAGATGGTGTGTTGATGGTGGGATTATCTGACTTAGAATTCGTCAAGTTGAGTGGTGTTATCTCCAGTGTTGTTAAGTCTGTTAAGTTTGGGAAGAAGGTAGAAGTTTCCCGTTGAGAATTAACCTGTGGGGACTGGAGGAGAGTTATCTTTGTGAGATAGTAGCTTCCCAAAGAGAGGTGTGTTGGTCTCCCTGGTGGTCCAGTGGCTGAGAGTCACTGCACCCAATGCAGGGAAACCCGGGTGCATAGGTACCACATGCCACCACTGAATTCAGATGCCACTGCAAAAGGTCTCGTGAGCTGCAACAAAAGACCCCATGTGCCCTGAGACTTGGTGCAAGCAAATAAGCAAGAATAAAAGTAAATATTAAAAAAAAATAACAAGAGGTGTCAAAGGTGTCTGGATTGTCAGTTCATGACGACTTATTCCCAGCAGCTGTCCATTACGTGAAGAGTCTGAATGCTGGAAAGACAGAAGCAAGACTGAGTTCTTACAAAAATGAAAGTGTCTCATGGACAATTTAGGAACAACAGGGTGGGGAAAAAAAGGTACAACTTACATAGACTGTGAAAACTGGCTCCAGGAAGAAGAGATAAATTCCCCGCATACATAAGGGGATAAAATGGGTTTCCGAACCTTGGTGCTTTTGACGTTTGGAGTTGGAGAAGACTCTTGAGAGTCCCTTGGACTGCAAGGAGATCCAACACAGTCCATCCTAAAGGAGATCAGTCCTGGGTGTTTGTTGAAAGGACTGATGCTGAAGCTGAAACTCCAATCCTCTGGCCACCTCATGTGAAGAACTGACTCACTGGAAGACACTGATGCTGGGAAAGATTGAAGGCAGGAGAAGAAGGGGACGACAGAGGATGAGATGGTTGGATGGCATCACCAACTCGATGGACGTGAGTTTGAGTAAACTCTGGGAGTTGTTGATGGACAAGGAATCCTGGCGTGCTGTGGTCCATGGAGTTGCAGAGTCGGACACGGCTGAGCAACTGAACTGAGCTGGGTTTTGGGGGCAGACTCTCAGGAGTCTTCTCCAGCACCACAGTTCGCAGGCATCAGTTCTTTGGCACTCTGCCTTGTTTACGGTCCGGCTCTTGGACACGACTGGGCAACTGAACAGTGACACCAGTTTTTGATGGTAGGAACTGTTCTCTGCGTTGCGGGGTGTGGAACAGCATCCTGGGTCTCTATGCAGTAGTGTACAGGAACTCTCTCCTAACAGTTGAAGCAGCCAAACATGTCTCCACATGTTGTTGGATGTCCCCCCACCCTGAGTGCTTGGCAACATCGCCCCCAGTGAGAACTACCACAGTAGGTAGGTCAGTGCAGACAGATGGGAGGATCTTAGCTCTTGCACTTTGGGGGGGGCTTCCGAAATGAAAGAAACCATCAGAGGGTACTAAGGTAAGTTCTTTTTTTAAAATGTTTTAAGGTTAATCCCTTGCAGCTTTTTTTTATCGTAAATATATTTTACAAGGAGGCTATGTTAGATTGGCTAGTACTTTAATTTGAATAGTAGTTGCAAAGTCATTCTATATATATTGAGTGAATTAGAGTTGGATTAGTTACATCATAGGGACTTAAATCATGAGGATAAATTCAAATCCCTATGTCAAACAACTGATAATTTAAAATGAAAAACCTTTTATAAGTATATTTGAACAGACATAATCTTATAATAAATCATACACTTTCAAGGTGACAAGTCAAAATGCAGGGTGAAGTAAGTCAGAAGGAGGAAAACAAATACTGTATATTAATGGATTCCCTGGTGGTTCAGTTGGTAAAGAATCCGCCTGCAATGAGGGAGACCCCGGTTCAATTCCTGGGTCTGGAAGACCTCCTGGAGAACGGATAGGCTACCCCCTCCAGGATTCTTGGGCTTCCCTGGTAGCTCAGCTGGTAAAAAATCTGCCTGCAATGTGGGAGACCCCAGTTCAGTTCCTGGGTCTGGAAGAGCTGGAGAAGGGATAGGCTACCCACTCCAGGATTCTTGGGGCTTCCCTGGTGGCTCAGCTGGTAAAGAATCTGCCTGCAATGTGGGAGACCCCAGTTCAGTTCCTGGGACTAGAAGACCTCCTGGAGAAGGGATAGGCTACCCACTCCAGGATTCTTGGGGCTTCCCTAGTGACTTAGCTGGTAAAGAATCCGCCTGCAACGTGGGAGACCTGGGTTGGGAAGATCCCCTGGAGGAGGGAAAGGCTATCCACTCCAGTATTCTGACCTGGAGCATTCCACGGACTGTCTAATCCATGGGGTCACAAAGTGACTGAGTGACTAAGCACACACAACAACATATATGGAATCTGCGAAGATAGTGCTGTTGAAATGATTTGCAGCAGTGGCAACACAGGCGTAGATTAACATGATGAAGTAGGTTCTTTCATGGCGATGCCCACAAGCGGACCCTGGAGCCCAAGCAAGCAACCAACGAACCATTCCTTTTGAGGCCCAGAAGGCTTTGATTTAACCACCTCTTGGGGAGATTAAATTTACGCCAGTGAAGGCAGAAGTGGAGATACGGTGAGGGATTAGATTAAAAGGATCAGCAGGATGTATCCTTTTTTAAAAAATTTATCGTATTTCATGGTTATATATCTCACTTCACAGATAGCTGCTTTAAAAAAAAAACTGTCATAAATGATTTTGTATGAGCTAATGCATTCAACAAAGTGCAGAATGTACTCATTTCAATATGAATTTAGTTCCAATTCCATTGCATATCCTTTCTAATGTTAAAAAACCAGTTGTGAAAAAGTGAAAGGGTTAGTTGCTCCCTTGTGTCTGACTCTTTGCCGACCCCATGGACTGTACCCCACCAGGCTCCTCTGTCCATGGAATTCTCCAGGCAAGAATACTGGAGTGGGTTGCCATTCCCTTTTCTCTGGGATCTTACTGACCTAGGGATCGAACCTGGGTCTCTCACACTGCAGGCAGATTCTTTACCATCTGAGCCACCAGGGGAGCCCAAGAAGCTAGTTGTGTATATTCTTAATTTATCTGTGTTACAGAGTCAGCCTTCAGATACTACTATCTCATGAAGGGGCTTCAGAATACTAGCGGTCTCTGGGATATTGTGGTGATTTTGCTGCATTAATTTCATATTATAAAGTTGTGTAATCACTGTTAGCTGTCATAAACTCCTGGCATTTGGAAGCACAAATGAGTTCTTTGATTCGTGCACATGCAGCTCAGTTCAGTTCAGTCACTAAGTCACGTGTGACTCTTTGTGACCCCACGGACTGCAGCACTCCAGGCCTCCCTGTCCATCACCAACTCCCGGAGTCTACTCAGACTCATGTCCATCGAGTTGGTGATGCTATCCAACCATCTCATCCTCTGTCGTCCCCTTCTTCTGCCGCCTTCAATCCTTCCCAGCATCAGGGTCTTTTCAAATGAGTTGGCTCTTCTCATCAGGTGGCCAAACTATTGGAGCTCGATTCGTTCCAAGGAATATTCAGGGTTGATTTCCTTTAGGATTGACTGCTTTTATCTTGCTGTCTGTCCAAGGGACTGTCAAAACCCTTCTCCTGTACCACAATTCGAAGCCATCAATTCTTAGTGGCTAAATTGTTAATAGTTTATAGTTAGTCTCCTTTGACTGTTTTCCTATGTTTCTGCATTTTCTCACTCCTCTGATTAAACTTATTCTTTGGCTAACGTTTTTCCACAGACAAAAAAGGAGGTGGGGGACGTGAGGGGCAAGGACCGTAAGGTCTTCCTGTGTTTTAGTCTTGGTTATCCTGCAAGTGAAAGCCGCTCAGTCGTGTCCAACTCTTTGCAACCCCATGGACTATACAGTCCATGGAATTCTCCAGGCCAGAATACTGGAGTGGGTAGCCTTTCCCTTCTCCAGGGGATCTTCCCAACCTGGGGATCAAACCCAGGTCTCCCATTGTGGGCAGATTCTTTACAAGCTGAGCCACCAGGGAAGCCCAGGAATACTTGGGTGTGTAGCTTTTCCCTTCTCCAGGGGATCTTCCCAACCCAGGGACTGAACCGGGGTCTCCTGCGTTGCAGGCAGATTCTTTACCAGCTGAGCCCTCAGGGAAGCCCCTCGTGGTTGTCTTTCCCACATGTGATTCCACGGCCTCTATTAAAATGATTGCCATTTACCCTGTCTGCAGAGCATCAACTCTGCTTTAGCAAAAATCCGGTCAGCGGCTGCTGTATGCACTCATATTTTCTCAAGGGAAATATCTCAGGAACGCGTGTCATTACAGCAGCAGGTGCAGCTGAGCAAAGCTGGACCGGCTTTGGGAGCGGGCATATCCAGAGGTACCCAGAGGAAAGACGCGGATGGTTGTGAACACTACCTTGCCAGCTGTGTTCACCCATCCCTGTGCGTCGGGCATCCCGCTTTAAGGTTCTTCTGTAGAGGAGATACAGAGCACGGGTAAGGACCTGTCAACAGCCTGGACTGGCTGGCGTCCCTTTCCTGAGCTGTGCTCGTGGAAATCCGTACCTGCCTGGTGGCAGCAGCTTCAGCCCCTGGGAATGGCTGAATCCTTTACGAGATCCTTTTGCCGTTCATCTTTTTATCTGTTAGCCCTGCCAACGAAGAGCTGCTGCTGCTAAGTCGCTTCAGTTGTGTCCGACTCTGTGCGACCCCATAGATGGCAGCCTGCCAGGCTCCCCCCTTCCCTGGGATTCTCCAAGCAAGAACACTGGAGTGGGTTGCCATTTCCTTCTCCAGTGCATGAAAGTGAAGTTGCTCAGTCCTGTCCGACCCTCGGCAACCCCATGGACTGCAGCCTTCCAGGCTCCTCCGTCCATGGGATTTTCCAGGCAAGAGTGGGGTGCCATTGCCTTCTCCGGCCAGCGAAGAGCGGACGCTGGTAATTGCATATGTGTGTGCGTGTGTGTTCGCGCAGGACTTGCCAGATTGTCTGTCTCACGTAATGCCGAGGATATACCCTTGTATGTAGGTGATGTGGAGGTGTCACGCCATCTGCTCGTTCAACTATGCATTTAGAAGGATATGATTCCAGGCAACTTCCACACACACTTTCTGCTTGTCGTTAGCGCTTAGTATAAAAGCCCAGCGCGACCTGAAAGCCACCCGTGAGTCATGAAGGAGGAAAGTGCCATCTTCACTGGAGTTTGGTCTTAAGTAATCGTATTTGGTTTTTCTTTGTTTTTTTTAACATGGGCCTTTTTTTTTCCCCCTCTGTCTCTTTTTTAAAAAATTATTTTTAATTGGAGGATAATCGCTTTACAATATTGTGTTGGTTTTTTGCAAGACACCAGCATGAGTGAGCCACAGGTACGTGTGTGAGCCCTTCCCTGTCAAACGTACCTCTCACCTCACACCCTATCTAGGTGGATTTGACCTCCCTGCGTCATACAGCAAATTCCCACTGCCGCTTTTAATTCTACATGCGGTACTGTATATGTTTCAGTGGTACTCTCTCCAATTTTCGCTCCTTCCCCTTCCCCGGTGCCGACAAGTCTGTTCTCTGCATCTGCGTCTCTGTTGCTGCCCTGCAAATAGGTTCATCAGCCCTATCTTTCTGGATTCTGTATACATGCGTTAATACAGAGTGTTTGTCTCTTTCTCACTTCACTCTGTCTAATAGGCTCCAGGTTCATCCACCTCGTTAGAAGTGACTCGAATGTGTTCTTTTTCATAGCTGGGTGATATTCCGTTGTGTATATGTACCACAGCTTCTTTATCCATTCATCTGCCGATGGGCATCCAGGTTGCGTCCACGTCCTGGCTTTTGTGGACAGTGCTGCAGTGGACACTGGGGTACGTGTGTCTCTTTCAGTTCCAGTTTTCTCAGGTTATATGCCCAGTGGTGGGATTGTTGTGTCAGATGGTAGTTTTATTCCTCTGTTTTTAAGGATTCTTCACACCGTTCTCCATAGTGACTGTATCAGTTTGCATTTCCACCAACAGTTCGAGAGGGTCCCCTTTTCCCCACGCTGCCTCCAGCATTTATCGTTTGTAGGTTTTTTGATGGTGGCCGTTGTGACCAGCATCAGGTCGTATCTCATTGTAGTTTTGACTTGCATTTCTCTCATGATGAGTCGTGTTGTGCATCTTTTCATGTCTTTTTAGCCACCTGTATTTCTTTTTTGGAGGTACGTGGGTCTTCTGCCCACTTGTTGATTGGTTTGTTTGTTTTTCTGGCATTGAGCCACATGAGCTGCTTGTATATTTTGAATATTAATCCTTTGTCAGTTGTTTCATTTGCTATCATTTTCTCCCCTTCTGAGGGCTCACTTTTCACCTTGTTGATTGTTTACTTTGCTGTACAAAAGCTTTTAAGTTTGATCAGGTCCCATTTGTTTATTTTTGCTTTTATTTCCATTACTCTAGAGGGTGCGTCATAGAAGATCTTGCTATGATTTATGTCATCGAGTGTTCTGCCTATGTTTTCCTCTTAGAGTTTTATAGTTTCTGGTCTTACATTTAGGTCTTTAATCCATTTTGAGTTTACTTTTGTGTTTGGTGTTAGGAAGTGTTCTGGTTGCATTCTTTCCCATGTAGCTGTCCAGTTTTCCCAGCATCAACTATTGAAGAGGCTGTCTTTTCTCCCTTCTGTATTCTTGGCTCCTTTGTCAAAGATAGGGTGCCCATAGGTGCTTTGGTTTATCTCTGGGTGTTCTGTCGTTTTCTTTTTGTGCCAGTACCATACAATCTTGATGACCGAAGCTATCTATTTTCAGACTGTAAAGTCTTAAGTTTGGAAGGTTGATTTCTCTAGCTCCCTTTTTCTTTCTCAAGATTGCTTTGGTTATTCGAGGTCTTTTGAATTCCATACACATTGTGAAATTTTTTGTTCTCCTTCTGTGGAAAATACCATTGGTTACTGATAGGGATAGCATTGGATCTGGTAGCTTCCTTTTGGGGGAGCATAGCTACTTTCACAGTATTGATTCTTCCAATCCAAGAACATGGAATATCTCTCCATGTTTGTGTCATCTTTGATTTCTTTTATCAGGGTCTTATAGTGTTATGCATGCAAGTCTTTTGTCTCTTTGGGTAGCTTTATTCCAAGGTATCTCATTCTTTCTGTTGCGATGATAAAGGGGATTGTGTCCTTAACTTCTCTTTTTGATTTTTCATATGTGGGCCATTTCTTAAAGTCCTTACTGAATTTGTTCCCGTCCTGTTTCTGCTTCATGTTCTTGTTTTTTGCCCCTCCCCGGCAAAGGCATATGGGATCTTAACTCCCTGACCAGAGATCGAACCCATTACCCCCTGCTTTGGAAGTTGAAGTCTTAACCACTGGACGCCCGGGATGTCCCTTTTGTGTTGTATTCTGAATTTCAAGGTCGTGCCCGTTTTTAAGTTCATGCTCGTATGTCGTAGGCTGTTGATCACCTGTGTTTGTCGCGTCTGGCACGAAACTCAGTTTTGTGGCTGGAGGGAGAACTCTGAGCTCAGCGATATGGTGGTCCAGAGGCCATGTCCTGCCAGAGCCTGCCTGCTACCTGAGAGACAGGCAGTACCCAGATGGCACAGGATGCTTTGATGGTGACGCATGTGGTCAAGAAGGAGTGGGGCCGTGTAGCTGAAGGCCTCGGACCAGAAGGGCTTCTACGTTGGAGCTTTTAGAAGGGGAAACTGGTGAGCCGTCGTCTGAAGCATGTTTCTGGGAAGAGCGGGGAAAAGATAGTTCCAGAGAAAGGGAACAGCACTTACAAAGCGGCAGCCTGTGACGCTGAGCTCTGGAAACCCCAGGGACAAAAAGGAGGCCAGGCCACTATGGTGGGGGCCTGAGACCGACCAGGAGATGAGGTTGAGAGCTGTGCTGCGGGGCCCACCTGACGGCTCCTTGCAGGATACGATGGTCACGGTGCTGCATTTCAAGTTGAGAGCCTGCAGACTTTTCCCACCGCTGTGACTGGTGGCTGGCTGCTGCTGCGGGTCAGAACTGGAGTGGTCCTAGTGGGTCCCAGGATGAAGGCAGTCTTATTTCCCACTAGCACAGCCCAGCGGATCTGAGAAGGAAAAGCGCAGACTCGGACAGTCTTGGGCAATGAGCCCCAGCGGATGTGTGGATATCCTGGTTGGAGGAACTACGGGTCTGGCCTGTGTCCCCCTGGGTGGGAGGCAGGTGTCATTTTTAACTCTCAAGGTGGGCTGGAGTGGGGGGGTGTGTTGGTGTGGGTGGTTGGGGCTGGCAGGCTGGACGCACGTGGACATGCGGTGTTCGAGATGCCGCGGGGTCCGCTACGTGCACGCGTCATGGGGGCCAGTCCTGGGCTGAGCGTGCAGCGGCGAGGCCTGGGACCTGAGATGTGGATCTGGGATTTGAAGCGGGCAGGGGCGCTGCATGTGTTCACAGGGCAGCTGGACGCAGCATAGTCCTGTCCTAAAAGGTGGTCGATTTGCAGTGGAGTGAGGGAGAAAGCCAGGCTTCCCAGGTGGCGCTAGTGGTAAAAGAACCTGCCTGGCAGTGCAGGAGATGGAAGAGATGTGGGTTCGATCCCTGGGTCAGGAAGATCCCCTGGAGGAGGGCACAGCAACCCAAGTCCAGTATTCTTGCCTGGAGAATCCCAGGGACGGAGAAGCCTGGTGGGCTTACAGTTCATGGGGTCGCACAGAGTCGGACACGACTGAAGCGCCTTAGCATGCACGCACTGGGAGAAAACCAAATGACAGAAACAGGCCTTTGGGGATTCTCTGGCAGTCCAGTGGTTGGGACTACACGTGCTCACTCCCTGGGCCCTGAGTTCCATACCTGCTCGGGGAGCTAAGATCCTGCAAGCCAAGAGGTGAGGCCAATTTAAAAAACAAAAATTCCTTTTGGAAACCTAAGGTGCCTGAAAGTTTTCCAAAGTCATTTGATAACCCCTTGTGTATTTTCATTCAGCAAAAAAGTGAAAGTCCCTGAGTCATGTCCGACTCTTGCAACCCCATGGACTATACAGTCCATGCAATTCTCCAGGCCAGAATACTGGACTGGGTAGCCTTTCCCTTCTCCAGGGATCTTCCCAACCCAGGGATCGAACCCATGTCTCCTGCATTGGCAGGCAGATCTTTACCACTGAGCCACCTGGGAAGCCCCAAGTTTGCAGGAGATCAGACTTCAGTGAACCAGCCATCGGGAGAGTTTTTGACAGAACATGCATTAATCTCATTTTATTTTTGTCAACTCTTTTCTTTTAAATGAGGGAAATAGCTTCCACCCAGAATTATGCTTAGATCTGCCACCCCCACCCCCAATTTTCCCCCTCACTTTTCAGGTTTCATCTTAGGTAGGACGAAACGGCCCACCTAGATTGATTAGCTGCTGTTTTTTTCCTGGATTCTAGAGTTTTTACTAACAACCACAAGTATGGTCCTGAGAATCACGTAACAGCATCGTATGTTTGTTTTTTTGAATGACTTTTATGATGAACCTTGATTTAGCAAGAACATCAATCGCATTTCCTAACCACAAAGATGAATACAAATTCAATTAGCCAAAATGTGTCATTCTGCTTCCGTGAAGATAAATTCTCCAAGGACAGAAGCTGGCTTAAGAATTTCTAGGTTTGACCAACGTTCAGAAATTCCAGAAATTACCCAGATTTTGAGACTGTTTTCTAGGGAATGCCTCCGCTGCAGTGGCAAGTATCTTAAAATGTCATCTGTGACTTGGAAGATAACCGAGGACAGCTTCTTTTCACAGTGAAGGATTTGGCTCTGGCTTATGGAAAAAGCAGATATTCTTGACTTTTCTTCAGAGTAGACTGGCGAATGCACATTTTAGCTGTCACAAACATTTTGATCTAAGTTTGTAACTAGCCGCTGGGTCTTTGGAAGAAGTACATTTGCACTGAAGGTTCATTTCCTTTGAGATCTCTTTTGTTATGGAAAAGTATATACATTACATAAAAGTTCCCCTTTTCAACCACTTGTAAGTACACAGTATTCCTGTGCTGTGTACCATTAAGTACATTCACCATCCACCTGCAGAACTTTTCCACCTTTCCAGATTTAAACTCTTAAACTTAACTCTCCTCTCCATTCGCCCCTCTCCTGGCAAGACCATTCTACTTTCTGTCTCTATTTTTAACTACTCTAGATACTTCCCATAAGTGGGATCATACATTATTTCTCCTTTTGTGTCTCACGTATTTCAATTAGCATAGTGTCTTCAGATGAACAAGGTAATGACACCCCACTCCCAGTACTCTTGACTGGAAAATTCCGTGGACATTGGAGCCTGGTGGGCTGCAGTGCATTACTTCAGTTCAGTCGCTCAGCCGTGTCCAGCTCTCTGCGACCCCATGGACTGCCGCACACCAGGCCTCCCTGTCCATCACCAACTCCGGGAGTTTGTGATGCCATCCAACCATCTCATCCTCTGTTGTCCCCTTCTCCTCCTGCCTTCAGTCTTTGCCAACGTCAGGGTCTTTTCCATTAAGTCAGTTCTTCGCATCAGGTGGCCAAAGTATTGGAGTTTCAGCTTCAGCATCAGTCCTTCCAATGTGTATTCTGGACTGATTTCCTTTACGATACAGTCCATGGCGTCTCGCAGAGTCGGACACAACTTAGCGACTAAACGACGTCTTCGAGGTTTGCCCATGTTGTGGGATGTCTCAGAATTTCATTCTGTTTTTAAGCTGAATAGCATTGCACTGTATGAATAAACAACACTTTTTTAATCCATTCATCCATCAGTGGACATGTGGGTTGTTTCTGTTATTTGGCAATTGTGAATGTTGTCACTTAGAACATTGGGGTGCAAATATCTGTTCAGGTTCCTGCTTTCTGTTCTTTTGGTTTTATACCTAAAAGTGGAATTGCTGAATCATATGGTAACTGTGTGTTGAATGTTTTGACGAATTGTCATAATGCTTTCTGAGGTTCGTTTTTCAGTAATCTTTGCAAGCTGTGATAGCAATGGAATCTAACCATGCCTCATCTTATCTAACACAGCTTTAGCAGAGCTAGCCTGCAGGCGAAATTTAACCCTTTGTCTACTTTTGTACATTAAATACGCTAAGGATGGTTTCTACATTTTCTTTTTTTTTTGCCAACCCAATACTTACTTACCTAGACAGCATATTAAAAAGCAGAGACATTACTTTGCCAGCAAAGGTCCATCTAGTCAAGGCTATGGTTTTTCCAGTAGTCATGTATGGATGTGAGAACTGGACTATAAAGAAAGCTGAGCACCAAAGAACGGATGCTTTTGAACTATGGTGTTGGAGAAGACTCTTGAGGGTCTCTTGGACAGCAAGGAGATCCAACCAGTCCTTCCTAAAGGAAATCAGTACTGAGTGTTCATTGAAAGGACTGACGGTGAAGCTGAAAGTCCAATACTTTGGCCACCTGATGCGAAGAACTGACTCATTGGAAAAGACCCTGATGCTGGGAAAGATTGAGGGCGGGAGGAGAAGGAGATGACAGAGGATGAGATGGTTGGATGGCATCACTGACTCAATGGACATGGGTTTGGGTAAACTCTGGGAGTGGGTGATGGACAGGGAGGCCTGGTGTGCTGCAGCCCATGGGGTCGCAAAGAGTTGGACACAACTGAGCGACTGCACTGAACTTAAACTTACTTATTTATTCATTCATTCATTTAGCTGCTCTGGGTCTCAGTTTCAGCAGAGGGAATCATTACTTGAGGTACGTAGGATCTAGTTTACTTGACCAGGGATTGAACCTGGGACCCCTGCCTTGGGAGCATGGAGTCTTAACCACTGAACCACCATTTTTTGATTTTTTTTTTGGTGGGGGGGGACCACTTAAAAATGTAAAAACCAGGGACTCCCCTGGTGGTCCAGCGGCTAAGACTCCAGTCTCCCAATGCAGGGGCCCTCGGTTCAGTCCTGCTGAGGGGACTAGATCCCACATGCTGCTAAGAGTTCGCATACCGCAACTAGTCACAGCCAGGTAAATAATTTAAAAATAAATAAAGCAAGTGTTTTTTGAAAAATGAAGCCAAGAAGAATGACAAGTTATAACGCATGAAAATTCTCTCAGTTCCATTATACGTAATTAAGTTTCCTTGGAACACCGCTAAACCTGCTGATGCCTGTATTGCACGGTTGTAGCTCTCTGCGGCTCATGGAATGAAGAGTATTTAGTCTCTGGCCCTTTAAGAACGTATCTACCAAGCGCTAATCGAATCGAACAGGTTAAGACCCCAGAAGTCAGCTGAGCGTATTCACACTTGTCGAGTGCTTGGCCTGTGTACAGGGGCTTTTCCGGGGTGTCAGTGGGTGCATCAAATGTCTCCTTAATTAATCACGCTGTTCTGAACCCTTTTGCTGTCACTGTTTCACATTTAAGTCTCAAAAAAAAGCCCCTGGGAACCCTAAAATAACTCATGGTTCTGTGAGGACAAATAACCTGTGACTTGCATCTGAGTCACTCATAATTCTCACTGGGCAACTGTAACACCCTTGTGAATTCTGTCTTTACGAGCCCCTGGTTCTTTCTTTTCCCCGAACGCTTCCTTTGGTTTTACCTGTATCTGTGTCTCCTGGACTGCAGTTCTTAAGGTCCCAGATAGAGATTTTTATTCTTTATGGGGAGGGGGGGAGCCCCCAGGAGACTTCCTTCAGTAGGAGATTTGTTGTTGATCAGATGAGTTATATCCGACTCTTTGCGACCCCATGGACTGCAGCACGCCAGGCCTCCCTGTCCATCACCAACTCCCAGAGCTTGCTCAAACTCATGTCCATTGAGTTGGTGAGGCCATCCAACCATCTCATCCTCTGTTGTCCCCTTCTCCTCCCGCCTTCCATCTTTCCCACCATCAGGGTCTTTTACAGTGAGTCAGTTCTTCACATCAGGTGGCCAAAGGATTGGAGTTTCAGCTTCTGCATCAGTCCTTCCAATGAATATGCAGGGTTTAGCATTGACTGGTTTGATCTCCTTTAAGTCCAAGTGAGTCTCAGGAGTCTTCTCCAACACCACAGTTCAAAAGCATCAATTCTCAGACACTCAGTGTTCTTTATGGTCCGACTCTCACATCTGTACGTAACTACTAAAGAGCCATAGCTTTGACTGTACTGACCTTTGCCAGCAGGAGAGCACAGTATAAAGTCCCCAGTCAAGTTGGAGAGTCACCCGTTTAAGACACATTAACTTTTCTACTCGCACTTCCAGACTCTGCATCCTTTTCTTTGTAAGGGGCCGTCTCTTCTCTTCTCATTTGAATAAGTAAATCTCTGTATAATGGAGGAACCAAATTGAGAAAGATATCTCAAAGTTCACTTTAGTTTTCTCATATACTCTTTGGAGGAACAAGGTTTCTCTCCTACCAAAAGACACTGTCTTTTATTTTTAATCCGTGGTATTTCTATAAAACCATGTAAATGTCATACTTGAAACTGCAGGGCGTTTCAGCATTTTTTTGGCAGAGACGTTTTCTGTGTGTTTAGGGCGGCGTGTGACTTGTGAATAGTTCTGTTTGCACAACCAGGTAATCTGACACAGCACCAGTTCCCTGTTACCAATGGCATCTTCCCAGTACCATTTCGGGGTCACACTTTGTTCTGTTGACTGTGTTGTCAGAAGTCGCATCCCCAGAACATCTTGATACACCTTCCAAACTGTAGTACAGACGTGCTAAGTCACTTCAGTCATGTCCGACTCTTTGCGACCCCACGGACTGTTGCCCACCAGGCTCCTCCGTCCATGGGATTTCCCAGGCAAGACTACTGGAGGGGGTTGTCGCTTCCTCCGCCAAGGGATCTTCCGCCTCTTAAGTCTCCTTCATCAGCAGGTGGGTTCTTTACCGCTAGCGCCACCTGGGAAGCTATACTACACACTCCAGTATACTTACTTAGGGATTTAACACATTGCATAATTCATGAGGGTGATCTTAGGACCCCAGGGAAATTTGGACAGGATCGAAGGAAATCAGATTAAGCTTAAACTAGGATATTCACTTAAATCCTAGTTTTCCTTTATACTTGATTTTTATAGGACATAGAGCATTTGCATTTTACTGTGTTTGCAATCATTAGGCTGCCCTGGTGGCTTAGACAGTGGAGAATCGGCCTGCAATACAGGAGACCCAAGTTCCATCCCTGGGTCAGGAAGATCCCCTGGAGAAAGGAATGGCCACACACTCCAGTATCCTTGCCTGGAGAACCCCATGGACAGAGGAGCCTGGCGGGCTCCAGTCCATGGTGTCGCAAAGAGTTGGACACGACTGAGCAGCTAACACGCTAACACTACACTTGAAATCATGTTTGCACGAAGCCTGTTGCTTGCTAGACTGGTAAAAGAGGATCAGTAAAAGAGTACTAGGCGGATAAAATCATTTGATGGTGTAGCATGAAGATACTGCTAGAGTCAAGAATTGTAGCATCTACATTCCGTCTAACCTGATTGTTTTCTTCTTCCTTCTTCTGACCCTGTTCTTTTCCTTTCTCAGACACATTTGCCCACTTAAAAGTGCAGTTGTTTGAAAACCAAGCAGTTAGTTTCCGTTTAAGAAAAAACCAGAGATAACTGTGATTATGTTCCAGTGGAAACAAAAACATCATTCTCTTATACTTTCACTTATGTGACTGTTTTAATCCTGTTAAAGAAGCTTCTGACATTTATTCCTTTGTGGGAGTCACTGGTGAAAATGTAGATTTATATTGGCTTTTAGGTTTATATATGTTTGTGTGTCTGTGTGTATATATATAATAAAACCCAAGATGATTAAATATATTATTATATTTAATTATATATTAATATATTTAATATTAATATATTTAACTATATGTTAAATATATACAATTATATATTAATATTTATATTATGTATTTGTATAGATTTGTGTATTATATCATTTATTATTTATTCATTGTTATTTATAATATAATTTTTATATATTAATATATTTAATCATCTTGGTTTTCATTTTTGCTTTAAAAATTGAAACAAATGATGAACAGCACAGAAGGAACACAGCATCATTCCAGTAACCACTCCACAGCCGTTAGCATGTTGCAGTTAACTGTCGTTCTGTACAGGCCTATGCGTCCGGCTTTATGTGTCTGAATCTGTGAATTTCTGCAGCATAACTGCTAAACACGCCGTGCTCCTTTACTGGCCCAGAGAGGCTAAGTTCCTCACCAGGGGACACACAGCCCCGAGCGAAGGAGTCTGGGGTTTAGCCGAGGTCACACCAGGACCACACTGCTTCTCCGAGAGTGTGCCAGCTTGTGTCGGAAGGGAACCACTACCCTTTCCAAGCACTGAGTGTAATTTCTGGCAAATAACAGCGTGCTGGAATCTGGAGAAAAGGAAGCCAGCTTAGATTGGGTGTAAAGAATGGCGTGATTGAGACTAGCCACCCAAGACAGAGGCAAGAGTTTGGCCTTCAAGGCAAATATACAGGGCTAGAAGAATCAGCGTGTGCCAGTGTGTTTATTTTATTGTTTTAGTACCTGAAAAGTGCGTCTAAAGATAGGCCAGTGGTGCAGTGGAAGGGAGATGGGATATATAACGCACACCACCTGGGATGACTTCCAGGTTCTGACTGCCCAGCGATGGGCTCTCCCAAGTCTGTGAGATGGCAGAGGGCGATGAGGAAATCACTGCGGGGACCACGTCCATGCAGATGTGAGCCTGACGCACACGTCCTGTAGCTCTGTCCTACACGAGCACCTTTGATCCCGGATCACGCGGGGTGACATTCTATTTTATGTGACTTCCGCGTCCCAAGCCCACCGTGGAAAGCCAGTGGGGACCATCACACCCTGGGATTAATCTGGGAATTCTGAGCACCCGCCAAGCAGGGCTTGTTGACCCATGGATATTCATTAAATTGTGTGTTATTTTTTTCTGGCGTTAAATTGTGTATCATCTTTTTCTGTCTCAAGAGTCAGTCGCCCTCTGAAACTACAGGAAACCACAAGTCTTTTTTGACATTTGTAATGCCAGGCCCTGCAGTGCCTCCTCCTTCCATGAGGTGTGTTATCTTTTTGGTACCTCACACCATCAGCTTACAGAGGTGGTTTCTGCCTCGCAGAATTTATGTCAGATTCCTTTAAAAGAGGAGGCTTTACTTAACTGATAGATTTCTTGGTCTTGCTTCAAACGAATTGTCTCAAGTGTTTGTTTCTCCAAATAATCACATACTTGCTGTTGTCCGTTGAGTCGCTAGGTCATGTCCAACTGTTTGCGACCCCATGGAGTGCAGCACAACAGGCCTCCCTGTCCATCACCAATTCCTGGAGTTTATTCAAACTCATGTCCGTTGAGTCGGTGATGCCATCGGTCCATCTCATCCTCTGTCGTCCCCTTCTCCTCCCACCTTCAGTCTTTCCCAGTATCAGGGTGTTTTTTCATATCAGGTGGACAGAGTATCCGAGCTTCAGCATCAGTTTTTCTTATGAATATTCAGGACCGATTTTCTTTAGGATGGACGGGTTGGATCTCCTTGCAGTCCAAGGGACTCTCAAGAGTCTTCTTCAACACTACAGTTCAAAAGCATCCATTCTTTGGTGCTCAGCCTTCTTTATGGTCCAACTCTCACATCCATACCTGACCACTGGAAAAACCATAGCTTTGACTAGACGGACCTTTGTCAACAAAGTGATGTCTCTGCTTTTGAATCCACTGTCTGGGTTGGTCGTAGCTTTTCTCCCAAGGAGCAAGTGTCTTTTAATTTTGTGACTGCAGTTGCCACCCCCAGTGATATTGGAGCCCGTACTAGAAACTGCCTCCTGCAGCCCCTGCGCGTGAAGGCAAGCTTGAGTCTTGAAAGCTAGGCAGAAACAAACTCTCAAACTGTTTTAGTCATCTTAGCCGAGACAGACCAACCCACGTGTCCTGTTCGTCCCTGGCTTTGGAGGACTGACTGACGGGCACTCACATGTGAGTCTGTTTTGGTTAGCAGCCGTCAGGTAGGAGGAAAGGGCAGTGAGGAATCAGAACTCTAAAAAAGGTGGGCCGGGACTTCCCTGGAGATCCAGTGATTGAGACTTTGCCTTCCAGTATAGGAGGTGTGCATTCGATCCCTGGTCGGGGAAGCTTAAGACCCCACAGGCCTAAAAACCCAAAACATAAAGCAGAAGCCGTACTGTAACAAAATCAAAAAAGACTTTAAAAAAATGGTGGGTGACATTTTTCTTTTCTTTTTGTTTCACTGCACCACAAGGGCTTATGGGATCTTAATTACGTGACCAGGAATCAAACCCAGACCCTTGACATTGAAAGCACAGAGACCACGGAATTCCCAGCTCTCATTTTCTAGTTTGGAAAATTCATATTCAATAGCTGTAGTTGCATGAAATGAGGCCTGATGTACATATTTAGCTATGATTTTACAGTCATCAATGTGTGCGTACATGTGTATATATATGTATGTATATGAATACACGTGTACATACGTATATATATATATGTCTGTGTGTATTTGGCTTCACCTCGAGGCATTCAGTATCTTAGTCCCCCAATTAGGGCTCAGACTCATGCCCCTTGCTGTGAAAGTGCCATGTCTTAACCACTAAACTCCCAGACAAGTCCCCAGTCATGACACTAATAATAATGGTTGCTTGTGATTTCACAAGTCTCCCGTACCAATGATGGAACAAAAGAAGCGTTAACATCTTGAAGGCAGACGCACTCAGAAACAAAGAATTTTAATGACAAATAGGGTGTGTTTTATCTCCAAAGAACTGCATTCCATGAATCAGGAAGGAACTGCCTTTTCCCGCACTTGGTTTCCTCGTCTAGCTGCACACGCTGCTGCTTTCTTGGAGGCATAAGGGTGCTCTTGGTCATCCTGCTCATCTATAAATAAACCATCGCTATAAATAAGACATTCGATGTTGATCTGAGTTTGACGCCACGGGAGAGATGCGCACGTGAATGGAATGCAAAGCCCCAGGATGACTCACTCCCGTTCTGGCTTTCATCTTCTAGATGTCAAGGCTAACTGCGGAAACCTGGAAGGCGGTCCGGTGAAGGAAAAAAAAAAAAATCACAGAAAATCCAAAACTGAATAGAGCGTAGTTGCTTGTAGATAAAGTGCAAACGAGGGCTTCCCTGGTGACTCAGGCGGTGAAGAATCTGCCTGCGGTACAGGAGACCCCGGTTCGATCCCTGAGTCGTCTAGATTCCCTGGAGAAGGGAATGGCTACCCACTCCAGTATTCTTGCCTGGAGAATCCCATGGGTAGAGGAGCCTGGTGAGCTACAGTCCACGGGGTCGCAAAGAGTCGGAAACAACTAAGCGACTAACACACATATACACAGTGCAAATGACTGAATACATTTCAGATCAGCTCAGGAGCGTGAGATCAAATTGCCAATATCTGTTGGATAATAGAAAAAGCAAGATAATTCCAGGAAAACGTCTACTTTTGTTTCATTGACCACACTGAAGCCTTTGACTGTGTGGATCACAACAAACTATGGAAAATTCTTAAAGTGATCGGAATACCAGAACACCTTACCTGCCTCCTGAGAAATCTGTATGCAGGTCAAGAACCAGACAAGTTGAACAGAACTTGAAACAACGGACTGGTTCCAAATTGGGAGAGTTGAACACATCAAGGCTATAAATTGTCACCCTGCATATTTAACTTACATGCAGAGTACATCATTAGAAACGCTGGGCTGGGCGAAGCACAAGCTGGAATCAAGATTGCTGGGAGAAATATCAATAACCTCAGATATGCAGATGACACCACCCTTATGTTAGCAAGTGAAGAGGAACTAAAGAGCCCCTTGATGAAAGTGAAAGAGGACAGTGGAAAAGCTGGCTTAAAAATCAACATTCAAAAAACTAAGGTCATGGCTTCCAGTCCCATCACTGCATGGAAAATAGATGGAGAAACAATGGAAACAGTGACAGACTTTATTTTCTTGGGCTCCAAAATCACTGCAGATGGTGACTGCAGCCATGAAATGAAAAAACGCTTGCTCGTTGGAAGAAAAGCTATGAGCAACCTAGACAGAACATTAAAAAGCAAAAACATCACTTTGCCAACAAAGGTCCATCTAGTCAAAGCTATGATTTTTCCAGTAGTCATGTATGGATGTGAGATTTAGACCATAAAGCTGAGCGCCAAAGAATGGATGCTTTTGAACTGTGGTGTTGGAGAAGACTCTTGAGAGTCCCTTGGACTGCAAGGAGATCCAACCAGTCCATCCTAAAGGAAATCATCTCTGAGTATTCATTGGAAGGAGTGATGCTGAAGCTCCAGTAATTTGGCCACCTGATGCAAAGAGCCAACTCATTTGAAAATATCCTGATGCTGGGAAAGATTGAGGGCAAGAGGAGGAGGGGGCAACAGAGGATGAGATGGTTGGAAGGCATCACCAACTCAATGGACATGAGTTTGAGTAAGCTCTGGGAGTTGGTGATGGACAGGGAGGCCTGGAGTGCTGCAGCCCATGGGGTCGCAAAGAATCGGACACAACTGAGCAACTGAGGAACAACAAACAAATTTGACCATTTCCTAGCTGTGAAACCAGTCTGGACCGTTCTGTTCATTTAAACTCTCAAGAACTTGGCCTTTTACAGCTAGACAGTGGGAATAACAAAAGGATTGTTGTGATGGTTAAGTCATATCATGGACCTAGAGGGACTTGATAAAATGTACACTTTCTACGAGAACAGGTGGACGACGAGTTATTTTATGTAGGCAGGTACTGAGCAGCCTTGCTGTTGAAAGGTTTTCATGATGAAAACCAGTGACACGCACCTCTCATGACTCAGATTCAGGGATGATAGCAGATCACGTTTGTGTTAAAAGGAAGAGTACCACACGGTGGGCACTTGCAGGACTGTAGGGGGAGCTGGGAAATAGGGGCAGTCTCTGCGAGGTGAGACGGAGTGGACCTAGGGAGAGTTAGCATTTTATCCTCATACCAGGGCTTCTCAGGGCTTCCCTGGTGGCGCTAGTGGTAAAGAACCCGCCTGGCAATGCAGGAGACGTAAGAGACATGGGTTCGATCCCCAGCTCGGGAAGATGCCCTGGAGGAAGGCATGGCAACCCACTCCAGTATTCTTGCCTGGAGAATCCCACGGACAGAGGAGCCTGGCAGGCTACAGTCCACAGGGTTGCAAAGAGTCTGACACGACTGAATGGCTGAACAGCAGCAGCAGAGTTTCTCAGCCTCAGCACTAGTTACGTTGGGGGCCCAAGAATCCTTTCTCACGTGGGAACATCTTGTCTGACCTCTACCCCTTCCATGCCAGAGACCCTCCCCTGAGTTGTGACACTGAGGAATATCTCCGGACATTGACTGATGACCCTACGGGGACACAGTTGCCCACAATTGAGAACCTCTTAAAAGCTTTCCCCTGAACATCTGTTAATTAGATAATTCTTTAAAAAGTATGTTGATTTATTTGGCTGCTCAGGTCTTAGTGCAAAACTGTGTGGGTCTTTAGGCTTCACTGCATCATCCAGAATCTTTAGTTGCACGTGTTGGATCTAATTCCTTGACCGGGGATCGAGCCCAGGCCCCTGCAGTGTGAGCGTGGAGACTTAGCCACTGGACCACCAGGCAAGTCTTACTTATATCATTTTAATGGCATTTAATTTTAATGTACTCAAAGGAAAAAACCTGCACACATATGTTTATAGAGCTTTGATTCCTCATTGCCAAAACTTGGGAGAAACCATGATGTCCTTTTATACGTGAGTGGATAAATATTTGAGTGTTGCATCTAGACAGTGGAATATTACTTCAGTTCAATCACTCAGTTGTGTCTGACTCTTTGCAGCACCATCTTCAGTGCTGAGATGAGCCCCTGGAGCACGGAGAACTTTTAGGACAGTGGAAGTATTCTTGATGGTGGTTTAGTGCTGGACACATGTCTTTATGCGTGTGTGCGTACTAAGTCCCTTCAGTCATGTCCGACTTCTTGCGACCCCGTCAGTCAGCTAAGCCTCGGTTTTCTTGAGTGAGTGAGTGAGTGAAAGTCGTTCAGTCCTGCCCGACTCCTTGCGACCCCGTGGACTATAGCCCAACAGGCTCCTCTGTCCATGGGCTTCTCCAGGCAAGAATACTGAGTGGGTTGCCATGCCCTTCTCCAGGGGATCTTCCTGGCCCAGGGATCAAACCTGTGTCTCTTACGTCTCCTGCATTGAAGGGCGAAGGTTCTTTACAACGAGCACCACCTGGGGGGCTCAGGTGTGTTTATGTCTTTTGTCAAAACCCATAGAAGGTGCCACAGCCTGATATAAACTATGGGCTTCAGGTGATAATGTCAGTGTGGGTTCATCAGTTGTAACAGATGGACCCTCTGGTGGGGGACCTAGATAAGGAGGGAAATTGAGCCTGTGTAGGAGCAAATGGCATACAGGAAATCTGTGTACCTTCCTGTCACTTTGGCTGGAAATCTAAAACTAGTCTAAAAACGAAACCTGTTAAAAATCGTGTTTAACGAGGGAGGGGGAAAAAAAGAGATGTCATCTCCACACTGATGAGATTTATTTTGTTCAGTTTCACGCTTATGCGATCTGTGAAAGAACTGGAAAGTTTCATGAGACTTTGCACTTGGGTTCTGAGAGCATCATCTTAACCTAGAATGGCATTTGAGCTAGTGTCATGTAAGCTCCCATGGCAGGTGTACATGTGTGTGTGTGTATGTGTGTGTGTGTGTGTGTGTGTGTGTGTGTCCCAGAGACCAAGAACCTGGGCTGAAATCCACCCGTCATTCCAACTGCACCCCTCCACTGTGGTCATTCCTAGAAACAAGGCAGAGACTTGTTTTACTTCTCGAATAGACCACTTCTGTCATATGTTAATTGTCTGAAGTCAATTAGAAGGTTGTCTATTTTAATGTAATATGGGTCGTCTTCCCAGGGGGCATAAAGAACCCATCTGCCAGTGCAGGAGACATAAGAGACGTGGGTTCAATCCCTGGGTCGGGAAGATCCCCTGGAGGAGGGCATGGCAACCCACTGCAGTGTTCTTGCCTGGAGAATCCCATGGATGGAGGAGCCTGGCGGGCTACAGTCCATGGGGTCGCAAAGAGTCAGACCCAAGTGAAGTGACTCTGCGCACATGCACACAAGAAGTTTGGAGTACACACCTTAATAAAATGAGCATGATATTGCCTTGGGCTTCCCTGACAGCTCAGTGGGTGAAGAATCTGCCTGCAATTCAGGAGACCCTGGTTCGATTCCTGGGTCGGGAAGATCTGCTGGAGAAGGGAAAGGCTATCCACTCCAGTATTCTTGGGCTTCCCTTATGACTCAGCTGGTAAAGAATTCGCCTGCAATGTGGGAGACCTGGGTTTGATCCCTGGTTTGGGAAGATCCTCTGGAGAAGGGAAAGGCTACCCACTCCAGTATTCTGGCCTGGAGAATCTCATGGACTGTGTAGTCCATGGGGTCGCAAAGAGTCAGAGACGACTGAATGCCTTTCACTGATACTGCCCTCAGGCAGGGATCGGCAGACTCCTGCCTATAGGCCAGCCCCACCTGCAATCTGTTTTTTTTTAATTGTGTTGAAGCACACCCAACACCCATTTATGTACCGTCTGCAGCTGTTTTAGAGCCAAAGCAGACGTGAGCAGTTGTAGCAGACTCAGTTTGGGTGTCAAGGATCCAAGATTCCTGCAGAGAAAGTGTGCTCACCCCTGCTTTACCAGTCTAGAACTTTTCCCTCTTTGGTCTTCATATCCTGACTATCTCCCGATTTTTAAACTCGGTTTCAGAAAAGGGGAGGATTGTCAGCAGAGTAGCCTAGTTAGAGAAATAATAGAGACATACAAGTGCGTTCCCTGTGAAGGACCCTGCAGCGTTACTCCTGCTCTCTCTGCGTGTGAGATGCACTCGTGTGTACTAGGGTGCCTTTGTTGAAATGCCTGGGCCTTTTAATCGAGGATTCAAAACACCAAGCTTCGCCCTTCCTCCCCCTTGCTCCCTTCCTTCCCCTTCCTTCCTTCCAATGCCTTCCTGTTCCTTCCTCCCGCCTCCATGCCCTCCCTTCCTCCCCCATCCATCCCCTTCCTTGCTCTTCCTTCCCCTTCCTTCCTCTTCCTTCCTTCCTTCCTTCTTCCTTCCTTCCTTCCCCTTCCTTCCCTTCCTTCCCTCCCTTCCTTCCCCTTCCTTCCCCTTCCTTCCCTCCCCTCCTTCCCCTTCCTTCAGATTCCTTCCTCCCCTTCATCCCTTCCTTCCCTTCCTTCCTTCTTCCTTCCTTCCCTTCCTTCCCTTCCCCTTTCCTTCCTTCCTCCCCCTTCCTTCCCCTTCCTCCCCTTCCTTCCTTCCCCTTCCTTCCCCTTCCTTCCCTTCCTTCCTTCCTTCCCCTTCCTTCCTCCCCTCCCCCCTTCCTCTTCCTTCCCCTTCCTTCCTCTTCCTCCCTTCCTTCTCCCTTTCCCTCCTTCCCCTCCCCTTCCCCCTCTTCCCCTTCCTTCCTTCCTTCCTTCCTATCCCCTTCCTTCCCTTCCTATCCCCTCCTCCTCTTCCTTCCTCTTCCTTCCTCTTCCTTCTCCTTCCTTCCTCTTCCTTCCATCTTTCCCCTTCCCTTCCTTCCTTCCCCTTCCTTCCTTCCTTCCTTCTTCCTTCCTTTCCCTCCCTATTCCTTCTTCCCTTCCCCTTCCTCCCTCTTCTTCCTCCCCTTCCTTCCTTCCTTCCTTCCTTCCTTCCTTCCTCCCCTCCTTCCTTCCTTCCTTCCCCTTCCTTCCTCTTCCTCCCTTCCCCTTCCCTCTTCCTTCCTTCCCCTTCCTTCCTTCCTTCCTTCCTTCCCCTTCCTTCCTTTGAATTCCTTCCCTTTCCTTCCTATTCCTTCCTTCCTCTTCCTTCCTCTTCCTTCCTCTTCCTCTTCCTTCCTTCTTCCTTCCTTCCCCTTCCTCCCTCTTCCTTCCCTCTTCCTCCCTTCCTTTCCTTCCCCCCCTTCCTTCCTCTTCCTCCTTCCCTTCCTTCCCCTTCCCTTCCTTCCTTCTTCCCTTCCTTCTTCTTCCTTCCCTTCCTCTTCCTTCCTCTTCCTTCCTTCCCCTTCCTTCCTTCCTTCCCCTTCCTTCCCCTTCCTCCCTTCCCCTCTTCCTTCCCCTTCCTTCCTCTTCCTCCCTTTCCCTTCCTTCCTCTTCCTTCCTCCTTCCCCTTCCCCTTCCTTCCTTCTTCCTTCCCCTTCCTTCCTCTTTCTTCCTTCCCCTTCCTTCCTCTCCCTTCCTCCCCCTTCCATCCCCTTCCTTCCTCTTCCTTCCCCTTCCTTCCTCTTCCTCCCTTCCCCTTCCTTCCTTCCTTCCTTCCTTCCTCTTCCTTCCTCTTTCCCCTTCCTTCCTCTTCCTCCCTTCCCCTTCCTTCCTCTTCCTCCCTTCCCCTTCCTTCCCCTCTTCCTCCTTCCTTCCTTCCTTCCCCTTCCTTCCTCTTCCTTCCTCTTCCTTCCCTTCCTTCCTCTTCCTTCCTTCCCCTTCCTTCCTCTTCCTTCCCTTCCTTCCTTCCCCTTCCTTCCTCTTCCTTCCTTCCCCTTCCTTCCTTCCTTCCTTCTTCCTTCCTTCCTCTTCCTTCCTCTTCCCTTCCCTCTTCCTTCCCTTCTCCCCTCCTTCCTCCCCTTCCCCTCCCCCCTTCCTCCCTTCCTCCCCCTTCCTTCCTTCCTTCCCCTTCCTTCCTCTTCCTTCCTCTTCCTTCCCCTTCCTTCCCTTCCTTCCTCTTCCTTCCCCCTTCCTCCCCCTTCCTCCCCTCCCCCTTCCTCCTTTCCATCTTCCCTTCCTTCCTCTTCCTTCCTTCCTTTCCTCCTCCTTCTCCTTCCTCCTCTTCCTCCTTCCCCTTCCTTCCTTCCTTCCTTCCTTCCTCTTCCTTCCTTCCTCTTCCTCCTTCCCCTTCCTTCCTCTCCCTTCCCCTTCCTTCCTCTTCCTTCCCCTTCCTTCCTCTTCCTTCCTTCCCCTCCCTTCCTCTTCCTTCCTTCCCTTCCCTTCCTTCCTTCCTTCCCCTTCCTTCCTTTGAATTCCTTCCCTTTCCTTCCTATTCCTTCCTTCCCCTTCCTCCCTCTTCCTCCCTTCCCCTTCCTTCCTCTTCCTCCCTTCCCCTTCCTTCCTCTTCCTTCCCTTCCTTCCTCTTCCTTCCCCTTTCTTCCTCTTCCTTCCTTCCCCTCCTTCCTCTCGGGCCTTCCTTCCTTCCTCCCCTTCCTTCCCCTTCCTTCCTATTCCTTCCCTTCCTTCCTCCCTCTTCCTTCCTTCCTTCCCCTCTTCCTTCCTTCCTTCCCCTTCCTTCCTTCCTTCTTCCTTCCCCTTCCTTCTTCCTTCCTTCCCCTTCCTTCCTCTTCCTTCCTTCCCTTCCTTCCTCTTCCTTCCTTCTTCCTTCCTTCCCCTTCCTTCCTCTTCCTTTCCTTCCCTTCCTTCCCCTTCCTTCCTTCCTTCCTTCCTTCCCTCCCTTCCCTTACCCTTCCTTCCTTCCACTTCCTTCCCCTTCCTCTCCCTTCCTTCCTTCCTCTTCCTTCCCCTTCCTTCCTCTTCTCCTTCCCTTCCTTCCCTTCCTTCCTTCCCCTTCCAGCTCCTTTTCCTTCCTTCCCCTCTTCCTCCTTCCCTTCCTTCCCTTCCTTCCCCTTCCTCCCCCTTCCTTCCTTCGAATTCCTTCCCCTTCCTTCCCTCTTCCTTCCTGCCCCTTCCTTCCCTCTTTCTTCCTTCCCATTCCTTCCTTCCCCTTCCTTCCCTCTTCCTTCCTTCCCCTTCCTTCCTTTCAGTTCCTTCCCCTTCGTCTCCCTTCCTTCCTTCCCCTTCCTTCCTTCACATTCCTTCCCCTTCCTTCCCTCTTCCTTCCTTCCCTCCTTCGAATTCCTTCCCTTTCCTTCCTTCCCTCTTTCCCTTCAATTTCTTCCTTCCTTCTTTTCCTCCTTCCCCCTTCCCTCTTCCTTCATTCCCCTTCCTTCCTCTCCCTTCCTCCCCCTTCCTTCCTCCCCCTTCCTTCCCCTTCCTTCCTTCCAATTCCTTCCCCTTCCTTCCCAATCCTTCCTTCCTCTTCCTTCCTTCCCTTTTCTTCCCCTTGAAATTCATGCACGTAATTAGTGTTTATCATGAACAAAACAACCCAGAATCTTTGTGTGTGTGTCATAAATAGAACTCTTAACAGAGAACAGATCCTTTTACTCTTGTCTGCCAGTTTCTTGGGAGCCCTTTTAGTATAGTGACAAAAAATAACTAATCCATCTAAATAAAGACACATCCATAAATGAATGGTGTTCAAGGGAATGTGATGATAGGAGATGAGGAACCATAATGCACCATGACCTCTCACCTCCGGTACCCGTGTTCCTAGTTGGGTGAGTGAAAAGGGCGTGAGGATCATGGCCTGATTTTAATTCCCAGTGGGTAAAAGGCACGTGTAGAACTGCCCTACTTCTTGCCACTATTATGATGTTAAAAGTCAAGTTTATTTTTGTAAGTCATTACCATCTTGGCAGACTTGCATTCATTTTTGTCAAGCACTGCCATCTTTAGCTTGCAGCCTTCCAGAGTCCCCTTCCCCGTTGGTTTCATATTTCTTCTGGGAATCTATAGTCTTCCAGCAGGAGAACCTCTTTATTAGAATGTCTAGCAACTGGTGTATTCAAAATCTGTCAGGAAGTCCGTCAGGAACATCTCAGCATGTGTCAGAAAAGTTAAAGTTTGGGAAAGTTATATCCTGAGCATGAGTGTCATTTTCTAGGTGAATACCTAGGTACAGACAAGCTAGAAGGAAAATGAAAGTTCCTTCAATCCAGTTATTCCGACTCTTTTGCAGCCCGTGGACTATACAGTCTGTGCAATTCTCAGGGCAGAATACTGGAGTGGGTCCCCGTTCCCTTCTCCCGGGGTCTTCCCAACCCAGGGAATGGAACCCAGGTCTCCGCGCTTCCAGGTGGATTTTTTACGGCTGATCCACCAGGGGAAGCCCTAGGAGGACCAATTCCAATATTTCCCCTGCCTGCAGTTTGGAGCCAGGAAGGCATCATGACAAGAAAGTGGTGACTGGCTGTGTGTGAACCCTGGTCCTTCACTGCTCGTGGGGGTACCTGGGATCCCTCGTTAGGCGTGACATTCTAGTAGGAAGGATTCTGTCGTATTATTAGCAGGATTTAACTTCAAGGCCTTAGAACAGATCCACAGTAGCAGCTATGTATCCGTTTTTATGGTTAGTTTTTCTTTTCATTCTTCTTATTATATGATCCTTAACTCTAGGTCCCTCCCCTTCAGAAAGACCTTGTTTTTTATCTGATTTTCCTGTCCTCTCTTCATGTCCTGCCAGTCCTCCTTCCTTCATCCCCTCCCAATCTCCTTGGTAACCATAAATCTGTTTTCTATGTCTCTGAGTCTCTTTCTGGTTGGTAACTAAAGCTCGTTTGTGTCATATTTTAGGTTCCACATATAAGTGATGAGTTGCCTTTGTCTGACTTGATACAGTAACCTCTAGGTCCATTCATGTTGTTGAAAATAGTATTATTTCATCCTTTTTTATGTCTGAGTAATATTCCATTATATGTATGTATGTGTATATACATGTATAGATGGATATGGATATGGATTCCTCTTCTCCCTTCCCTTCCTTCCACCACGCGCTTCCATGTTTTTTCAGTGGATAAATATTTGAGTGTTCCATCTGAACAGTTCCTTTCCTTCAGTTCAATCACTTCGGTTGTGTCCCCACCCAGCTCCCTCCATCTTCAGTGACAATGAGCCTGGCCTTCCTCCCTTGGAAGGACAGTGGAAGTATTCTTGCTGGTGGTTTAGTGCTTCACATGTCTTTATGCGTGTGTCATGCCCCTAAGTCCCTTCAGTCATGTCCGACTTGGGCCTTCCCGTCAGTCAGCTAAACTTCGGTTTTCTTGGTGGTGAGTGAGTCCCCTCTTCGTTCAGTCTGCCCGGCTCTCCTTGCGACCCGTGGACTATGGCCCAACAGGCTCCTCTGTCCATGGGCTCCCCTTACTCCCCCTTCCTCCATGTCTGGTATGCCCTTCTCAGGGGATCTTTGGCCCAGGATCAAACCTGTGTCTCTTCGTCTCCTTCACAGGCCTTCTTTCCCCCACCACCTGGGGCTCCTTGTTTATGTCTTTTGTCCTTCCCCTCAAGGTTCCCACACCTGATAAAAAAACTTGGGCTTCAGTGATAATGTCAGTGTCCTTTGCATCAGTTGTAACAGATCCTCTGGTGAGGACCTAGATAAGGAGAAATTACTGCCTGTGTAGGAGCAAATGGCCCACACTTTTCTGTCCCTTCCTGTCACTTTGGCTGGAAATCTAAATTAGTCTAAGCGAGCCTGTTAAAAATCGTGTTTAGGTGGAGGGAGGGAAAAAGAGATGTCATCTCCCTGATGAGATTTATTTTGTTTCAGTTTTCAGCTTATCGATCTGTGAAAGAACTGGAAATTTCATGAGACTTTGCACTTGGGAAGAGCATCATCTTAACCTAAGAATGGCATTTGAGCTAGTGTCATGAAGCTCCTGGCAGGTGTACATGGTGTGTGTATGTCTGTGTGTGTGTGTGTGTGTGTGTGTGTCCCAGAGACCAGAACCTCTTCCACCCGTCATTCCAGAACCCCCTCTGTAGTCCTTCCTAGAAACAAAGGCAGAGACTTGTTTTTTCTCGAATAGACCACTTCTGTCCTATGTTAATTGTCTGAAGTCAATTAGAAGGTTGTCTATTTTCCTGTAATATGGAGTCGTCTTCCCAGGGGCATCTTCCATCTGCCAGTCAGGAGACATAAAGAGGCGTGGGTTCTTCCTGGGTGAAGATCCCCTGGAGGAGGGCATGGCAACCCCTGCGGTGTTCTTGCCTTCCCATGGATGGAGGGCCTCCGGGCTTCCTCATTTTCCAAGGTGAACCCTTAGTGACTCTGCCTTCCTTCCAAGAAAGTTTGGGTCCACACCTTAATAAAATAGGCTTGATATTGCCTTTCTTCCCTGACAGCTCAGTGGGTGAAAGAATCTGCCTGCAATTCAGGAGACCCTGGTTGATTCCTGGGTCGGGAAGATCTGCTGGAGAGTACCTTCCTATCCTCCAGTATTCTTCCCCTTCCCTTCCAGCTCAGCTTGGTAAAGAGTTAGCCTGCAATTTGGGAGACCTGGTTTTGATCCTGGTTTGGGAAGATCCTCTGGAGAAGGAAAGGCTTCCCCTCCAGTATTCTCTGGGAGAATCTATGGACTGTAGTCCATCGGCCATAAAGAGTCAGAGACGACTGAATGCCATTTTCCAGAACTGCCCTCAGGCGAGGATCGGCAGACTCCTGCCTATCCCCAGCCCACCTGCAATCTGTTTTTTTAATTGTGTTGGCTTTTTCCTCCCATTTATGTACCGTCTGCAGCTGTTTTCCTCCGTTCAGTTCTAGCAGACTCAGTTTGGGTGTCAAGGATCCAAGATTCCTGCCTTCCTCACCCCTGCTTTCCTCTAGAACTTTTCCCTTTGGTCTTCATATCTCATCTCCCCCGATTTTTCATGGGGTTTCAGAAAAGGGACATTATCTTCCTAACCTAGTTAGAGAAATAATAGAGACATACAAGGTTCCCTGTGAAGGACCCTTCTGCTTCCTCCTGCTCTCTCTGCGTGTGAGATTCCTCGTGTGTACTAGGGTGCCTTTGTTGAAATTCCCCTTCGACTCTTCCTTGGTTTCCCGCCCTTCCTCCCCCTCCTTCCTTCCCCTTCCTTCCTTCAATGCCTTCCTATTTCCTTCTCCCGCCTCCGCCCTCCTTCCTCCCCTCATCCCCTTCCCTTCTCTTCCTTCCTTCCCCTTCCTTCCTTCCCCTTCTTCCCTTCCTCCCCCTCCTCTTCCTTCCTCAGATTCCTTAATCCTTCCTATTCCTTCATTCCATTCCTTGTTCCTTCCCTTTCCCTTCCAATTCAGGAACCCCTTCCCCCTTCCTTCCTCTTCCTTCCTTCCTTCTTCCCTTCTTCTCTTCCCCTTCCTTCCCCTCCCTTCCTCCCAGATCTTCCTTCCTCTTCCTCCTCCCCTTCCTTCCCCTTCCTCTTCCTTCCTCCCTTCCCTGGGATTCCTTCCTCCCCCTTCCCTTCCTTCCTCCCCTTCCTTCCCCTTCCTTCCTTCCTCCTTCCCCTTCCTCTCTTCCTTCCTCCTTCCTTCTCTTCCTCCCTTCCCCTTATCCCCATCTCCCCTTCCTTCTTCCTTCCCCTTCCTTCTTCCTTCCTTCCTCCTTCCTTCCCTTCCTTCCCCTTCCTTCCTTCCTGGATTCCTTCCCTTCCTTCCTTCTCCTTCTTCCTTCCCTTCCCCTCTCTTCTTCCCTTCCTCCCCTTCCTTCCTTCCCCTTCCTTCCTTCCTTCCCCTTCCTTCCTTCCTTCCCCTTCCTTCCCTTCCTTCCTTCTCCCCTTCCTCCCTCCTTCCTTCCTTCCTCCCCCTTCCTTCCCCTTCCTTCCCCTTCCTTCCCCTTCCTCCCTCCTTCCTTCCTCCTTCTTTCCTCCTTCCCCTTCCTTCCCCTTCCTTCCCCTTCCTTCCCCTTCCTTCCTTCCCCCCTTCCTTCCCTATTCCTTCCTTCCTCTTCCTTCCTCCCTTCCTTCCTCCCCTTCCCTTCCTCCCTTCCCCTTCCTTCCTCTTCCTTCCCTTCCCCTTCCCTTCCTTCTTCCTTCCTCTTCCTTCCTTCCCCTTCCTTTCCTTCCTCCCTCCTTCCCTTTCCCTTCTTCCTTCCTCCCCCCCCTTCCCTTCCTCCCCTTCCTCCTCCCTTCCCCTTCCTTCCCCTTCCTTCCTTCCTTCTCCTTCTTCCTTCCCTTCCTTCCCCCTTCCTTCCTCTTCCTTCCCTTTCCCTTCCTTCCTTCCTTCCTTCCTTCCTTCCTCCTTCCTTCCCCTTCCTTCCTTCCTCCCCTTCCTTCCTTCCTTCCTTCCCCTTCTTCCTTCCCTTCCCCTTTCCCTTCCTTCCTTCCTTCCTTCCTTCCCTTCCTTCCTTCCTTCCTTCCCTTTCCTCTTCCTTCCCTCCTCCTTCCTTCCTCTTCCCTCCTTCCTCCTTCCTTCCTTCCTTCCTTCCCTTCCTTCCTTCCTTCCTTCCTCCTTCCTTCCTTCCTTCCTTTCCCTTCCTTCCTTCCCTTCCTCCCCTTCCTTCCTCCCCCTTCCTTCCTTCCTTCCTTCCTTCCCTTCCTTCCTTCCTTCCCTTCCTTCCTTCCTTCCTTCCCTTCCTTCCTTCCTTCCTTCCTTCCTTCCTTCCTTCCCTTCCCTTCCTTCCTTCCTTCCTTCCTTCCCCTTCCTTCCCCTTCCTTCCTTTCCCCTTCCTTCCTTCCTTCCCTTCCTTCCCTTCCTTCCTTCCCTCCTTCCCTCCCTTCCTTCCTTCCTTCCTTCCTTCCTTCCCTTCCTTCCCCTTCCTTCCCTTCCTTCCTTCCCCTTCCTTCCTCCCTTTCCTTCCCTTTTCCTTCCCTTCCTTCCTTCCTTCCTTCCCTCCCTTCCTTCCTCCTTCCTTTCCTTCCCCTTCCTTCCCTTCCTTCCTTCCCTTCCTTCCTTTCCTTCCACCCTTCCTTCCTTCCTTCCCTTCCTTTTTTCCCCCTTCCTTCCTTCCCTTCCCTTCCCCTTCCTTCCCCCTTCCCTTCCTTCCTTCCTTCCTTCCTTCCTCCTTCCTTCCTTCCTTCCTTCCTTCCTTCCCTTCCTTCCTCTTCCTTCCTTCCTTCCTTCCTCTTCCTTCCTCCCTTCCTTCCTTCCTTCCCTTCCTTCCTTCCCCTTCCTTCCTTCCCCCTTCCTTCCCCTTCCTTCCCCTTCCTTCCTTCCCTTCCTTCCTTCCTGGCCCTTCCTTCCCTTCTTTTTTCCTTCCTTTCCCTTCCTTTCTTCCTTCCTGCCCCTTCCTTCCTTTCAGTTCCTTCCCCTTCTCCTCCTTCCTTCCTTCCCCTTCCTTCCTTCACATTCCTTCCCCTTCCTTCCCTCTTCCTTCCTTCCCTCCTTCGAATTCCTTCCCTTTCCTTCCTTCCCCTTCCTTCCCTCTTTCTTCCTTCCAATTTCTTCCCCTTCCTTCTTTTTCCTTCCTTCCCCTTCCTTCCCTCTTCCTTCATTCCCTTCCTTCCTCTCCCTTCCTCCCCCTTCCTTCCTCCTTCCTTCCCCTTCCTTCCACCTTCCTTCCTTCCCAATCCTTCCTTCCTCTTCCTTCCTTCCCTTTTCTTCCCCTTGAAATTCATGCACGTAATTAGTGTTTATCATGAACAAAACAACCCAGAATCTTTGTGTGTGTGTCATAAATAGAACTCTTAACAGAGAACAGATCCTTTTACTCTTGTCTGCCAGTTTACGTAGAAAGAGAATTGGGCACCCTTTTAGTATAGTGACAAAAAATAACTAATCCATCTAAATAAAGAACATCCCATAAATGAATGGTGTTCAAAGAGGAATGTGATGATAGGAGATGAGGAACCACTTAATGCACCATGACCTCTCACCTCACGGTACCCGTGTTCCTAGTTGGGTGAGTGAAAAGAGACGTGAGGATCATGGCCTGATTTTAATTCCCAGTGGGTAAAGGCACGTGTAGAACTGCCCTACTTCTTGCCACTATTATGATGTTAAAAGTCAAGTTTATTTTTGTAAGTCATTACCATCTTGGCAGACTTGCATTCATTTTTGTCAAGCACTGCCATCTTTAGCTTGCAGCCTTCCAGAGTCTAGAGAAATGCACGTTGGTTTCATATTTCTTCTGGGGAATCTATAGTCTTCCAGCAGGAGAACCTCTTTATTAGAATGTCTAGCAACTGGTGTATTCAAAATCTGTCAGGAAGTCGTCAGGAACATCTCAGCATGTGTCAGAAAAGTTAAAGTTTGGGAAAGTTATATCCTGAGCATGGAGTGTCATTTTCTAGGTGAATACCTAGGTACACAGACAAGCTAGAGAAGGAAAATGAAAGTGAAAGTCAATCAGTTATGTCCGACTCTTTGCAACCCCGTGGACTATACAGTCTGTGCAATTCTCCAGGGCAGAATACTGGAGTGGGTAGCCGTTCCCTTCTCCAGGGGGTCTTCCCAACCCAGGAATGGAACCCAGGTCTCCCGCATCGCAGGTGGATTTTTTACCGGCTGATCCACCAGGGAAGCCCCTAGAGAAGGACAGCAATTCACAATATTTCTGCTGCCTGCAGTTTGGAGCCAGGAAGGCATCATGACAAGAAAGTGGTGACTGGCTGTGTGTGAACCCCTGGTCTGACACTGCTCGTGGGGGTACCTGGGATCCTCGTTGGAAGCGTGACATTCTAGTAGGAAGGATTCTGTCATTATTTATTAGCAGGATTACATAACTTCAAGGCACTTAGAACAGATCCACAGTAGCAGCTATGTATAAACCGTTTTTATGGTTAGTTTTCTTTTTCATTATAGCTTATTATATGATATTAACTGTAGGTCCCTGTACTTCACAGAAAGACCTTGTTTTTTATCTGATTTATGTATAGTAGCATGTGTCTGCCAGTCCTCAAGTCCTAGCTTATCCCCTCCCCAATCTCCCTTGGTAACCATAAATCTGTTTTCTATGTCTATGAGTCTCTTTCTGGTTGGTAACTAAGCTCGTTTGTGTCATATTTTAGGTTCCACATATAAGTGATGAGTTTGCCTTTGTCTGACTTGATACAGTAACCTCTAGGTCCATTCATGTTGTTGAAAATAGTATTATTTCATCCTTTTTTATGTCTGAGTAATATTCCATTATATGTATGTATATGTGTATATACATGTATAGATGGATATGGATATGGATATGTTGGAGAAGGGCATGGCAACCCACTATTGTATTCTTGCCTGGAGAATCCCATGGACAGAGGAGCCTGGCAGGCTACCCCAGTGTACGGGGTTACAAAGAGTGAGATAAAACTGAGACACACACACACACATATATATATACACACACACCACACCTTAGGGGCTTCCCAGGTGGCTCATTGGTAAAGAAGCCACGTGCAAATGCTGGTGACATGGATTTGATCCCCGGGTCAGAACGATCCCTTGCAGGAGGAAATGGCAGCGCACTCAAGTATTCTTGCTTGGAGAATCCCATGGACAAAGGAGCCTGGTGGGCTACAGTCCATAGGGTCACAGAAGAGTCGGATACAATATATCGACTAAACACAACATCCCACACCTTTAGCATTTTATCTGTCGGTGAACATGTAGGCTGCTTCCACATCCTAGCTATTGTGCACAGTGCTTCTGTGAATATGTGGGTGCATGTATCTCTTAGAATTAGGGTTTTCTCTAGATATATACCCAGGCTACCATCTGTGGGGTCGCACAGAGTTGGACACGCCTGAAACGACTTAGCAGCAGCAGCAGCATAACCAGGAGTGGGATTGCTGAATCCTATGGTAATTGTACTTTGAGTTTTTTTAAGGGGCCTCCTTACCATTCTTCATAGGGGCCATACCAAATGCATTTCTGCCAACAGCGTACGAGAGTTCCCTTTTGTGCACACCCTCTCCAGCATCTGTTATCTGTAGACTTCTTGCTGATGGCCATGCGGACCTGTGTGAGGTGATGCATCATTGTAGTTTTGATTTGAATTTGTCCAGTGATGAGCAACATCGAGCATCTTCTCAGGTGCTCATTGGCTATCTGTACGTCTTCTTTGGAGGAGTATCTACTTTGGTCTTCTGCCAGTTTTTTTGATGGACTTGTTTGGTTTTCTGTTACTGAGTTGTGTGAGCTATTCGTGTGTTTTGGAAACGGAGTCCTGTTGAATTGCAGCCCAGCCTGTAGGTTTTCTTTTTGTTTCGTTTACGGTTTCCTTTACTTGTGCAAAAAATCTTGTGAGTTCACTTCCGCTTTCCTCTTGGTTTTCCAGTGCAGCAGTCATCAAGTCACATGTTAGTCTTTTCTCAAAGCTGCAGTTCCCAGGCCCTTTCCTCTGGGAGGCTCTTTTCTACTTTCTCGTTAATTATGGACGTTTAAGTGACTATTGGAGGGAACTCAGACAAAGTAGACTGCTTGAAATCAGGGTGTTAGACCCCTGACAGTGTTGTAAAGGTTGCTTCCTTCTCTCTTTAATTTGCTGGTTTGTGATTGCAAAAAACAAGCCAAACTTGGAATCTCTTCACTTGTGCTTTGGGAAAGACTTAACATGTGACTTGATCACCTGGCCAGGTGATTTTTGATATCTTGGTGAGTTAAGAGTTAAGCATAAGCAGATAAATTGAAACTTGATACCATGGAATCTCAGAGCTAGAAGACACTTAACTGTATCTGCTGCTGCTGCTGCTAAATCTCTTCAGTCGTGTCCGACTCTGTGCAACCCCGTAGATGGCAGCCACCAGGCTCCCCCGTCCCTGGGATTCTCCAGTCAAGAACACTGGAGTGGGTTGCCATTTTCTTCTCCAATGCATGAAAGTGAAAAGTGAAAGTGAAGTTGCTCAGTCATGTCCGACTCTTATCGACCTCATGGACTGCAGCCCATCAGGCTCCTCCGTCCATGGCATTTTCCATAGCTCCCCCCAAAAAAGACATTTAGTTTTTAACATTTCAGCACACCCTGATGAGCTGTTTATCCCTGAATGTAAGGTAGTGTGTTAGCCACAGTGAAGTATAAAGAGATGGTAGAAGGCATTGTTCTTGCTTTCAAAGTAGCTTACAGCCTCATAAGTAACAAGGGCAAATCAATAAGTTCACAGATCTTTTTATGTGAATTAAAAAAAAAAAACAACATTTTACTCTGGCAGATTTCAAACATACTAAGAAATGAAGAGAATAATGGACTTCCAAGTATTCATTACAAAGCATCAGAAATTTTCAACATTCTGCTAAACTTTTTTCAGGACTCTATTATAGAAGACGTTTACATGTTACATGTATTTACGTAAAAGGATAAGCCTATAAATTTCCTCTCTTACAATCTTTTATACTTGATTTTCAAGCCCTTCCACTCAAATTTCAATTTTGTTAAAGCCATTTCTCTTTTTTTGCAAACATGGATATTCTTCTTTCAAATGAACGATGCAGTTTCTTCTTGATTTCATTTGTACCTCATTAAGTGATGGGATTATCTGCTGAACCTTGAATGTTCTGGTATTCCTATTTTTCCAGAGACTTTCTCTCTGTAATAGTTATTATTTTGCTTCATTGCTCTTAAATATTTTTTCTTTATCAGAATTCTTTTTTTTTTTTTGGCTATGCTTCGAAGCATATGGGGTCCTAGTCCCCTTACCAGGAAATGTGCCCCCTGCAACGGAAGCCCCCACTTATAAGAATTCATTGTTATTCCCATGCTCTTAATCCACTGAATGCCTTGAACTATTTTGCAGTTGGGTATCTGATGCTTTTGTGTCTCTTAGTGAACCATTTTCTCTATACAGAATCCGTGATTGACCTCGGTAACCCGTTTTAGATTGTGATAGTCTATGCTAAAGTGTCCCGTGGGTGTTCCTTTCTGAATCGAAGGCCCATGTGTACTTCTAATATGGCACCGTACGAATAAGGCAGAAGTCACGAAGAAAAGTGTCTACTTAGTCTACTGGCAAGTAGGTTTTTTCCCCTCCATTCTTGTCTCTTCATAGGAAAGAATTAAAACGACAGACCGACACAGCTCAAGCAGGCAGGATTTATTAAGCAAGCCACGTGCAGGACAGTCTTGAGACAGGAGAGTGGACCCACACCCGTGGGAGTGGTCTGGTGTCATTTTTAGGTTTCCCTTTGTATACATTTTTCTCTTCCCCTTGGCGGTTCCTCGGGCTCCATTGGCTATTTCCCTTTGCAAAATAGGGCTTGTATCTGCAACCAATCAGGGAAGGGAATGCAATTAGGGTGTATGGTCAAGCCAGTCAGGGAAAGGGGTGTGTTAGGCCTCTTCCCCCTCCAGAGGTTCTTGTTCCAGGCCTCAGGTTTTCCTTTTCATGGGCTTTTTCCTTTCCTTTGTCTGCCCTGCACGTGGTCCTTCTAGTTGTCCCTTCCTCTGACTACCATCTTGGACTCTGTTTCCCTAGTCTAACCTACGTAACACTAAAGTCTGTCCCATTAAAATATAGTTTCTGGGTATTAGTAGCATTTGGGGGCCTGATCTGTCTACTGTGTGGAAGACTGTTCTGTGAGTTGTAGATGCTTAATGCTATGCCAGTCGTGTCCCTCCTCCAGTTGTGACACTGAAAAATGGTTCCAGACATTGCCTAATATCCTAGAGTGCCCTGGGGCAGAGGACACACCACCCCTGGTTGAAAGCACCTGTGTTATCACTGTGGACGTGCTATGATGCTTCCATATTCTTATTACGGGTTACTTGGCTCAGTCGGTAAAGAATCTGTCTACCATGCAGGAGACCCGGGTTCAGTCCCTGGGTTGGGAAGATCCCCTGGAGAAGGGAATGGCAACCCACTGCAGGTTTCTTACCTGGAGAATTCCATGGACAGAGGAGCTTGGCAGGCTGCAGTCTGTGGGGTCACAAAGAATCGGACGTGACTGAGGGACTCACGTCACTTTCGTTGTGTGTTTACCTTTGAGAATTAAGGAATATATTGCATTTGTTAAAATCATTTGCATGTCCCACAAATATTTTTCAGTCCCATGAATTCTTGCCAGCACGGCTTATGGGTAGTGGTTCTCTTTGGTTGTTCGTAATGGGAAAATCAGGAATGACAAGGTATTGGAAGGTCAGATTTCTCACTTTAACTTCTTATTTTTAGCAGTAAACTAATTAATTTGTCATGTTGCATAACCAGAATGTCATTAACCAAAGTCATATTTCACATGTTTTGTGTGTTTCTAACACACAGATGATGTTAATTACTCTTATTGAATTTAACAACTTATATCAAAGATAACCTTCAATTTGTGAGTTACCATCTGTTTTGGACAAAGAATAGGTCCAAATACTAAATACTGAAGCTTTTTTTTTTTTTCCTGAACAGCTTGTAATAAGAGCTGTTTATATATTAATTGCCTAATTGAATTATTGTGGATTTTAATGTTTTAATTTTCAAGCAATTTGGGGCTTATTGTGGTGACATCTGCTCATATTTTGATACTTTACGGTATTTAGCAGTCTCATCAGAAGGCTATTTTGGGTTTACAACACAGTCCTGAAAATAGTCAATTGCTTTCTGCGTCAGGTTACTCTCAGGAGTATTGTCCTATTTCATCTCTACTACAGAATTTATTTCATAATGAAATGCATTTTTATTTTATAAGAAAAGTCCATATTCCCTTGTCCCTGCTTCAGTCTAATGCCGTTAAATGTCTATTCAAACAACTGCAGAGTTTTGTTTAAATCTTATTTTCCTTCAGCGGTAGATTTTTTTTTCAGTTGTTCTTGGTTATTACTTTCATCTTACAGATCCTTATGATGTTTTAAAAATATAGTGTAATGAAACTTAACAGCCTATGAACCTGCTTATAGAATCTTTTTAATCTCCTTTCTTTGAACAGTATAACTATAAACATAGCTCAGTGGGAATAATTTCCTTGAATTTCCTTAAAAACGTTTCAAGAGGTTCTGATTAATTCACTAATAAGAAACAGCTTCATTCATAGCCCTGCTTCTGAATTTGAATTACATTAAACCTGGCACCTTTTTATATCACTTAAGACTATTGAACAAGAATTTACAGAAAGTGGTAGTCATTTAATTTCCTCAGTTTTTGAATGTGTGGATAATTTAAATCCTGTAGGAGCCTGGACTCACTCACAACCAAAGACATTTTGTAAGGAAGGAGGTACATATCCTTAAATAGATGCTGGTTGACTGCTTTCTATTTATGTTGACTGAGAAAAGCAAGTTTGTGATATGAAGGGTTATCTTGTGAGATATACCCCTGGCTTCTTTAGAAATCTGTGCAAATACAGAACTGCTCTGAAATGGAAATGTAGGAGAATAACAGCGGAAAACTTGAGACCTGGTAGTCAGTGCTTCCTTTTGCTTTATTTTAGAAAGCCGAAAGAAGGGGGGGAGAAACGATTCTAACGTTTCCCTGTTTGCATGAGCACATAACTGAGTGCATGTCTGCACGCAAACTTGCATGGCGTGATGATGGTAACATTGGCCCAAGCGCTGTTTATCAACTTTCTGTGAAGCATCTTTCTTCTCTTTAGGGTGTGTACGGTTTAATTTACTGATTTTATGTGATACACTCCCTAAAACAAAGATGTTTCAAGAGGGCGTTCATTATCATTGAATGATAGCAGAATGCTTGTCTGCACTCTAACCAATGTTATTTACTTTGAGACGTTTTCCTTGTAAAGCTCTGCATGTACCATAATGCTGATGGCTGGTTTTAATTACTTTCCTTTTTACCTTGCAAATTAAACTGCACAGTTTGGGTAAAAGTTGAAGATAGAGGGTATGAAACAGTAAAACGTGTTTGAGATGACAAAGGAAAAGAAGAACAGGAGAGATCAAAGGTGAACAGTTCCCAAAGAATTTTCAGGTTCATTTTGATTGTGTTGTGGTTTTCCTTTTTTTCAATCTCCTTGTTTCTCACCAGGCAGGTCCCAGCAGACACTTGGCAGTTCCTATGATCGGGTGCTGGGGAGCCCACTGGTTCCGAGGTCTACACATGAAGTCACCCTAAAGGTACACCCCTGCCTTTGATCTTTGTTCTCCGCCTGAAATTCGTTTCAAACAGAACTGCATTTTGCCAAAACTGAACACCTTCTGTTTTAAAATGATACATGTCTGAGGTCTTTCTTCTTGCTGAAGTTCAAGGTAATTGTTGTTTAATTGCCAAGTCATGTCTGACTCTTTGCGACCCAGTGGACTGTAGCCCACCAGGCTCCTCTGTCCATGGGATTCTCCAGGCACGAATACTGGAGTAGGTTGCCATTTCTTTCTCCATGAAGGTAATAGACAAAGCATTATTAAATAACGATGTGCTACTTCCTTGATTCTTTAAGATGAATTGGGCTTTTTTACCTTCTAAGAATTTTGGGAAATTCTTAAAGAGATGGGAATACCAGACCACCATACCTGGCTCCTGAGAAATCTGTATACAGGTCAAGAAGCGGACACTTAAAACCGAACATGGAACAATGGACTGGTTCCAAACTGGGAAAGGAGTACCTCAAGGCTGTATGTTGTCACCCTGCTTATTTGACTTATATGCAGATCATGCGAAATGCCAGGCTGGATGAAGCAGAAGCTGGAATCAAGATTGCCGGGAGAAATATTAATAACCTTAGATACACAGATGACACCACCCTTATGGCAGAAAGTGAAGAGCTAAAGAGCCTCTTGATGAAAGTGAAAGAGGAGAGTGAAAAAGTTGGCTTAAAACTCAACATTCAGAAAATGAAGGTCACAGCATCCGGTCCCATCACTTCATGGCAAATAGGTGGGGAAACAGTGGAAACAGTGAGAGACTTTATTTTCTTGGGCTCCAAAATCACTGCAGATGGTCACTGCAGCCATGAAATTAAAAGAGGCTTGCTCCATGGGATAAAAGCTATGACCAACCTAGACAGCATATTAAAAAGCACAGACATTACTTTGCCAACAAAGGTCCGTCTAGTCAAAGCTATGGTGTTTCTAGTAGTCATGTATGGATGTGAGAGTTGAACCATAAAGAAAGCTGAGCACCAAAGAATGGATGCTTTGGAACTGTGGTGTTGGAGAAGACTTTTGAGAGTCCCTTGGACTGCAAGGAGATCAAACCAGTCCATCCTAAAGAAAATCAGTCCCGAATATTCATTGGAAGGACTGATGCTGAAGCTGAAAGTCCAATACTTTGGCCACCTGATTTGAAGAACTGACTCATTGGGAAAGACTCTGATGCTGGGAAAGATTGAAGGCAGGAGGAAAAGGGGACAGCAGAGGATGAGATGGTTGGATGGCCTCACCGACTCGATGCACATGAGTTTGAGCAAGCTCTGGGAGTTGGTGATGGACAGGGAGGCCTGGCGTGCTGCAGTCTATGGGGTCGCAAAGAGTTGGATACGACTGTCCTGTACTGAACATGAAGCTGAATACGGAACCAGCTATTTTAAACTTTTCTGGAGCAGATGACAGCTTCTAAAATCAATCCCTTGCATCACCATTATGAATTAAAATTAAGCAGCAAAATTGATTATAATTGAGGGCATGAGGCTGTATCTTATTTGGCTTCTGTATCTTAATTCTTTGCTTTGTTAGTTTCTTAATATGATTTGTGTCTATCTGCAAATTGATTTCCTACTTAACCTTGAAAGTTATTAAAAAAACATGTAGCTTACTATTGATAGATCTAGTGAGATGATAAGGTATACCCAGAGGAAGAAACCAAAGAATCATAGATGCGCAGACATCAAGAATGGAAACCCAGGGAGTTCCTTGTGGTTCCAGTGGTTAGGACTCTGCAGTTTCCATTACAGGAGGCGTGGGTTCCATCCCTGGTCAGGGAACTGTGATCCCGAAAGCCTTGTGACCCCCCCAAAAAATGAAAAACCAGAGTTGAAGCCCACGTCTCAACCTAAAGCTGATGGTTCCCCTCTCCACCCTCTATCAAGAAGAAGCACTGTTAGTATTTTGGAAGATGGAATTTTAGAGTTTGATTTTATCCTTTATTTTTTTGTGTTTTCTGGTTCTTTCCTTGTTTTAATGGAAAAAAAAAAAACCACTGATAGAAGTTTTGTTATTTTAAAAACATAAAAGATGGCATTTTTGCGGAAGATTTTTTGCTGTACTTCTTTAAAAAGAAGCAATCAGAAGTAAGATGATAGGCCCAAATTTAACCACAGGAACAACCTTATGTGGTATTTTTGTTTAAGACCAAACATGTAACAAGGTAAATATGTACCGTTGGCCCATGGGTTTGAACTGCACCGGCCCACTTATACGTTAATTTCCCCCCTAATAAATACCTAACCGCTGTGCACAGTCCGTGAGTGAATCCACAGATGAGGAACCATGGATATGGAGGGCCCCCTGTAGGTATAAGGGGATTTTCACCCCAAACTCCATTTTGTTCAAGGGCCAGCTGTATTAGAATTTCAATATTTTACTTAATTATCTGGAAGGGGTGGTTTGGTTTTTTTTAAATTGAAAAATTAGAAAAGGTTAATTGAGTCTGTGACATCAGGTGTTGAGGTTGTAGCATGAGTCTTTTAATGGCCAAAGAATATTCCATTTGTACGGATGGACCACTGTATGCCGTTTATCCATGCATCAGCTGATGGACATTTGAGTTGTGTTTACTTTTATTGAGTTGTTCAGAAGAGCGCTGCCGTGAACATTCGTGTATAAATTTTATCTGGATTGTGTACCTTCATTTTCTCTTGGGTATATACCTGAGAGGAGAATCGCTCAGTCATATGGTAACTCTGTTTAACGTTTGGAAGAATCATCCCAGCTTTTCCAAAGCGGCTGCACCATCAGTCAGTATTTTTAAAACGCAGTTGAGTCATAGTTTCAATGTCAGAGGGGAGAGAGAAGGTCTGTTGCTCATCCGTGTCTTGATTGAGTCTGCATTCAGTATTCAGGGCTTTGAGTATTCATGAGCTTTGAGGGAATTGAATTGAGCGCACACGTTGACTTCCTGCTGTGAGTTGGGCATTGATGTTTAGCTTCACAGGTGACTCTGGAAATTTGTGTAGCCGTTGATGATTCCCTGTGCGATTTCGACATGCGGATGTTCATTTGGGATTATGCTGGGGAAAGGCATTGCTGCTCACATACCACAGTGCCCATGGTGCCTCCGTGACCGTGAGCTTGGGAGTCATCTGTAAATCACAGCCCTTTCTCTCTGCGCTGGGTGCTGTGTGTCAGAAAGTGAGGGCTCATGTCTGTTCCTGTTGCTGTTCATTCACCAAGTTGTGTGTGACTCTCTGCAACCCCATGGACTGCAGCACGCCAGGCTTCCCTGTTCTTCATCATCTCCCAGAGTTTACTCAAACCCACGTTCATTGAGTCGGTGATGCCATCCAACCATCTCAGCCTCTGTCGTCCCCTTCTCCTCCTGCCTTTAATCTTTCCAGCATCAGGGTCTTTTCCAGTGAGTCAGCTCTTCACATCATGTGGCCAAAGGATTGGAGCTTCAGCTTCACCATCAGTCCTTCCAATGAACACCCAGGACTGATCTCCCTTAGGATGGACTGGTTGGATCTCCTTGCAGTGCAAGAGACTCTCAAGAGTCTTCTCCAGCTCCCCAGTTCTAAAGCATTGATTCTTCGGTGCTCAGCCTTCTTGATGGTCCGACTCTCCCATTCATACAGGACTACTGGAAAAACCATGGCTTTGACCAGACGGACCTTGGTCTGTTCCCGTTTGACTTAGCCTAGTTTCAGCAGGTCCCTCGTCGGACAGTGACGGACACACAGCAGGTGATGGCTGTGGTGTCTTCTTGGCTCTTCATTTCAGAGCCACCAGCGGGTTATGCCTGAGGAGCGTCCACATTCTTAGGGCATCACCTTCAGGTTCCCAGACAGGAATTTCGGCTGGAAAACGACAAGACGGGCGTGTTCTAATGTAGAGAGGGGACAATCTTCGGGGGAGTGAGGTTGGCAGACGTTTTCCATCAAGGGCCAGAGAGTAGATGTTGATAGCTGATGCTTTGTGGGCCCCGGGGTCTCCGTTGCTTTCCTCTGCCTTTGCCCTGTGAGAACCGCTACTGATCATACACAGATGAACGAGTGTGGCTGAGTGACATCAGTAATACTTCACCGATGGGCACTGGATTTCCAATGTCATCGCAATTTCAGGGGTGGCAAAATAGGATTGTTTTGATTTTCCTTGCAGCCATTTAGAAACAGAGACGCCGTGGATAGCTCCTAAGCCTTACGGAAGGTGGGCGACGTGTGAATCTGCCTGTGGGCTGCGGTGCGCCAGCCTTGACCTCGAGAAAGACACCCATTTTATTTCTCCGTCTTCTGACCGTGACCTTCGAGTTGAAGGCCTCTGACATGCAGCTCTGCGAGGTCCATGGCGAGCTTAAGACAGCGTCCACATTGTGGTTTCCCTGCTGGCTCAGATGATAAAGAATCCAACTGCAGGGCAGGAGACACGGGTACGATCCAGGGGTTGGGACGATCCCCCTGGAGGAGGGCATGGCAACCGCACTCCATGAACATGATTCTCCTTGCCTGGAGAATCCACACGGACAGAGGAACCTGGCGGGCTACAGTCTGTGGGGTCGTAAAGAGTCAGGCACGGTCAAGTGACTGACACTTTATTACTAAGTTGTGGTTGCTTGGCCAACAGCCTGCCGCTGCTCATGGACTTTAGGAATTACAGGGCCTTCCACGGGCAGTGTGGCTCTGGACGTCTGGAACCAGCCTTTCCCAGGGGACATTTGATCACGTCTGGAGACCTTTGAGGAAGATGTTTGCTCCTGACACCCAGTGGGTGGAGACCAGGGATGTTGTTTATCATCCTCCAGGGCGTCGGGGAACCCGTCACAGAGATCCATGTGGTCCTGAGTGTCCACAGTACCGAGATTGACGACCCCTCCCTGTTCGCATCAGAATTTCTTTCTGTGTTTTGATCTGCGCACTCCTCTGGCTGTGGGAATTTCACCTGCCGAGCGTCGGATGACAAAACTGAATGCCTTCTGCTTGCTGATTTCAGTGTCAAAGGGCACTCTTGGGATACTCGGCTTCACGGTGCTTTGAGTATTTTTCTTTTATGTGGTGTGTGGTTGTTGTGTGTGCATGCGTGCTCACTCATGTCCAACTCTTGGAGACCGCATGGACTGTAGCCCACCAGGCTCCTCTGTCCGAGGGATTTCCCAGGCAAGAATAGAGGCATGGGTCACCATGCTCATTTAAAGCTGAAGCATCACAGTATACTTTTGTTTTTGTTGTTCGGTTGCTCAGTCGTGTCAACTCTTTGCAGACCCCATGGACTGCAGCACGCCAGGCCTCCCTGTCTATCGCCGACTCCCGGAGTTTACTCACTCATGTCCATTGAGTCGGTGATGCCATCCAGCCATCTCATCCTCTGTCGCCCCCTTTTCCTTCTGCCCTCAGTATCTCCCTATTTTAGCACCAAGGTTTTTGAGACACAGGCTGACTCAGAGGGCAAAGCATCGCCTGCCTTTATATTTACAGACAAAGCCACAGGGTTTTTTGCTTGTTTGTTTTTTCAAAACTCTGGAGACCACATTATAGGAGTCGATGACCTCACTTAGGACTCCACCTACCACAGAAAAGGGAATCATCCAGGCCAAGATAAATCTTGCGTATGTGGCTGAAAATCACATTGTCTGAGAGCTTTCGTAACCAGCCTGTGTATATTCCTGTGATTTGTCAGAGGGCCTAGTGCAGAGACTGTCATTCCAGCCCCTCGGTCTCAGATAATTAAAGTCTGTAAATTAATTTACGGACTAATCGGAAGCCTTAGCTGGCAGACCCACGTCCTCCAGCAAAGAAGGGAAAGGGCATTTTTACATTGAAGCTGTCCGTATTTCCCGAGGCACTTAGCTGCGAAAGCTTGGGCACCTGAGCTTGCATTTCACCTCGTGGACGGAAGGCTGTAAAATATAACGGTGCTGTCGGACTTACGTGTGTGTCTGTCTCTCTGCCACACAGACCTTACTTAGCAGTGGCTTGCTATCATCGGGGTGAACTTTTTTAGGAAGGTTTCCCTCTGGCCTGCCTCCCGATGGGGCAGAGAAGTGTGGGGTGGGCAGGGTGTGCGGCTCAGAGGGTTCGAGATGGGGACCCATGGCTGCTCGGGAGGGGGACACGTGGTCTTGGCCGCATGTCTGGGCCAGGACGTCCCGTCCTCTCGCGTCTCCATGCTTCATGCCTGTGTGCAGAGAGTCGGAACGAAGCTAACCAACCAGCCACTAATGAATCAGGGCCGGCACATAGGCTCAGAAAGGCCCCTTTCTGAAGGCCTCACCCTTTTGATTTCTGTGAAGCGTGTCATTATTTTTCTAACCCGAGGAGGCTCCCTTCTCCTTGCTGTCTCAACCCTGCCAATTTCTCTCCTCCTTAGCTGGGTTGTTCTCATACTGATTTCTGAAGACGCTGCCTGATTTTAATTACATCCTAATGAATGTGACTGCAGTTCACGTTTGTAGGAGGAAATTAGGGGAATACCGAAAAGGCACGCCACACGTACACGGATTTAAGTCCAGCATCGTCCCAGCCCTGGAGAGACTGGTGCATTTTATTTTACTGTTTACATTTTAGAGGGTATCTATTATTTGTACGTGTGTGTGTGTGTGTGGTTTGTGTGGTTTACTTGCTAAGTCGTGTCTGACTATTTGCAACCCCATGGACTGTAGCCTGCCAGGCTCCTCTGTCCATGGAATTCTCTAGGCAAGAATACTGGAGTGGATTGCTATTTCTTTCTCCACGGGATCTTCCCCACCCAGGGATCGAACCTGGGTCTCCTGCGTTGGGGGCAGATTGCTTACCCACTGAGCCACCGGGGGAGGCCTTGTGTGTGTGTACAAACTGAAACTTAGGCACACGCGCATTCCATTTGGAGCCTCCTTTTTTTTTTCACGTAGCACTGTATCATGGATGTCATTGCCGGTCATGAAAATCCTTTTGAGGACTGCAGTCTTACTAGGTTACTGCATTCTCTTATTCAGATGGTGGCACTGGTGGTTAAGAACCCGCCTGCCAGTGCAGGAGACGTCAGAGACGTGGTTTCAGTCCCTGGGTTGGGAAGATCCCCTGGAGGAGAACAGGGCCGCCCGCTGTAGCATTCTTGCCTGCAGAATCCCAGGGGCAGAGGAGCCTGGCGGGCTGAGGTAATAGGGCTGCAAAGAATCGGACACGCTGAAGAGAATCCCAGGGACAGAGGAGCCTGGCGGGCTGAGGTAATAGGGCTGCAAAGAATCGGACACGCTGAAGCAAGCTGGCACGCGTGCATGCCACTGCTGGGCATGTGAACTCTGGTGAGGAAAGAATAGTTCTTGGATTATGTTTATAATTTTGGACCATTGGGCTCCCAAGTAAATAAATACAACTATAAAATTAGTGAAAAATCTTACCTTTGGGGGGACTGTATTTCTCACTGTAGGATAATATGCATGCAAATACTCTTTAGTAAAATGAAGATAAGTCTGTGGGGGAAGCAAAGAAGGTGAAACCACTGTTGACATTTTCTTGTTTTCTGTCCAATCTATTCTGTGTGTACATTCTGCAATAACTGAAGTCCAACTATAAAAGCCATCATTTATTGAATAGTACTCATTACTGTCTTTGGACAACAACGAAAGTTTGCAGTCGTTTTCCAGCAGTTACGTGGCGGCTTCGTTTCAGTTAATGCAAGCTGAGCAGGTGTGTAATGTGATGAAACAGGCTTGCTTCCTCCCCACCTTAGTCTCCAGCAGTGTGTACAAGAGCATTTATATGTAAATGTTGACACACACATTAAGCTTCTAGTCTCATAACTGGCCACTGGAAAACACAGTTTCCATTTGAAAAGAGAGCAATGTTATGGACTTCCCTGGTGGCTCAGTCGGTAAAGAATCCACCTGCAGCAGAGGAGACCCAGGTTCACTCTCTGAGTCGGGAAGATCCCCTGGAGGATGAAATGGCAGCCCACTCCAGTATTCTTGCCTGGAGAATCCCATGGTCAGAGGAGCCTGGTGGGCTACATTCCATGGGGTCACATAGGGTTGGACACGACTGATCGGCTAAACTACCCCCAGTATTATGGAGAAGGGAAGCCAGGAGGTGAGTCCTACTATGTTGCAGTCGGCAGAGAATTTGTGAAAGCGCCTTGCTGCAATGAGGTCATTTATAGTAGATTTTCCAGCTCTGGCTTTGCACCCTTACTCAGCGTGGAATCAAGTCCCAGGGCCTTGTCCAGAAGATCACCTTACGCGATGCATTCTTCCAGTGTCCAGGCCAGCAGACTCATAGCAGAGACAGGACCTCAGACCGACTTTTTCTTCCATCCCTGGAGAACGGCGGAAGGGGCCGCATGACAGGATGTTATAAGACTGCGTCCTAACGGCACCGATTTACTAAGAGAGAAACTTCTGCCATGGATGATATCACACTGAACACCACGCTCCCCACCCTGGAGTGACTGTGTGCTTGTTCCATCGCTGTTTCTGAACCAGGCTCCCCGCCCGTGGGCAGGGAAACTCACTCGCCCTGTCTGTCTTCATCTCCCAGAGCTGACGCTCAAGTGGCTCTGTGGTCATTACATCCTTTAAGATCATCACAGAGCAGGTCAGATTGTGTTGTTTGGGGAGCGGTCCTGTCCCTTCCTGGAGTATGAGAGCATGTTAAATACTGTACACGCAATACAGCCAAACCCTTAGACACCATTTCCCACTCCCTTAAAAAAAAAAAAAAAAAAAAAAAAAAAAAAAATTTTTTTAACTTTGTACTTGGTATTGCGGTGCAGCCGATTAACAACATTGCCGTAGTTTCTGGTAGAAGGCAAAAGGACTCAGCCGTACATTAAATGTATCCCTTATCCCCCAAACTCCCCTCCCATCCAGGCTGCCACATGACACTGAGCAGAGTTCCCTGTGCTGTCCAGCAGGTCCTTGTTGGTTCTCCATGTTAAACACAGCAGTGTGTCCATGTCCATCCCAGACTCCCTGACTATCCCTTCCTCCATCCTTCCCCCTGGTGACCATAAGGTTATTACAGACCATTGAGCAGAGTTCCCGGTGCTGGACAGCAGGTCCTTGCTGGTTCTCCATGTTACATACAGCAGTGTGTCCATGTCCATCCCAAACTCCCTAACTGTCCCTTCCCGCATCCTTCCCCCTGGTGACCATAAGGTTATTACAGAGGATTGAGCAGAGTTCCCTGTGCTGGACAGCAGGTCCTGTTGGTTCTCCATTTTAAGTATAACATCATAGACACGACTTCTCTTGCAACTGAATTTTGAACTGTTTTATGACTGTGGTTATTAAGAGTTTTTTGCCACCTGGAAAGTAAGTTATTAAAAAAAGAAAAATACCGTAAATAATCTTCCCTTCAGCTTCCTGATGGATTTCAGCCCCCCAGTGGTTATTTATGTTGGAACACTCATGTTAAGCAGGAAGTCTCCAGACGTGTCATCAGCTCACACTGATTTTTTCTTCTGAAACCAGAACAGTGAGGGAATGTGTGGTTTTTACCACACAGTGAAGACGGTCATTTCCTTTCTGCCCAGTCACAACCACAAAGATTCTCAGATCTACCTAATGGGAGGTGCCTCCGATGAGAACTCTGGAGAAGGGAATGGCAACCTGCTCCGGTATTCTTGCCTGGGAAATCCCATGGACAGAGGAGCCTGGCAGGCCACAGTCCATGGGGGTTGCAAAGAGCCGGGCACGATTGAGCACACACATGCATGAATCAAAACTGGGTCAGGCAAGAAAATAAACACCATGTCACTAATCAAGAACCCATTTTTGTTATTGTTTTTGGAGGCGTGTTCCTGGGGGCGGTGGTGGTCTCTCTGCTTTGAGGATGCTTGCAGTGGGGCGGAGTAGGATTAAGAGCCCTCCTGTGTCTCTGCGGTGCTCAGGGCCCTGGTCTGGAAGTGTGTGTAGAAGCATGTCATCCTCACCACCTTCCTGGGGGAGGGGGAGGGCAGCGGTTCTTAGCATCCGCAGCTGGCATAGGTAGAAAACTGAGGCCTGTGGTCCACAGCTCCATAGGGATGAAGGTGCAGTCAGCATCAGGCCTCCTGGCTCAGCCTCAAGCCCCCCCACGCTCCGAGTGCCATGTTCTCTGTTCTTGGTGCCCTCAGGACATGATTGCCTTACCTCCAACCCATCAGTCCTTGGAGGTCTGAACCATTGCCCTGGGGTTCCCCTAACTTCATTGCAGTCAGCACAAGCATTTCCCTGGAGGAGGTCATGGCAACCCACTCCAGTGTCCTTGCCTGGAGAATCCCAGGGACGGAGGAGCCTGGCTGGGGCTACACATAGTCCATGGGGGTCGCGGAGGGTCGGACGTGACTGAAGCGACTTAGCACACACAAGCATTCTGAGCTCTGTAAGAATCCTGCTTGGCCGATGACACAGGCCATCTCAGTCCACAGTCCGGGCACACAGGCTGGTCTTCCTGCCCCTGGGTCCCGAGAAGCACTTGGTTCATCCTTGAAGATGCCATGGTCTTGGCCAGTCTGCCGCAGAACTGAATGCTGTCGTTGCACTCTGTCCACGGGGCAGCTTGCTGACTCCCCGCCTCCTAATAGAAGTCATATCTCCTTGTCGATGACTCAGCTCCTCGCTGTGTGTGTCGGGGCCACGTGCACTCTGTCGGTTCGGTGACCGTCAGGTTCAGCATGGAACTTGGATGCGTGGGAGGTTGCTGTGAGTCATCTGTGCTGCAGACCCACAGGTGTGACCAGAGCTACGTGGTCACCCAACCTGGGGGTGTCGACAGGACTCTAATCTTCCTCGTCTGTCCAGGGAAGGGCCAGCCGGTGCCACCAGCCACCTTCTGTCTCGGGGTTCCATTGAAGCTCGGTACCAACCGCTGCAGGATCTTCACTGAATCAAGTCGAGGTGTTTGTTCTCATTTTCTGGTGCCCCTGATTTTGTCTCCGTTAATGTGGTTTATAGATGAGTCCATGCCAGCATTATAAAACGCATCAGCTCGTGTTTTGGGGGATACTTTTCACCTGTATGTTTGTATGTTTAGGTAATTATAAAAGCTTTATGTCACCAGGAAATACAGGGGAAATTTTTCATCTGTATGTGTATATATGTTTAGATAATTATAAAACCTTTATGTTACCAGAACGTACGGCAGGAATGGGGCATTAGTTACCTCCTGAGTATTACATGTATCAATTATTTTCCGAAAGAAATGCGGTTGAGGAGGAACACGCAGGCAGTGTCTGAAACGTCTCTCCGCTTTCTCCTCTTGCCTTTTCCGACAGAGGGTGGTGGCTGCTGCTTCGTAAAGACCTCATCCCCGCGAGGTGAGGCTAAGATGAGCATTACCAGTGACGAGGTGAACTTCCTGGTGTACCGATATCTCCAGGAGTCAGGTAAGAAGCCGGCTTCCTGCCCGGAGCGGCAAAAAAACACCTTCCAACACGCCACCTGCAGGGCCAGCAACCACGGATGGAAAACCCGGTCTATAGGGAAGAGAGAGCTCCGGACACCCTCATTCAGAGGACTGAAGGGAGGCGGAGAAGGGGCTGGGCCGTCCTGCTCTTGGGGCGGGATGAGGGAATGTGTTCTTGTTTGTGCTGACATTTCTGTTCACCTGAAGCCAGCCTGGAATGAAGATCAAGTGAAGGGAAAGTGAAGTCACTCAGTCCTTTTCGACTCTTTGCGACCCCGTGGACTATGCGGTCCATGGGATTCTCCAGGCCAGAATACTGGAATGGGTGGTCTTTCCCTTCTCCAGGGGATCTTCCCGAGCTGAGCAATTGAACCCAGGTCTCTTTAAATTGCAAGCAGATTCTTTACCGTCTTAAGCCACCAAGGAAGTACCTCTAATAAAGTGAAGTCAAGGGTTAGTCACTCAGTCTGAGTCTTTGTAACCCGAACACCTATAGCTGACCAGCCTCCTCTTTCCATGGGATTTTCCAGGCCAGAATACTGGAGTGGGTGGCCTTTCCCTTCTCCAGGGGGATCTTGCCCACCAAGGGATACAACCCAGGTCTCCCGCACTGCACGCAGATTCTTTACCAGCTGAGCCACAGGGGAAGCCCATTTTGATCAAGAGCAGTTGTGATAGATGTGGTGAGGGGCGGGGAGGTTTTGGTGTTCTGGGTCCCCATCCTCGGGAGGGCGTTTGTGGTCTGGTGTGTATGTATGGTGCATCTACATGGGGGTGGGGCGGTTGGTGTTCTTGGTCCCGACCATAGGGGAGGGTGTTTATGGGCTAGGGTACACATATGGTGTATATACCTGGGGGGTGGGGTGATTTCATGTTCTCAGCTGTGTGTATATGGTATATATATTATAGGGTGGGGCGATAGGGTGTCCTTGGCTCCCACCATAGGGAGGCTGTTTATGGGCTGGTGTATATACGTGGGGGGTGGGGTGATTTCATGTTCTCAGCTCCCACCGTAGGGAGGGCATCTGTGGGCTGGTGTGTGTACATGGTGTATATATTATAGGGTGGGGCGATAGGGTGTCCTTGGCTCCCACCATAGGGAGGGTGTTTATGGGCTGCTGTATACATGTGGTGTATATACATGAGGGGTGGGGTGATCTGAGTGTTCTCAGCCCCCACTATAGGGAGGGCATCTGTGGGCTGGTGTATACATATGGGGACTTCCCTGGTAGCTCAGCTGGTAAAGAATCCACCTGCCATGGAGGAGACCCCAGTTCCATTCCTGGGTCAGGAAGATCCCCTGGAGGAGGGCATGGCAACCCACTCCACTATTCTTACCTGGGGAATTCCATGGACAGAGGTGCCTGGCGGACTGCAGTCCATGGGGTCGCAAAGCATCTCGGACACAACTGGGCAGCTAAACACACAAGCAAACGTATAAATGTGTGTGTATGTGTGTGTGTGTGTATATATGTATATATAGGGAGAGGTTAGAGTGATTGGTGTTCTTAGCCCCCACCACAGGGAGGGCATTTGTGGGCTGGTGTATACATATAGTGTGTGTGTGTGTGTGTGTGTGTGTGTGTGTGTGTGTGTGTGTGTGTGTGTATATATATAGATGGATGGGGCTGGGGTGTTTGGTGTTCTTGGTCCCGGCCACAGAGAGAGCGTCTGTGGGCTGGTTACAGATCCGTGTACAGAATTGGTGTGGGGTAACTCAGTGGGGCGGCTTGAACAAAAATGCTCTGTCCCAGCGCCGTGGAGGACAGCAGTCCAAAGCAGGGTGCCAGCTGGCTTGCTCTCTTCCCGCGACTGTCTGCCCCACGGGGTCTGCTCCGGCCTGTCTGCCAGCTTCGGCTGGACCGTCTTTGGCACTCCTTGCTTCATAGGCGCTTTGTCCCCCGAGACCTGCCTTCCCCTTCACGAGGCGTTCTCCCTGTGTGCGTGTCACTCTCTGTCCACGTTTGTCGGACTTCTCCTTTTTGTAAAGACACAGTCATAGTGGATTAGGGGGCTCACGGTATTCCAGCACAACCTCGTCTTAACAGATGACATCTGCAGGGACCCTCTTCCAAGCGCCGTCACATTCTGAGCCGTGCTGTGGGCTAGGACTACCAGCCTATGCCGTTGCGGCGGACACAGTTCAAGCTATAACAGTCGGTTCTGTGCATATTGAAGCTTGATTCACTTTGTGTCACATTTTCTGTAGTCTGCAAATTGATTATTCGAGAAAGAAGCCAGTTCTCACATCCCACTTCCGCACATGCTATCATTGAGGTTGATCCAAGTGTGAGTCCCTGGGTCCAGACTCTTTCAGAATGAGCCCAGAAGGGTGAGATGGGCCAGTCTTGCAGGCGACCCAAATGGCTCGATTCTGATCCTCGAACAAAAAGGATAAAATACGTGGGGCATGCCACATGTTATAAATAAACCTCTCCCCACGCAAGCCTGAGGTGTCTGTTTCTGCTGTCCACCCTAGCTATCATTATTCATGAAGAGTACACCTTCTTTCTACATGTACATTTGACCATTTGGATTAGCTCTTGCTAGATATTTCCTATGAAAAAAATGAGCAGAACAAAATATGTACCACCTCATCCCTCGTCAATCAGGGAGATCACACCCACGGCTCTGATAACTTAACCTTGGAAATTAACCAGGAAATCTCTCACCTGGAGTCCAAGTGTCCTCCCAGCACTGATCTCATAGATTCCCAGAGATGTCTGCAGATGAAAATTCCACGTGCCAAACCCTGCCTCCCTGAAGACTTCCAGCTTGGAATTCAGGATTCTTTCTCTTTAGAAACAGTTGCACAAAAATAGGCTGAAAAAGTGCAGTCCAAATGTGTAAACAATCTTAAGGTGAAATTGCCATCACTCTGTGAACATGAAGGTAAATAGAGACTTGGGAAAGAAAACTTTTGTGTAACCTAGAGAAAGGTTTCTCCCGGTGGGCAGTCCCCAGGGCCCCCCGGGGCAAGAGCGTTGCTGGCCTCTTTGAATAAACACAGAAATGTCTAATCCCTCCCCCCAGAAAAGCGAGACTTCCTTTTTTAGGATTTGTTTACATTTGTCTCACATTTGTTGAGAAACTTTCTGTAACCAGGCGACTAAGAAAGGAGCCTTGGGAGACACAGTGTATTCCATCAATGCCCATTGTGTGTAGCATCTGCTGAGCGGCTGTCCTAATTTTTCAGAGCCTTGAGTAGAATCCCATAGATCGAGTGAGGAGTTAAGAGATGACTGTGTGTTCCTCTGACGACTGTGTGCGTCCGGGAACTGCCTCTGGTACCCCCACGAGGGCATACTCCAAAGAAGAAATGCCTAATGTTGTTAAACGTTCATTGTGGGATTGTTTAACATTTATCTCAAATCCTCACGCTTTGGTTAGGTGGTGGTTTAGTTGCTCAGCTGTGTCTGATGTTTTGCAACCACATAGGCTGTAGCCCACCAGGCTCCTCTGGCCATGGGGATTCTCCAGGAAATAATACTGGAGTGGGTAGCCTTTCCCTTCTCCAGGGGATCTTCCTGACCCAGGGATCAAACCCAGGCCTCCTGCACTGCAGGCAAAGTCTTTACTGACTGAGCCACCAGGGAATTTACTGAGCAGCCATCAAGTGGACAGAGCATGTTCTTGGCCTCATAACGTCTCCTTTCTAGCTGAAAGGAGGGGAAGGAAATGGAAGGGAAGGGAAGGAAGAGGGCAGAAGGGGAAGGAAGAAGAGGGAATGAAGAAAGGAAGAGGAAGGAAGGGACAGGGAACAAGGGGAAGGACGGGGGAGGAGGGGAAGGAAAAGAAGGCAGGAAGGAGAAGGAAGGACTCTCCTGATCAAGTATCTGTGCTGTCTCTGCTTTACCAGCATCAAACCCATCATCCATAAATTCTCTGTCACGCTAGGTGACTCACTCAACTCCTCCCAGAGTGGCTTCTCCACTGGGGGTTTGAAAGTTCCTAGGTCTTTAGTCGTGTCACCCCCCAGGCTATGTGTGTAGAAGGTGTGTGTGTAGGAGGTTGGGAGATGGCAGGTGGGGAGGACCCTGCACGGAGGCAGACCTCTGGATCTCTGGGGGTCTGCTGTTGGCTGTACAACCAGGCAGTGGGTAGACCCAGAATATCCCAGCCCACCTCAAGGCACAAGTTCTCTGCCACCGCAGGGGCTGGGCTGGTGCAGTCGGGCAGCACATGTGCCGGTCAGGATGTTCAGGGCTGCAGGGAAAACGGTGCCCATCAGAACATTGATTCCTCATGCACCCCACCCCACCAGATAGCTGGGAGGCGCAGTGCAGAAGCAACACTTTCCTGAAAGTGTTATGACAAAATGCACATCACATCTCTGCAAACTCAGGAAAAGTATCTTGAAAAGGGGCTTCCTTTTCTGCCCTCAAGAGGCAGAATTCGCATCATCTAGGGTTCCTCTCTGGCCTCCCTCCGCCCTGCCGTGGATTCCACAGCCTCTAAAGCAGAGGGGATTTCATGGCGTCACTGTTGTCTAAAGCAAGGGCCGTGCCTGTGGAAGGTGCTGTCTGGATGCTATTGTTTATGGTTGCTCCTCCTGGCATCCAGATAAAGATCGGTTAGTGTGCAAGGCTTTTTTTTTTTTCTTTCAGTTCAGCTGGAGATTTTGAGCAGCCCCAGCAGCAAAGTGGCTTAGTTGTGCTTTTAATTTTTACGTTTTGCATGAGTTGCGGCAGTCCGCTTTGGAGGGCTAGGAGTCCATCGGCCTCTGCCTCTTGGGGGTTAATCATGTGGTCGCTTTTGTCATCCTGACGATTTGTAAGAAGCCGATTGAGGCAGAGCGGCTCTGCCACCCAGCCTGGCAGTTCCCTTCATGGTCAGTGTCCAGCTTCTCCATCCCTCTGCACCTTCATCTCTACCGTGGTTTTTTTTTTTTTTTTTACATAGAGTATAATTTTCACGCCAGAAAATTGACCCTTTTTAGAATACAGATGTTCAGAGTGATACAAACACCTGCACAAACAAGATATGGAATGGTTCCACCAAAAACTCCCCCTTTGTAGTCTCCTCCTCACCCCACCGCAGCTGCTGGTGCCACCGGTCTGCTTCCTGGCACTGCAGTGTTGCCTCTGCGATTGTGACTGAGAAGTGAATCTCTGCAGCGTGTACCCTTGAGAGTCTGGCTTTTCTGACTCCGTGCATCTGAGATTGGCTAACGCTGGTGCATACTTCAGTACTACTTCCTTTATATGCTACATGGTCTTCTATTTCCTATGGGCTTCCACAGTGGTAAAGAACTCGCCTGCCAATGCAGGAGATGCAGGTTCAATCCCTGGGTTGGGAAGATCCCCTGGAGGAGGGCATGGCAACCCACTCCAGTATTCTTGCCTGGAGCATCCTATGGACAGAGGAGCCTGGCGGGCTATGGTCCATGGGGTCGCAAAGAGTTGGACATGACTTAAGAGACTGAGCCTGGCCCAGTATTCTGTTTTATGGATGCAGGGCGGTTAGTCGTTTGTCCTGTGGAAGAGCATTTGGGTGGTTTCCAAGCTACGACTAAGGCTCCTGGGGGCATTTGCACATAGGCTTTTGTGGTCTGGGGTTTTCCTTTTTCTTGGGCAGCTGTCTGGGAGGCGCACTGCTGGGCCAGGTGACAAAACTGGGTTCAGTTTATCAGAATCTACCGCGTCCGCTTCGGTCTCACTCAACAGCAAGGCAATTCACAGCCGCTGGTGGTTTTATATTATAGATTTCATTCCCGCCACAGAGCTAATGATAATCAGTGCCTGGGGCACAGGGAATATTGGAAAATAGGTAAAAAGACATTGGTCTCCTGCAGATATATCTGCACAATACTGATGAAATGCTAACGCTTCCTCTCAGGGTTTGGAATTAGCCTCTGTGAACCTGTTACTGGGGTCGTGGTTCCCATGGATCCGCTGAGTGGGACAGGGTCCACACGTGCCCGCCTGCTTCTCCTGAGCCAGTGCACCCTTCTGCAGAAAACTGGGTGGGAGGCGCTGGGTGGGATGCTAGGTAGACAGCAGGTAGATACTGCAGCCATGAAATTAAAAGACGTTTGCTCCTTGGAAGAAAAGCTGTGACCAACCTAGACAGCGTATTAAAAAGCAGAGACATTACTTTGCCAACAAAGGTACATCTAGTCAAAGCTATGGTGTTTCCAGTAGTCACGGATGGATGTGAGACTTGGACATCCAACTTTATAAAGAAACTGGAGTTTCTTTATAAAGAAAGCTGAGTGACGAAGAATTGGTGCTTTGGAACTGTGGTGTTGGAGAAGACTCTTGAGAGTCCCTTGGACTGCAAGGAGATCCAACCAGTCCATCCTAAAGTAGATCAGTCCTGAGTATGCACTGCAAGGACTGATGTTGAAGCTTAAACTCCCATCCTTTGGCCACCTGATGTGAAGAGTTGACTCATGGGGAAAGACCCTGATGCTGGGAAAGATCGAAGGTGGGAGGAGAAGGGGACGACAGAGGATGAGATGTTTGGATGGCATCACCAACCTGATGGACATGAGTTTGAGTAACTCCGGGAGTTGGTGATGGACAGGGAAGCCTGGTGTGCTGCAGTCCATGGGGTCGCAAAGAGTCAGATATGACTGAGTGATTGAACTGAACTTGATATGCTTAGTCCCTAAGTCATGTCTGACTCTTTGCACCCCCATAGACTGTAGCCCGCCGGGCTACTCTGTCCATGGGACTTCCCAGGCAAGAATACTGGAGTGTTTTGCCATGCCCTCCTCCAGGGGATCTTTGCCACCCAGGGATCGAACCCATGTCCTCTGAGTCTCCTGCACGGGCAGTCAGGCGCATTACCATTGCCCCACCTGGGAAGACAGGAGCCAAGACTCCATGTGCATTGATTTGCATGGGTATTCATGCAGATTCACCCAAGGTGTTCATGGCTTGGGGGACATATTTCCCCTCCCTCTAGCATTGGGACCAACGTCTGCACACCGTGAAAAACAGATAGAACCTTTAATCGAAACCATTTGACGACTGTGGTGGTAGCTCTGACAGCGAACCAGAAACACAAGTGAGAAACTGAGTTTCCCGAATGTTTTGTCGGGTGTTACCAGGCTGGGTGTCCCCAGTGGCTGTCATTTGAAACACTTGAGACAATAAAAGCAGCCTTTGGTTACGGCGCAGATGGCAGAAATTCGTTTCGCATATATCAGAAATCAACACGATGGTGCATTTCTCTGCTTATTGTGGGGATTTTACAACATTCGTGCCTGGCGTGCTGCGGTCCATGGGCGTCTCAAAAGAGTCTTGGGTTCGACTTAGCGACTGAACAACAACAACAAAAAGACCTTCTAGGGCCTTCCCTGGTGCTCCAGTGGTTAAGCCTTCACCTTCCAATGTGGGGGTTGTGGGTGCAATCCCTGGCTGGGGAGCTAAGATGCCATGTGCCTCGAGGCCAAAAACCCCAGAACGTAGAACAGAAGCAACATGGTGAGACATTGGGTAAAGACTAAAAAATTAAATAAACACCTTTGAATAAGATTGGAAACTCCTTATACAGTGAAGTATGCTTCCTGCTTTGTCGTGGTTCATGGTCAGGAGGCTAATCTATTATGCATATCTGTTGCCTACCTTAGCACAGCCATACCTGCTGTCTTCTTCGAGGAGCGCTGGTGGTTTTCAAACAGAAGCGCCTACAACATGGGACAGGAGCTATTTTCTGTTGTGGTTCAGTCGCTCAGTCGTGTCCAACTCTTTGCGGACCCCATGGACTGCAGCACGCCAGGCCTTCCTGTCCATCGCCAACTCCCGGAGCTTACTCAAACTCATGTCCATTGAGTCGGTGATGCCATCCAACCATCTCATCCTCTGTCGTCCCCTTCTCCTCCAGCCTTCCATCTTTCCCAGCATCAGGGTCTTTTCCAGTGAGTCTGCTCTTCACATCAAGTGGTCAAAGTATTGGCGCTTCAGCTTCAGTATCAGTCCTTCCAGTGAGTAGTCAGGGTTGATTTCCTTTAGGATGGACTGGTTTCAAGCCCATATCTGCACTCATGTGACTGGCCAGGCAGAATCAGGCATGTTTCCTTTGGTTTACATAATACGCACATGGCTCTGTGGTCTGTATTATCCTTGTGAATTCATGTTACATAACCAGACTCTTGAGGTTTTAAATGGAAGGTAGATGGCATTTTTTTCATGCATTTCGTGGAGCTTCTGTTAGGAGAATGGTTAGAAAGATTTCCTGACCAGGTAGCACACACATATGCCCTTTCTTGCCCCGCCTCACATCAGATTCCAAGTAAGATTTAGGTGGCATTTTCTCTCCGCAGGCAAGTCCAGGCACAGAGCCAAAGGATGGTTCCGTTCTGAACGCACAGAGGTATGACTCTGCAGAAATGTTCCTGAGCAGTGTAAAAATTATGCATATTGGTAGTCCAGGGATTAAAAATCCACCTGCTGATACAGGTGGCACAGGTTTGATCCCTGGCCTGGGAAGATCTCACATGGTGTAATTCACTGAATAAGTGCTTCCCAGGTGGCTCAGTCGGAGAAGGCAATGGCACCCCACTCCAGTACTTTTGCCTGGAAAATCCCGTGGACGGAGAACCCTGGTGGGCTGCAGTTCATGGGGTCGCTAGAGTCGGACACGACTGAGTGACTTCACTTTCACTTTTCACTTTCATGCATTGGAGAAGGAAATGGCAACCCACTCCAGTGTTGTTGCCTGGAGAATCCCAGGGACAGGAAGCCTGGTTGACTGCTGTCTGTGGGGTCGCACAGAGTCGGACACGACTGAAGCAACGCAGCAGCAGCAGCAGGTGGCTCAGTGGTTAAATAAAAAAAAAACTCTGCCTGCCAATGCAGGAGACCTGGGTTCGATCCTGGGGTGGAGAAGATTCCCTGGAGAAAGAAAGGCAACCCACTGCAGTCTTCTTGCCTGGAGAATCCCATGGACAAAGGAGCCTGGTGGGCTACAGTCCACGGGGTCACAAAGAGTCAGACATGATGGAGTAGCTTTCACATAGACGCTGTGTGCCTAGGTGATGCTCACACACCGATCTGAAAGGAGGGAAGCTGAAGGTTTGCAGTCAGGTGACCCATCACCTGAGTCATTCCCTGGTTTTGACACTGTCCTACGGTGAGAGAAGATGTCACTGTTGAAGGTGGCTGGGTGAAATGACTCCACTGTTTTCACAGCTTATGATCATCTTGAAATTACTAAAATAAAAAGACCAGAGAAATCATGACTTTACGCTTCCATGGTCTGCAGAGCTTTGCCTATGACTGAGACAGAGAAGGTGGTCAGTAATACAAATGCAGCCGAGACATTTTAATTAAGATTTTGCAGGTCGTTAGCCAAGGCTCAGGCCTCGGTTCTGATGGAGTGTCTTTTGTATAATGGGTTCGAGTGTTACCGTGTTAGCTTAGAAGCGGATAGCCACACAGCCATTCTGGGGCTTTTGGCAACAGAAAAATAATCGAGTCATCTGAAGGTGAACAGTGGTGGTTGTGTATCCAGAGCCAGATTTTTGCTTCGTTGGTAATTCAGCAGACTCAGGCGTGCATCATAGGCCAGGCTCACCTGGCCCGCTCCTCCTGGAACATTGTCGTGAGAAGCTGTTCTGCATTTGATTGGCACCATAGGCGTTGGACAGGCTGTATCGTTAGTAGAAGGATAAAAGTCCATATTCAGGGACTTGCCCTGGTGGCATCATGGATAGGAATCCGCCCCCCAGTTCAGGGGACCCCGGTTCGATCTCTGGTGTGGTAAGATGCCAATGTTGGAGAGCCACTAAGCCCATGAGCTGAAACGACTTGAGCCCACGTGCCCCTCGAACCCATGCTCTTGCAACAAAAGAAGCCACTGCAATGAGGAGCTCAGGCACTGCAACTCGAGAGTAGCCACTGCTGGCCACAACCAGAGCAAAGCCCGCCCACAGCACCGAAGACTCATCACAGCCGAAAATCAATCAATATTTTAATAGTGTTCTTCGGTGTTCTTCTGCGTTCCTGGTCCTGTGTCTTGCCAGGTTTTCAGTATCCCCTTCGTGGTCTTCACTTGTAGATTTCTCCTAGGTGGGCAGAGTTTGAGGGTCTTAATCTCTTGGATTGATGCTTTTGAGCTGTGGTGTTGGAGAGGACTCTTGAGAGTCCCTTGGACTGCAAGGAGATCCAACCAGTCCATCCTAAAGGAAATCAGTCCTGAATATTCATTGGAAGGACTGATGCTGAAGCTGAAACTTCAGTCCTTTTGCCACCTGACTCGAAGAACTGGCTCATTTGAAAAGACCCTGATGCGGGAAAAGATTGAGGGCAGGAGGAGAAGGGGACAACAGAGGATGAGATGGTTGGATGGCATCACCGACGCGATGGACATGAGTTTGAGTGAACTCCGGGAGTTGGTGATGGACAGGGAGGCCTGGTGTTCTGCAGTTCATGGGGTCGAAAAGAGTCGGACACGACTGAGCAACTGAACTGAATCTCTTGGAGGGACTCTGAATGGTCAGAACAGCATGCATTATCTGAAGACGCTCAACCTTTCTCAGAGGCCTGGCTTCCTGAACCTCAGCACTGTTGATGTATGGGCTGGGTGGCTATGCTGTATTGTAGGTTCTTAAGACCGCATCCCTGGACTCCACCCACTGCATGACAGGAACGCCCTGCCCCCCTCGCCCTCCCTGGTGACAACCAAAGATGTCTCTGACCTTTACCAAATGTCCCTCTGAGGGCAAAACCACCCCTAGTTGAGAACCACTGATAACACATCCTTCAGTTGTGAGATGTGTTTCTTCAGTTAGTTTTTATTGCAAAGTGGAGTTGTAACGAGATTCTCATTCCTCCCTTCTGTTTCGTCTTCTTGGGCTGCATTTTGATTCTTTCTGCAGAAAGCAAATGAAACTCTTAACAGTGGTCCTAGCGGTCCCTGTTGTTATAAAATTTTTCCAGAGTATTTTTCCCCTTGAAGAAGGGGGGAACTTCTGCCAATACTGTTCTCCAGCAGATAATAAAATAATTGGGAGTAGCTGTCTTCAATCTGGGTTTTGTTTTTCTTTGGGTTTTGGTTTTTTCTGGACTCCCGGTGAGGAGATTAGATAACCAGGAAAAGGGTGTTACTCTTAACATTCGTGAATAATTGCGTCTCCAGAAATGATTCAGCAGCATTGCCCTCTAATTCTAGCGGCTGACAGATCACCCTGTAGGCTCCACTGTGTTTCCTGGGAGCTTGGACTGCCTTCTTATGCTAGACACGTTTCCCCCACCCCGGATTCGGGAAGGCATTTTAATGGTTCAGCTAGCTTAATTTAAACCCAGGTTCAGGGCTCATTGTTCAGCTGAGTTGCTAAAAATACTTCTCTGACTGCGGTGGCATTTTTACATTGCTAATGTTGTCCCCGTTTAAAAAGAGGATCCTTATGAAACGGTAAAGGCAAGCACTTCTGTGAGGCAGTGGTAGCCTCTGCTTTAGAAAGCATACAGGAAAATATTCGTTTCATCAGATAATAAGTAAGGAATACCTGAATGGTTTGTCCGCATGAGCACAGGATAAAAGTAATTTAAAAGCAGGTGAGGGAAATCCCTGGTGGTCCAGTGGCTAGGAATTGGTGTTTTCACTGCTGGGACTGGGGTTCGATCCCCAGTTGGGGATCTACAATCCTGCAGGCTGTGAGGACGGAAAGGGAGGGAGGGAGCAAGGAAATAAGTCAGGTGAAACAGAAATGTCTCATTTCTTTGTTTCCAGTTCTTTGGTGATGTATCCCTGTCTCCTAGACTACCCCTAGGCTCTATGATTTGCTAGAAGGAGTCACAGAATTTGGGCTTCCCTGGTAGCTCAGTTGCTAAAGAATCTGCCTGCAATGCAGGAGACCCCGGTTCGATTCCTGGGCGGGGAAGATCCACTGGAGAAGGGGTAGGCTACCCACTGCAGTATTCTTGGGCTTCCGTTGTGGCTCAGCTGGTAAACAAAGAATCTGCCTGCAATGCGGAAGACCTGGGTTCAATCCCTGGGTTGGTAAGATCCCCTGGATAAGGGATAGGCTACCCACTCCAGGATTCCTGCCTGGAGAATTACATGGTATAGTCCATGGGGTCGCCAAGTGTCGGATAGGACTGAGCGACTTTCACAGAATTTAGTAACTGTTACACTCGCAGTGGATTACAACAAAAAGATACGGATTATAACAACAAAAAGATACGGATTTTAACCTACTTCATAGTGGTATATTGGGTACTTGACGGTTGCTAAGATCCTGGAAGTGTTCTCAGTGAAGTAAGTAAAGGTTGATCATGTGAGGTGCTGCATATGTGAGCTGAGCGTATTGTGTGGTTCTTCCACAGCGTATATCCATGTATCAGATCATCACGGTGCATACCCCAGACTTACACTTTGTTAGGTGGCACTTACGTCTCAAGAAAAGTCAATCGAAAAGACCAACACGTTAATCAAAGTCGATGCTCCATTTTTGTTACATTCCTCTTAATCGTATACAGTTGGGTGTATATTCTGTTTGTTCAGCTTTCTTGTTTACACAGTATCCAAGAGAACCCTTTGTTTGAATTGATAGCTTCAGTTTTTCTCCATTGAGATGTAATCCGTAGGTAGGTGCCAAGTCACTTCAAGTGACTCTCGGCATCTCTGGCGACCCTAGGGACTGGGGAATTCTCCAGGAGTGGGCTGCCTTGCGTTCCTCCAGGGGATCCTCCCCACCCAGGGATCTAACCCGCATCCCTTAAGTCTCCTGCATTGGCAGGAGGGTTCTTTACCCCTACCAGCACCTGGGAACAACCCCCACCCCCCTCCCAAGTTAAAAAGAGACAGGTTACAGTCAGCCAAGGGCAAAGGTGCACGGGGTCCAGTCCAGGAGAACCAGGCACAGACTTGGGGGTGTCCCCTCCTGGCTGAGCAGTGTGATGACACCTGGTTCTCCCAGCAGCATGTCCGATGGCAAAGGGGCTGAGTTGTTAGCCACCCAAGCTTTGCCATCCAGGCTTTTATGTGGACCTGCAGCTCTTGTCGAAGGGGCAGGAGCACCTGGGCAGACCCAGGCTGTCCGCCCAGCCCCAGTACCCTCCAGGTGGACACCATGGTGTGTGGTGGTGTAACGGTCACGTGTGCACTTGTGTGTTTTTACCTCATGTTTGAAAACTCACTGTAAAAAGTGTAAGGGTGGGTAAGTAACTGGAGAATGTGATACCCACGCCTCTCACATAGAAAGCACCCCCCCAGGAGAGCTTTGTGGGGGCAGGGCTGCACACACCTCCCGCAGCAAAGCTTGCCCACGCTTCCTTTGCAGGACAGAGCTCAGTCTGCGGGGGGCCATCTCCCCTTAGGCCCCTTAGGGCTTTCAAAACACCCTGCACTGGGTTGGGATCATCTCATCCCAAACCCTCTTCGATTGGTGCCCGTTGCCAACGAGCTCCTCTTCATTCAAAAAAAAAATGTCTTCCTGAACTGCTGTTTGGGTGTGATGATAACCCACTGAAGCGTAGCAAAACGGAACCGTGGTGCGGTTGCTCTCGACACATCCCCAAGATTCTCAGCCATCCCGGTTTCCCATGCGGTTGCGGTTCTGCCATCTTTTCTGAGTTTGCTGCCCTCCGTCGTCTGTGCGTTCAAAGCTCAGATTCAAGCTTAGCCATTCCTGTGCTTGTTGACTTGTCAGAGAATTGGGAGAAAGCAATGCGCTACAAAAGCACTTGCAAATCGGCCGAGTGTTTGTAACTTGTTGTTTAGTCGCCCAGCCACGTCTGATTCTTGCGCGATCCCGTGGACTATAGCTCCCCCCAGGTTCCTCTGTCTGTGGGATTTTGTGAGTGAGAATACTGGAGTGGGTTGCCACTTCCTTCTGCAGGGAATCTTCCCAACTCAGGGATTGAACCTGCGTCTCCTGGGTCTCCTGCCTTGGCAGGTGGGTTCTTTACCACTTGAGCCACCCAGGAAGCCTGCGTGTAGGTTACACTTGTTTCAACGTGTGTCTTGCTCAATATAGCCAAATCATTTCCATGCGTATGGCCATCAGAGGAAGGTCAGGTGCTGTTGAAGAAGTCCTTACAACTTCCTAGGCCATTGGTTCCTCCTTTAAAGGGTGGGGACGATATGAAAAAGCCTCAGATGGTTCCCGTTTCCTTTTTTAGCTGAGATGAATTAACCGTGCTCAGCACGGTGCCTGTTTCCAAAGATCATACACCATCACATTTAAGATCTGCCTGCTCTGAAATTCTAATGTGACCTTCAAAATGTCCAGCTTTGATGTACTTCATTCTGCCAATCACAGCTCCCTTTCTTCCTTCCAGACTCGGTGAGCCGGTCATCTGGACTGTCAGACACAACACTGTCCTTTTTTCTCCCGAGTGTCTGTCTGTAGCCCTAGTGACGTCTCCTCCGTCCACGTCTAAAATGCCACTATCCCAAAGGTGACATCCTTTTTTCTTTCCCTCCCACATCCAGGTCTGCGGGCAGTGGGGTGCTCTTTCTGCAAGTGTAGGTTTCCATCCTTAACTCGCATCTCATCCCCCTGTCTGGGGGTGGGAGTGGGTGGTCTCTCCCCAGCCTCTCCTCAGATCCCCCAGTCTGGGGGGGCCATCTCCAGCCTCTCCGTTGCCTTCAGTACTGCTGTTAGTTGTGTATTTCCCAAGCATCCTTCAACATGATCCCACACTGAGAGCATTGCCATTTCCTGACCACCATTCCTCCCCTGCAAAGAACTTCCTCTGACCCCCGTAACCTCATCCAGGTTTCACGTGAAAATGTCAGAATTGCTGTCATCTATTTCTCGTCCACGGTATCTTTCCGACTGCCCCCATGCCCAGTCCTCTCATCCTCGCGTCTCTGTCTGCCAGGCACTCCCTATATCTTATCAGGGTTTCCATCTGTTCCGCTGCTTTGTCTGAATGACTGTAGCTCCCATTTATTGAGCATGAGCTGTGTGCCGGGCATGATTCTCAGTTCTTGATGAGTCAAACTGTTTCCCCCTAAGATGGAGATGGCGCTTCCCTGGTGGCTCAGACGATAAAAAAGAGTCTGCCTGCAGTGCAGGAGACCCAGGTTTGATCCCTGGGTCGGGAAGATCCCCTGGAGGAGGGCATGGCAACCCACTCCAGTATTCTTGCCTGGAGAATCTCACAGACAGAGGAGCCTGGCAGGCTACAGCCCGTGGGGTTGCAAAGAGTTGGACACGACTGAGCAACTAACGCTTTCATTTTATTTTCAAGAAGTAGATACAGCTGCCTCCATCGTTGACAGGTGAGTGACCCAAAGTGTTGAGAAGATAGAGGCTTGCCCAGGTCATGCTGCCAGGAAGTCACAGAGCTAGAATTCAGAATACACCCTCTGGCTCCAGAATCTTCCACTTAAATGATTTTTCTTCACTCTTAACGTGCTGGGATGGTGGATTTATTTCTCAGCATTAAGTCTGCATTCCTGAAATAAATCCCACGTGGCCTGGACATTTTGTCCTCTTCACTGAATTCCGTTTTGTTAATTCTCTGTCTGGTATGTTCATGTCTGTTTTACTGAGGGAAGCTAGGCAGTGATGTTCCTTTTCCAATATTCTCATTAGGTCTGCATCTTAGGGTTATACAAGCCAACGGATCCAAAACCGCTTTCCTGAAGACCTGTAGTCTCATAATTTAGGTCTCTCCCCTGGATCAGTTTGCAGAATCTTACTTTAAAAGGTATTGTTTTTGTCTCTATCGCAACCGTCATTTCTGTCTTTGTGATCCAAAAGCAGCCATCAAAAGTACATAGACCATTGAGAGTAGCTGTGTTTCAATAAAACTTTATTTATAATAACAAGCCAGGGGCCAGATTTGGCCCAGAGGATACAGCTTGCAGACTCTTGTCTGAGGCTGCCCATAGAATACATGTGTTTCTTCCTGTCCAGGGAACCTGGACACAGTGTTTGTATCCTGAGTATTTATTACTTCCTTGTCCTTTGAACTTGTCTGTAGTCCTCCCTTGTCTATACATGTATTTCCCATTCTTGGTTCTCTTGTACCAGAGACATCATTTTGCCATATCTGCATACACCTAAAAGTATTTTGTTAATGATTACTAACATTTTTCCTTAAAATTGAAGCAGTTAACTTTTCACTAAATTTTCAAATACATCTACTATCGTGTTTGCATAATGCACAATTAAAACAATAATTGTTAGATTTTAAAATATCTTAAAAAATAATAATAAAATAAAATATCTACCCCCCGTGCTTTGTAAAATTGTTTCAGGTACCATCAGAGGTACGGGCACTCTCCAGGAATGTGATGTGCCCCAATTAAGCAGTTGTCAGGATTTTCAGCTCTACCAAATGTCTCTCGCTGGCCCTGTTGAGTGGTGGCACTGCCCTAGTGCTAGGGTTGGAAGGAGACACACTAGAGGAGGAAGTCTTTTTCTCCCCACCTAGGGAATAAACAGGTGTCTTGACACAAGGGCTGCTAAATGTGAGGTTGGCGGTGTTCACAGGGGAGCAGGGGAGGGGTGCAGACAGAAGGAGGCATTTGAACTAGAACTCTTCAGGGGAAAAAGGAAGCAGAGCATTTCAAGCAACATCATCAAGGGCCTGCGTTAATGTCACAAGGCTCAGCAAAAGCCGGTTACACTGTTGAGGGGTGAAGACGCATCTTGGCAAGAACTACAAAGGATACAGGATGGGAGGAAGGGGAAGGAAGTACAGGGACTCTGGGTCACGGGCAGCAGGTGAAGGCCGGGGTGTCCGACGGGAAGCCCGTTGGCTAGTTTTTGAAAATGAAATCTGAAGGCCATGCACATGAGGGGTGACTCTCTGTGAAAACTGAGACTCCACTGGAATGGTGTGAATGCTAAGTCGCTTCAGTGGACCCTTTGGAGTGACTCTTTGCGACCGCATGGACTATAAGCCCACCAGGCTTCCTTTTCCATAGGAGTCTCCAGGCAGGATTACTGGAGAGTGTTGCCGTGTCCACCTCTAGGATCTTTCCGACCCAGGGATCCAACCCGCGTCTCCTGCCTTGGGGGCAAACTCTTTACCATCTCTGGCAGAATGGTGGCCGGGACTAATGAGTCACTGGGAGAAGTGCTGATACTCTGTTAGGTTAAGAAAGAACAGGGGTGTAAAATTCTAGGACCACAAGAATTAAGCGTGTGAAAAATCAATTTACAGAAGTAAGAGGGACTGGAGGAAATTACCCCCAGGTAAGAACAGCACTTGCATCAAGCATCTAGTGATAAGACTGTTCCCTCTCTCTTCCAAACTGCTTTCTCTGTTTCTCCTCCCCCTAAGTCATGTGTGTGCGTGTATGTGTGTATGTTTCTATTATTGTAATTTTTACGGTGTCATCCATCGTAAATCTCTGTGTTGGCGGTCATGGTTGAATTCCCCAATTAACAAAATAGCGAGTCCAAACTTTATGAGGGTTCAAGGGCTCTTGGGGTGATGGGGCCAAAAGGGGCTGGCCCCAAACCTTGCTTCTCTGCGTGGCGGCTGGAAGCCAGGGCTGGGGTCTGGGGGAGCGCGCCCCGACGCCCCTCGTGTGCGAGCTGCCTCCCCTCACAGTTGGTCGGCCCCGGGAGGAAATAGCACCCTGCATTTATAACCTGACTAATGTCTTCTCCTCCTGGAGCCCTCCCAGGTTTGGGGGATATTAAACATCTTGGCAGGCCCGCACTCAGCCGCCACCCCTGGGGTCCAGGCCAGATGTTAGAAGCAAAACCCTATTTTTAACGAGGTCCTCCTGCTATGTCTTTTGGGCGCCTTCCAAGCAGTTCCATTTTATACCAAATTCCACGTTACGGCGGGTCAGTGGGAGTAGGTCTGCAGCCCTGAGAGCAGCCTGCCTGTGCTCAAGTTATTCCCCAGCAAGATAGGAGAGAATTAGGACAGAAAGTGGGGGCTGGGTCTCGGGGCGGGGGAGTTGGTTTAGATTCAATAAAGTCGATGTGCACGTGTGCAGTGATTGCAGATTGCAGAGTCAAAAACAACTCAGTGAATATTTGTGCTGTTGACCATGAATGAAACTGGGGTTAGCGGTTTCCCGGGCAGAAAAGGTAATCCTCTGGCGAGACAAATGCAGCACGTCCAAAAAGAAGAAGTGAACTGATGATAAATTAGCCCCCAAAGATGAGGGGATGGTATCTTCTTCTCCCGCCTTGCCTGTTTACAGCATGTGTGTGTGTGTGTGTGTGTGTGTGTGTGTATTTTTTCCTCTCTTTGATTTCCTGGACCCAGCTGCCACTTAACTGGGTTTCCCTGTTGGCTCGGACGGTAAAGCGTCTGCCTGTAACGTGGGAGACCTGGGTTCGATCCCCAGGTTGGAAAGATTCCCTGGAGAAGGAAATGGCAACCCACTCCAGTACTCTTGCCTGGAAAATTCCATGGATGGAGAAGCCTGGTAGGCTGCAGTCCATGGGGTCACAAAGAGCCGGGACACGACTGAGCAACTTCAGTGATTCAGCACTTAACTGGGCTCAGTGGTAAAGAATCCACCTGCCAGCATAGGAGTCTTGGATTCGATCCCTGGGTTGGGAAGATCCCCTGGAGAAAGAAATGGCAACCCACTCCGGTATCCCTGTCTGGGAGATCCCATGGACAGAGGAGCCTGGTGGGTAACAGTCCACCGGGTCACAGGGAGTCAGACACAGCTTAGTGACCGAACAGCAACAGCATCCGCTTCACTGCTCTCAGCCTCTCTTCCTTTTTATTTGTTACCTCTACTCTCGCCAACGCCCCCACACCCGAGTCTCCTGGTCCCCCACACCAAGAGGGACGCGGGCCGTGTTGCAGGCCGCTGCGGTTCTGTGGCAGAAAACTGATCCAGGGAGAATGGACAGAGGGGAATGGACAGAGAGTGCTGACTGCTCTGCGCCCAGGGATGCTCCAGAAGCAAGGAAACACCGCATCTACCGTAGCAGCCCACGCTTTTGTTTCCAGAGATGATCCCATTGTTAGGTGCCATTCCCGATTGTTTGTTGTTCAGTCGCTCAGTCGTGTCCGACTCTCTGCGACCCCATGGACCACAGCACGCCAGGCTTCCCTGTCCTTCACCAACTCCCGGAGCTTGCTCAAACTCATGTCCTTTGAGTCGGTGATGCCATCCAACCATCTCATCCTCTGTCTTCCCCTTCTCCTCCCGCCTTCAATCTTCCCCAGCATCAGGGTCATTTCCAGTGAGTTTGCTCTTTGCATCAGGTGGCCAAACGATTGGCGCTTCAGCTTCAGCATCAGTCCTTCCAGTGAATATTCAGAACTGTTCTCCTTTAGGATGGACTGGTTGGATCTCCTTGCAGTCCAAGGGACTCTCAAGAATCTTCTCCAGTGACACAGTTCGAAAGCATCAGTTGTTGGGTGCTCAGCCTTTTTTTATTGTCCAGCTCTCACATCCATACACGACTGTTGGAAAAATCACAGGTTTTGACCGTTGAGACCTCTGTCGGCAAAGTACCATCTCTGGTTTTTCATATGCTGTCTAGTTTTGTCATGGCTTTTCTTCCAAGGAGCAAGCGTCTTTTCATTTCATCGCTGCAGTCACCATCTGCAGTGATTTTTGAACTGGGCTTCCATCCGCATAGCCAGTTGGAATGGATGAGCGTGTCAACCAGTGGCTGCTTGGCCTTCATTATTGTAGGGTTGGACTGATGGCAAGAGCCATCAGTGGGCTCGCTGTCTCTTTCTCAGAGGTGGCTCTCGTGAAAATCATGATAGAGACCTCCCAAGCACACAGACTCTAACTCTGTCGTCTGTCCAGTGGGCAACGTTCCCACAGAGCTGCTTGCTCACCCTCGTTTCCATAAAGCTGTAGTCTAGTTCCTGTCTGTTTCTTGGTGATGTGGCCCCTGATACGATAACCTTTCTTGTATCCCTGGCAGCGTGGCATGGCCCCTTCCCACAGGAACTGCAAGTCACGGGTTCTTGGTGGTCTTAATCTCTGTGTGTCGTCACTCACTCACCTCCGTAAATCAAGATCTTGTGGGTTCAACTGGGACAATGAGGCCGTTCCTTCCTCTGTATAGAATTTTAGAATTGAAAGGGACCTTGGCGATCACCTAATTCCACCTGTTTGTTGGTCAGAGAAGGAAGCCAACGAGGGCAGGCCCAGGCTGGTGAAGTGTGTTCTCTCCTCGAATAGAAAGTTGCCATTGTTCAGTCGCTCAGTCATGTCCGAATCTCTGTGACCCCACAGACCGCAGCACGCCAGGCCTCCCTGTCCATCACCATCTCCCGGAGTTTGCTCAGAGTCCATTTGAGTCGATGATGCCATCCAGCCACCTCATCCTCTGTCACCCCGCTTCGTAATAAAAAAACTGTAGCAGACGCGTGGAATGTTGTTCAAAGACTTAGCAACTGCACAGCAACACACCCTCTGGTGACAAGCAAAAGTATTTCCATATATTGCCCATGTCTTCCTCTGGCCGACAGAAGTGCACACACTTCACAACCACGAACCACCGTGGTAGACCAAGGGAGCAGAGTCTTAAGCAGAGGTGTACTGCGGGAAAGTGGTATATATGCTTCTCGCAAAGGCAGCCTGGTGAGGTATAGTGAGAGATGGCCAAGCTTCTTAGTGCAGGAAATGAGAGGCTTCCAAGGCCAAGCTCAGGTCTGCAGACTCTTCACTGCTTTTGAGAAGGAGAGTGAGTCCTCGGTTCCTCGTGTCAGATCAGCCAGGTTACCATGGGTAACCTGTCTGTGGGTACACATACGGGTCTTGGGTCCCGTCTAGCACCTAGAAAGCTCTAGTACTGCCGGCTGACACTTAGGGAAGTGCTCGGTGAACAGCAGCTACGGGTACCGTCACCTTGTCAATCACACAGGGCAGGAGGTACGTCTTGGGGCCTTTTCGGCTCCTGTGACAAAAGGCTGCAGGCTGAGTGGCTCGTAAACACCCAACAGTTTTTCTCACCATTATCGAGGGTAGGAATTCCCAGGTGCCGGCAGAGTCACTGCGGGCTGCTAACAGGCCAGGAAGGTGTTGTGGGAAGAAAGTCATATGTCGTCCCGCAGGTTAAGTCGTGAACTGAGTGTTTGTCCGTGTCCATGTTTGGACACGAACCCTATTTGTGAGGACCCCACCCTCATGTCCTAATCACCTCCCTGACACCACCACTTTTTCAGTTCAGTCACTCAGTCGTGTCCGACTCTTTGCAACCCCACAAACCACAGCACTCCAGGCCTCCCTGTCCATCACCAGCTCCCAGAGTTTACCCAAACCCATGTCCATTGAGTCAGTGATGCCATCCAACCATCTCATCCTCTGTCATCCCCTTCTCCTCCTACCCACAATCTTTCCCAGCATCAGGGTCTTTTCAAGTGAGTCAGCTCTTCGCATCAGGTGGCCAAAGGATTGGAGCTTCAGCTTCAACATCAGTCCTTCCAATGAACACCCAGGACTGATTTCCTTGAGGATGGACTGGTTGGATCTCCTTGCAGTCCAAGAGACTCTCAAGAATCTTTTCCAGCACCACAGTTCAAAAGTAGACACCACCACCTTAAGGAGTGCATTTTCAGTGTATGAATGTTGAGAGACAGGCATTTAGTCCATAGCAGTAAGAAAGGGAAGAATGGATACAGGGTAGACCGCGACACTTGCTTTCGTGTGGTCTGTGTCTGCGGGTCCATATATATATAAATATATATATACATTTGCACATACGTCTGTGGGTACACGTAGATATACATGCATATTTTTGTACATATGTGTATACATGGGCTTCCAACGTGGCACAGTTGGTAAAGAATCCTCCTGCCAGTGTAGGAGATGCCAGAGATGCGGGTTCGATCCTTGGGTCAGGATGATACCTTGGAGAAGGAAATGGGACCCACTGCAGTATTCTTGCATGGAGAATCCCATGGACAGAGGAGCCTGGCGGGCTACAGTCTGTGGGGTCGCAAAGAGGTGGACACAGCTAAGCTACTGAACACATGGACACATCAGTGTGCATATACAATAGACACGGAATAGTCAAGCTGGCGCACATTTCCTATAAAGGAGCATATCCTAGATATTTTTGACTTTGTGGCCCATCTGGAGGAGGGCGTGGCAACCCCACTCCAGTATTCCTGCCTGGAGAATCCCCATGGATAGAGGAGCCTGCTGGCCTACAGTCCGTGGAGTCGCAAAGAGTCAGACACTACTGAGCAACGCACACTTGTACTTTCACTCGCGGCCCATACTGTGTCTCTTGCAACGACTCTGCTCTGCCGTTGCACTGTGAAAGCAGCCACAGGTAGCATATCAACCCATGGGCAGTGACTACGCCAATAAAACTTGATTTATAAACACAGGCAGCGTGGGCCCTGGGCTGCATATCCCTGGTCTGGACAAGTTTCATATTGTGCCCACTGGCTTTGGATAGCTGTCAGTATTCCCAGTATTAAGTCTATGAAGTCCTTAATAAAGACTCTGCATTTAGTGCCTCAAACAAGTGCCTTTGATGCTGCCTTTAATGTTAAGAGTTGGACACGCTCGGTCGTGTGCAACTCTTTGTGACCCCATGGACTATAGAGTCGACGGGATTCTTCAGGCCCCGATACTGGAGTGGGTAGCCTTTCCCCTCTCCAGGGGATCTTCCCAGCCCGGGTGCCTTTGTTTCAGCCGAAGGTGGACCACCGGCCTCACGGCTGCCCGAATATTACGTGTCTGCCTTTCTCCGCTGAATAGGCAGTGTTTCCAAGGGCCAGTGAGTGATTCTTTAGCAGGTTCTGCTGATGAATCAGGCCGACATTAGTTGGGCAGGACGGTTCACTGCACAGCTCGAATGCTTTGGGAGGTTGTTTGTCAAAGAGGTCTGGCTTAGTGGTTAAGCAGCAAACAAAGCATGTGCTTGGTTTTCAATCTATTTGGGTTGCCTAGTGGGTGAGGCAGAGAAGGCAATGGCACCCCACTCCAGTACTCTTGCCTGCAAAATCCTGTGGATGGAGGAGCCTGGTAGGCTGCAGTCCATGGGGTCGCTAAGAGTTGGCTACGACTGAGCGACTTCACTTTCACTTTTCCCTTTCATGCATCGGAGAAGGAAATGGCAACCCAGTCCAGTGTTCTTGCCTGGAGAATCCCAGGGACCGGGGAGCCTGGTGGGCTGCCGTCTATGGGGTCGCACGGAGTTCGGACACGACTGAAGTGACTTAGCAGCAGCAGCAGCAGCAGCAGCGGTGGGTGAGGACATCCATGCACACGCTGCTTTCCTAGCACCTGTCACCCCAAATGGGAAGAATAGTGCTCTTCAAAATCTTATTTTTTTTTCAATGTATTGTTTCTATTGAAGTATAGTAGATCTGCAATGTGTGTTAGTTCCAGCTGTTTAGCAAGTACAAGGGAAAGTTGCTCAGTTATGTCCAACTCTTTTCGACTCCATGGACTATGGGATTCTCCAGGCCAGTATACTGGACTGGGCGACCTGTCCCTTCTCCAGGGGATCTTCCCAACCCAGGGATCAAACCCAGGTCCTCCCGCATTGCGGGCAGCTTCTCTACCAACTGAGCCACCAGGGAAGCCCCATACATGTATATATTGATATTCTTTTAATTTTTTTATTTAATTTTTTTTTATATTCTTTTTAAACTTCTGTTACTTTATAGGTTATTGCACGGTATTAACTATAGTTGTCTGTGCCATGCCATAGGTCCTTGGTGGTTATCTGTTCTGTGTATGGTGCTGTGTCTCTGTTAATCCCAGACTGCTAATTATCCCTTCCCTCCCTTCCCCTTTAGTAACCACAAGTTTGTTTTCTAAATCTGGATGTCTGTTTCTGTTTTGTAAATAAGTACATTAGTGCTTTTTTTTTTAAAAGAGACTCCATATATAAGTGCTATCATTTGATTTTTGTCTTTCTCTGACTCACTTCACTTAGTATGATAATGTCTAGTTACATCCACATTGCTGCAAATGGCATTGTTTCATTCTTTTTCTTGGCTCAGTAATATTCCATTTTCTGTATGTACCATGTCATCTTTATCTGTTCACCTGTTGATGGGTATCTAGGTTGTTTGCATGTCTTGACTATTGTGAATGATGCTGCAGTGAACAGATGGGGTGCATACTTAACTCTTGATGGTCTTGTTGTGCCTTATAAAAAATGTAGTATAAATCTTCCCCTTGGTGGATTAGACAGTAAAGAATCCGCCTGTAATGCAGGAGACCTGGGTTTGCTCCCTGGGCTGGGAAGATCCCCCAAAGGAGGGCATGGCAACCCACTCCAGTATACTTTCCTGGAGAATCCCATGGACAGAGGGATTCCCGTGGACTGGTGGGCTACAGTCCATGGAGGTCACAAAAAGTCAGACACGACTGAGTGACTGCTACTGCTAAGTCACTTTAGTTGTGTCCGACTCTGTGTGACCCCATAGACGGCAGCCCACCAGGCTCCCCTGTCCCTGGGATTCTCCACGCAAGAACACTAGAGTGGGTTGCCATTTCCTTCTCCAATGCATGACAGTGAAGTCGCTCAGTCGTGTCCGACTCTTAGCGACCCCATGGACTGCAGTATACCAGGCTCCTCCGTCCATGGGATTTTCCAGGCAAGAGTCCTGGAGTGGGGTGCCATTGCCTTCTCCGGACTGAGTGACTAAGCACATGCAAACCTTTCCCATCTTGTCATGATTATACCCTTTTTTCTCTTCAAAAATACTCTTCCTTCACCTGGTTATCTGCCCGCTCCCCCAGCCCCCCATGACTATGTGTTACCTGAATTCTGTGGCTTGGTTTTCAGTGACAGCAATCCACCCGTGGTGTTTATAAATGAAGCACATGTGTCCGTGATGTAGACCTGAGGAGTGTGTCACTAAGGGGGGTGTGCTTCCTGTGGGCCTTTGGTTCTCTGCCGTACTGGGGTTAGTTAGACGTTTTCGGTTGTCACGACTATGGAAGGCTTGCTGCTAACACCTGGTGTGTAATGAGACGTCCCTGTTGGTGCCGTGGTTAGAACTCCACACCTCCCCTGCCAAGGCCATGGATTCGGTCCCTGGTTTGGGAACTAAGATCATGCAGGGCAGCAAAAAAAAAAAAAAAAACCCCAAACAAAAAACAAGCATCTAGTGTGTAGAGATCATAGATGCTGCTAAATCTTGTAACACCTAGGACATAGCACTCCTCACAACAAAGAACAGTTTGGTTCACATGTGACGGTTGAGAAACCTTCCTGAGGAGTGCTTCATCGGGGACGCCTCTTACTAAGTAGTGGGCAGGTCTCCGAGCTTCAGCGGCTGCCCCAGTGCACAGCAACGGCACTCACACTGAGCTGTCACCTGGATCGGCCATCCAGGTGCCACCAAGCTCTCTATTCTGCCCCTGTTCACCAACTTGCACGCCTGCCACTGAGCCAGTCCCAAGCGTTTCCGTCTCTACCCGCTGATAGTCCGTTCTTTGTTTCCACGTCTTGTTGGGTGGAAGGAGAGGTGTGCTGAAAGCTGAGCACGCTTAAGGCACAGAAGCTATAGGACCGGCAAACTGCAAGTGAATGTGCTCAGTAGCCCTGGAGTCCGATTGGGAGGGGTGGGCGCAGATGGTGGTGGAGGCTGGGCCACCCTACAGGTAGCGTCCTTCCCAGAGATGGCAGATTTCCAAGGTGACTGCAGACTGAATTTTGCAAGCCTCCCCTCAATACGTTTAAATGTAACCCTGGTCCATAGAGTCAAAGCCACGGTTTTTCCCGTAGTCGTGTATGGATATGAGAGTTGGACCATAAAGAAGGCTGAGCACAGAAGAACTGATGCTTTTGAACTGTGGTGTTGGAGACGACTCTTGAGAGTCCCTTGGATGGCAAGGGGATCCATCCCGTCCATCCTGAAGAAAATCAACCCTGAGTATTCGCTGGAAGGACTGATGCTGAAACTCCAATATTTTGGCCACTTGATGTGAAGAACTGACTCATTGGAAAAGACCTTGTTGCTGGGAAAGATTGAGGGCAGGAGGAGAAGCAGGCAACAGTGGATGAGATGGTGGATGGCATCACTAACTCAGTGGACGTGAGTTTAAGCAAACTCTGGGAGATGGTGAAGGACAGAGGAGTCTGGTGTGCAGCGGTCCTTGGGTTCGCAGAGTCAGACACAAATGAGCAACTGAACAACTATCCCCAGTTAATATTTGGAAGTTCAGTCTTTAGGTGTTGATCAGGTCCTGAGGATGGGCCTTCGTGAATGCAATTAGTGCCCTTGTAAGAGGCCCCACAGAGCTTTCTTGCTCCTGAGGTTACGGGAAAAACGTAGTCATGTGTCTGGTCCATAAAGTGGTTCTCAGCAGACATTGAACGTGCCAGTGCCTTGATTTTGGAGTTTAGCCTCCAGAACTGTGGGAAATAAATGTCTGTGGCTCACACCACGCAGGCTGTGGGATTTTCTTACAGCAGCTGGAACGGACAAAGACATACACCGGAAGTGTGACCTCTCTCTGACTGCTGCTCCGTCAGTTGCTGAGATGTTATTTGTTGGGGGCCCTGGCCATAGCCCACGCTATGCCCTGGGGGAATGCTCTGCAGAAGGTTCCAGGTGGAATTTTGTGGTGGGCTGAGAGACGGGTGTCCAGCCACAAGCTTGGAGCTAGTGCGTGGCCTGTGTCAGACCCCAAGGGTGATCTCGGGACCTGATTCCTAAAAAGAAGAGAAGGGTACAAGGGAGAGACTGCACACGGTCCTGTGCGTGCTTAGTCGTTTAGTCATGTCCGACTCTTTGCGACCCCCACGGCTCCTATGTCCGTGGAGATTCTCCAGGCAAGAATACTGGAGTGGGTTGCCATTCCCTTCTCCAGGGAATGTTCCCAACCCAGGGATCGAACCCAGGTCCTCCCACATTGCAGGCAGATTCTTTCACCATCTGAGCCAGCAGGGAGGGAAGGTGGTGGTGGGAAGGCTTACATGAATTAGGAACCGTTCTTCAATTAGAAGCAAGACCTGGTCAGCTGTGGGCACTGTCGGGCCTGGCGGGTGGTGTCTTGTTATTACCCAGTGGGCGTAGTCCTGCTCTGGACCTTGTGACGATACCAGGAGGGAAGCAGATGACTCTCAGTCCAGCATCCTGTCCGATCTGCTGGTGGAGACACAGATAAGGAGATGGAAAAAGTCAGTGGGTCAGATGGTCACCCGGGAAGAATTCTACAAGACAGAAGCCACGGTGGACCAGAGTACGTAGGGAGTCCATGGGGTTGGGGTGTCTCTCAGCCGATGATACTCACTCTGTCCTTCTCTGTCTGCTGACCTGGGGTTTTTCTCATGCACCCTTGCCGGAAACTGGATGAGAGAGCTTGGAGGTTAAGGCTCTGTGTGTGGTGGCGGAGATGCAGAGAATAAGGTCTTTGGTGAAGACAGGGCTGGATGTTTCTGTTGTGGCAGCAGTGGTTAGGGCAAAGGAGGGCCAGAGAGAGAACAAGTCAGAAGGAAAAACAGAAGGCCGATTTGCAAAGGGCCTTCCTCTGCTCATGCCCTTCCAACAACAGGAGCACAGGGACCCTGTGTTGGAGACAGAGCCTCCAAGGTGCTGTCCTGCAGTTTCATGTAGGTGGTTCCGGCTTGTAAAGAAATAACACGGGAAGTCAGTAGCAGGCTCTGCAGTATTACTCTGGAAATAAATATGAATCAAGTGCCTATTGCATATATTCTTAATAATCAGGCCATGAGGAGGAGGAGTGGAGGAAGAGAAACGGCTCTCCTTGCGTGGAGTAACATTGCCATCTTGCTGGCTGTTCTGTATATTGCAGAGGCTGGCTGTATTTGTTGACCCGGATGGAGGCTGGGGGACCTGGGGGCGGGCAGCCCATCATCCGGCTGATGAAGGGGGTGTCCTAGGAAAGTGAGGTGGGGAGGCAGTGTGCAGGTTCCCCCATGAGACTCCCCTCCCCAACCCCTCTACCCACCCCAGCACATAGGATGAGCCAGTCTTGATGGCAAGATGTTCATAAGTGATGGAGGTGGGGTGCCCGGGACCCCCCAACAGGTGACAGAGCAGAAAGGAAACTTATGCCTCAGACCATTCCCTCCCCAACCCGAAGGCCCCCAAAAACCTCCTTCCTGGCCCGGCAGCCTCCTGCATTGACACGGCCTCGTTTGTTACAGCAGTCTCCTTTGACACACGCCTCATTTGTTCCGTGTAGTCAGCAGCCCAGTCTTTCTCCCTGCATATTTTCATCCAGGCAGCTCCGCGCACGCCTTATCTGTGACTACCTTTCACCTGCCCAGTGTTGTCAGTGGGTTCGTGCAGAGGCATTTGACGAGGGTGCTGCAGGGGCTTTGCAGGGTGTGGGGGGACCCTTCAGCCCTTAGCCAAGGGTCGGGTAGGGACATGCCCAGTTCTGTAAAGCGACTCAAGGTTACCCCGCGATGGGTACAGAACCACCTCGTGTTTCTTCCCACTGTTGGTGGTGAGCTTCATTTGCCCCGAATGCTGGGAGGGGGCTCCTGCCAGCAGACATCAGCGTGAGCTTCTGGAAGGAGCCGTGCAGGACCCAGGCACACAGAGCCTGGGATCCGACTTCTGTAACGTCTACAATGGGGCAGACTGTGACCTCTGTTTTGCTTTTATAACGCTGGAAAGGGTTGGGGATGGGGGGAGGGGGAAACTTCCCTGGCAGCCCAGTGGTTAAGACTCCTCAGCTCCTAGTGCGGGGGTGCGGTGGGGCCACGGGTTCGATCCCTGGTCCGGGAACTAAGATCCCACTCGTGGCACTTGGTAGCCAAAAAAAATTTTTTTTTTAAATAAGTTGTTTCTTTGTTTAAATAATAATAATGGCACTGGAAAGGCGCTTTCTTTTTTTTTTTTTTTTTAAACCTCTGCTTTTTTACCAGCTGTTCCATGCAGTCACACCTTGGTCTGCCGTCTGCCTCTGGGACACCGCCCACACCAGAGGCTGGGCGTCCTGTGAGCATGACCGCACCCCCCTGCCGCGTACTCGTTAGGTGCGTCTGACCCCCCAGGGGTGCCTGCTCATGGAACCCCACCCTCCCTCCCCACCTCCCGTGTGCTCCTGCAGGTTTTTCCCACTCGGCGTTCACATTCGGTATCGAGAGCCATATCAGCCAGTCCAACATCAATGGGACCCTAGTGCCGCCCGCCGCCCTCATCTCCATCCTGCAGAAGGGCCTGCAGTATGTGGAGGCCGAAATCAGCATCAACGAGGTAATGTGGGCCCTCCTCCCAAGGGTTGGGGAGGCGGGGGGTTAGGATGTGGGCCTTGCAGCACGCCCCCACCCTGGGCAGCCTGGGCACTCTGAGAAGACCTTAGCAAGGGAGTTTGCCACGGCCTCTCCCAGTGCATTACGGTCCCCTCTCCCTTTGTGCTAAATCCTTTTCTCCAGCAGGGGATCCCAGTGCTGTGATACCCAAGGAGCCAGCTCCCAAGGCCCATAGATGGTTGTGGACTGGTTGGTCACAGTGGTATTACTGAGAGAGGCAATGCCTAGGCAGGTTGATAAGAAGTCCGGAGTCCCCAAGGAGGAGGAGAAGGAGAAAGGGGTCTGGGGTTCTCAAGGTGAAGATAGGGGCCTGAAATTCTCAAGGAAGAGGAAAGGACAAACATCTTTTTTTTTTTTCCCCCTTGACATTCCTTAAGTCTTAGTCACACAAAATGGTTTTTTGTTTGTTTGTTTGTTTGTTTAAGCCTGAACTCATGAGTACATAAACAGCTCACTTTAAACTCTGTCCTAAGGATTATATGACAACAGTGTATCTCCTGCTTGAGGACACTTTCTCCTTCCTGAAAACCTTCTGGCTAATGCTGTTATCTTACAATGTAAATTATGTGAGTTGGTCTGGTAAAGTTTTCACAAACTTGAGACATTCTTTTGATTTATTGTAATAATTAATGAGAAAGGATATAGCTCCCTTGCTTACCCTGGTAACACTCCATCTAGTCAAGGCTATGGTTTTCCCAGTGGTCATGTATGGATGTGAGTTGGACTTATCAAGAAAGCTGAGCACCGAAGAATGGATAGTTTTGAACTGTGGAGTTGGAGAAGACTCTTGAGAGTCCCTTGGACTACAAGGAGATCCAGCCAGTCCATCCTAAAGGAGATCAGTCCTGGGTGTTCATTGGACAGACTGCTGTTGAATCTAAAACTCCAATACTGTGGCCACCTGATGCAAAGAGCTGGCTCATTGGAAAAGACTCTGATGCTGGGAAAGATTGAGGACAGGAGGAGAAGAGGACGACAGAGGATGACATGGTTGGATGGCATCACCGACTCAATGGACATGAGTTTGAGTAAACTCCTGGAGTTGCTGATGGACAGGGAGACCTGGTGTGCTGCAGTCCATGAGGTTGCAAAGAATCTGACACAATGGAGCAACTGAACTCAACGCTAGTGAGGGTCACACTCTTCGTCCCCCTTCTGATATCTGTGTCAGAAGCCTTCTCTGTCCCATTTTATACTTTAATAAAACTTCTGCTACACAAAAGCTCTTCAGTGATCAACCCTGGTCCCTGGCCCCAAGCTAAATCTTCTTTGGAGATCAAGAATCTGACACCGTTCACCGTAAAGCGGTCATCATGATGCATTGAAAAGGATGCTGATTTATACGGTCGTCTCTCAGAATCCACAGGGGGTGCTCAGGTCCCACAGTCAGCCCTTCTGTATCTGCGGATTCCGCCCACCATGGAGGGCAAACAGTGGGAAACGTGCTGAAACACGTCCATCTGCGTGTAGTGGACCCTGGGAGGTCAGACCCGCCTCGTTCAAGGCTCAGCCCTGCCTCACGATGGGCATGGGCCAGCCTCGGGCACGGAAATGACCCTTCCTCCTGGATGTCTCTCAGCAGTTCGGTGGAAGAGGGACCCTGTGAGTCATTTCACTAGAGTCTGTGTTTTACTGGAACCTGAGTGAGGCCACTCCCAGAAGATCGAAGCGGAGGGATGAGTACTGTTGAGTTCAAGAGGGTTATTTCAAGCGATGGCTTTGTTAGAGCTCTCACTGCACAGCTGCTTCCGGGAGGTTGGGACCAGACGTGTACATTTAAGTTGCTCCCGATTTGCTTAAATACCCTCCCTCTTTATAGATCAGGGTATGTGCATATCGGGGCCAATTTTATAGCAGTTTTTAAGTGGGTTATTGTAACCTTTTTTAAAAGTCAGCATTCCGAAAACTAAGATCATGACATCTGGTCCCATCACCTCATGGCAAATAGATGGGGAAACAATGGAAACAGTGAGAAACTTTATTTTGGGGGGCTCCAAAATCACTGCAGATGGTGACTGCAGTCATGAAATTAAAAGGTGCTTGTTGCTCCTTGGAAGAAAAGCTATGACCAACCCAGAAAGCGTATTAAAAAGCAGAGACAAAGGTTTGTCAACAAAGGTTCGTCTAGTCAAAGCTATGGATTTTCCAGTAGTCATGTATGGATGTGACAGTTCGACCATAAGGAAAGTTGAGCACCAAAGAATTGATGCTTTTGAGCTGTGGTGTTGGAGAAGATTCTTGAGAGTCCCTTGGACTGCAAGGAGATCCAACCAGTCCATCCTAAAGGATATCAGTCCTGGGTGTTTATTGGAATGACTGATGCTGAAGTTGGATCTCCAGTACTTTCGCCACCTGATGCGAAGAGCTTACTCATTTATAAAGACACTGATGCTGGGAAAGACGGAAGGCAGGAGGAGAAGGGGACGGCAGAGGATGAGATGGCTAGATGGCATCACTGACTCAATGGACATGAGTTTGAGTGAACTCCGGGAGTTGGTGATGGACAGGGAAGCCTGGCGTGCTGTATTCTAGGGGGTCGCAAAGAGCTAGACACAACTGAGCAACTGAACTGAACTGAAGCCTTTTAAAGATAAAGGGTGAGGGGTCAAGACAGCTCCCCTTCCCACCTGCTTTGCTTCCGTCTGGGGACTGTCCTCTGAGGATCCCGGGGCCTCCTGTGACGTCCGGGTCTTCCCGGAGTCTCAGTCTGACTCCCTCTGATTGTAACTGCACTTACCACCCTTTCTCTTTCGTCCTGCCTCTGTTTACCCACACCCCACCTCCATCCAGCACACTGCTGTGCCCCAAGTCCCCGTTTTCTGTTCCAACGCATCCAGCACAGCTGACCCCGTTCAGTGGCCATGCGCCCCCTCCCCTTCACTACCAGAAGTCCGCTCCCACGATCACCCCACCCTCGAGCCCATCTCCCTGCACCCTTCCACGCTTTCCTCCGCCTGCTCTTCCCCTTTCTCATCCTTGCAGGCCTGTCTTTTCTTTGTAGCATTTACCTCCACTTTCCCTTAAGCTTTTACAATCACAGAAGTAGTGTATCTCACATTCTCTCACATGCGTTCCTCTGTCGTTTTCCAAAACCCCGCATCTCAGAGAACACCTGGCTGTCTGCGGATACTGTAGGCGTTCCTGCCCAACAGCAGGCAATCTCCTCTTTCCTTTTCAGACATCGGGGTGCCCGGGATCTTCTGCTGGCAACGTGACCCCATCTAAGTCTCTTTTATTTTTTCCCACAAAACACATGTGGGGATAGGAGTACAGGACCCCAGCTCTCAGATTATGCGATGCTGTGATTGGATTTCTCTGCGCACACACAGATACACACAAACGCACATACGCATAACAGATATGTATACAGACACACATACCCACACAGGCACACATACAGACACATATCCACATCCACACACACACACATATACATGGGCACACACACACACACATATGGGCTTCCCTTGTAAAGGCAAAGAATTTTCAGCTGGTAAAGAATCCGCCTGCAATGCAGGAGACCCAGGTTTGATTCCTGGGTCAGGAAGATCCCCTGGAGAAGGGATAGGTTACCCACTCCAGTATTCTTGGGCTTCCCTGGTGGCTCAGATAGTAAAGCATCCACCTGCAATGCAGGGGACCTGGGTTTGATCGTGGGCTTCGGCAGATCCCCTCGAGAGGGGAACAGCTACCCACTCCAGCATTCTGGCCTGGAGCAGGGGTTGCAAAAGTCAGACATGACTGAGTGACTTTCACACACACATACACACACACATATCCACACACACACACCCAGTTTCCACGGCTTTCATTTCCATACCTTCTCTCCCTTGTCAATTCAAAGTCCAACATCGCCTAGAGGAGACTGCAAGGTCGTCTCATTGATCACTTAGCTTTCCGGTTGTTACGAGTGAGACGGTGTGCGTTTAGAGTTTAGGCAAGGAAGCGTTTTATTACTCTGCGCAGTTGCTACCTTTTGCAAAATCGTCATGCGTCTGGGGCATGAATATGCAAAGAAGGAAGGTGATGTAGAAGCCGTCTGGCCAGCCGGTCAACACTGGCCACTCCATGGGCATAATCAGGGGATGAGGGTGGCTTCTTTTTGCCACGTTCTACATTGTTTTCTGTTCCCTAATTTTCAAATACCGTGTAGTATCCGGTAGTCGGCTGGGGTGCTGTTTCATTCGAGTACTGTGTAGGTGGTACGTACGTCCTTCAGTTCTTCCTGATTTATGAGGGAAAACGGTCTAAAACCTGTCTGAACATCTAGCAGGCACAGCGAGAGGCCTGGAGTTTCTTGTGACTCTAATAATCAGAGCACCTTCTCAGGAAAGGACTCTCTTACTCCCTCCTGTGTTTTCTAAAAGGGTAGGAGATTTTTTTTTTCCTCATCCCTGATGGAAACTAGGAAACTGAGAGGAAGCCGAGGAAATAGGCGTGGTAACTCAGCGGTGCCGTTGTTAGCAATATCGTGGCTGCATTTGTCTGCATCCTGAGTCCCCGGAAGTCACTTCACATGGCAGAACATGCGTTTGATAATGTCAGATGGAACATACGCTATGAGTCAGAGCCTGATTGTTGGGGGTGGGGGGGCGCAGGACTTTCCAGCTTGAGCCAGAGACTTCTCAGAGCGGAGGGGGCATCCTGTGCACTTCAGGATGTTGGGTGGCATCTCTGGTCCCTCCCCACTACATGCCAGCTGCACCCCCCCGCAGTCATGACCACCAGACACGCCTCCAGATTTTCCCAGATGCCCCCCTGCCCTGAGGAGCACGATCGCCCCCTTCCATTGAGACCACTGCAGCCCTCCGGTCGTGATGGGAAATAGGAGGCTTGGGGTGACCCCCTCACGTCTGGGTTCATGTTGTTATTGACCGAGTGCTGGGTGTCTATGGGCCACCCCTTCCCAGTCCCAGCCCCCCACGCCTCCCCGGGGCCCCAGGCACCTGCGTTTCCAACCCAGGAGACGCCCAGCCGGAGCTGACCCACCCCCCTCCCCGGGGCTCTGTCCGCAGGACGGCACGGTGTTCGACGGCCGCCCCATCGAGTCCCTGTCCCTGATCGACGCAGTGATGCCGGACGTGGTGCAGACGCGGCAGCAGGCCTTCCGGGAGAAGCTGGCCCAGCAGCAGGCGGCCGCGGCCGCAGCAGCCGCAGCGGCGGCAGCAGCCGCAGCAGCAGCGGCCACGACAGCAGCACCTGCGGCTGCTTCCCAGCAAAACCCACCAAAGAACGGGGAGGCCACAGTCAACGGGGAGGAGAACGGAGCACACGCCATCAGTGAGTGTGGGATGCCTGGTCCCAGCGGGCTTCTCTAGTGTCCTCTGACTCTGGCTGGGTCCGCTGGACGGTGCCCTGCAGGCCTTGGCTAGCGTTTGCTTACTCTGCACCCAGGAGGCCTTCTTGCTCCAATTTTCCCATCGAAGTCCTTAGACGTGGTTGGTTTGTTTAATTGGAGAATAATTAACGTGCAGTATCGTGTTGGTTTCCACCATCCATGAACACCAGCGTCTGCATAGGTATACATAGGTCCCCTGCCGTCCATCAACACGAAGCAGCCATAGGTATACACGTGATAAATATGTCCCCTCCCTCTTGAAGCTCCGTCCCAGCCCATCTCCTCCCTAGGTTGTTAACAGAGCTCCCTGCATCACAACAGCATATTCCCATGCGTGTGTGTGCACAAAGTCGCTTCCGTCACTTCCGCCTCTTCTGCGACTCCTGTGGGCTTTCGCCTGCCAGGCTCTTCTGTCCACGGGCTTCTCCAGGCAACAGTAGTGGAACGGGTCGCCGTTTCCTCCGCCCAGGGGCTCTTCCCAAGCCAGGGATCGAGCCCCCGTCTCTTGCGTGGGCAGGCGGGTTCTTTACCATGAGCGCCACGTGGGAAGCCCCAGCACGTTCCCGCTGGCTGTCTAAATGTATACGTGGTACCGATGATGTGACTCTTTAATACCTGCACATCCTCTGCTGTAGGAGTTCTGCTGCTTTGACAGCTCACTGGGTGTAAAGGTAGTCGTGTTGCCGTGTGAACACCGCCCGGCTCAGAAGGGTCTCATCTCTGGAGGCGCCCTGCACTGTCCTGCCCTGCAGACAGATTCTGACATGACACTCAGAGCCCATGGTCACTGAGAGGTTACCAGGCCCACATAGCGAATGCCGACTTATGTGGCTGGTTGCAGCAGTGTTCTTGTTAACTAATGCCCAAAAGTGTGTGCGAAATGAGGCAGAGAGCTCTTTGCAACCTCATGAACTGTAGCCCGCCAGGCTCCTCTGTCCATTGAATGCCCCAGGCAAGAGCACTGGAGCAAGCCACTTCCTTCTCCAGGGGATTTTCCCAACCCAGGGATCGGACCTGCGTCTCCTGCATTGGTAGGCAGATTCTTTACCATCCGAGCCGCCAGGGAAGGCCAGAGAACCTCCTGCTTACAAATTCAGAGACAGCTTCAAGGAAGTTCTACGTTCAGAGTGTGTGTGTATGTACATGCATGTAAGTCTCTGCCAGTGAGTGTGTCTTCTTCCCTATTTTGAACGCCCCTTCCCTCTGAAGTGCTGTGCACACCCGAGGGGGAAGATTGTCATCTCCGGGCCGAGGCCTCTCCCCACTGGAGTCGGGACACGGCTCTACCACTGGGCAGAGAGAAGGGCCAGGCTGCCATGCAGGATGGCTTCAAGACTGTCTGTGCAGTGTCGAATCAAATGACCTCCCATCAGCAGGCCCCATAATCATTGTTCACAAGGTTCGCAAGGACAGGGTCCCAGGAAAGGAGAAGAAAAGATAACGTGGCTTGTGCCTGCACGTCATTCGTGGGTGTGCCCAGTCACATGGGGTCTCTCCGTCAAGGTGCTAAAAGTAAAACAGGAAGAAGGTGAACATCCTCGTTTGCTTCAGCTACAGCCCAGAAGGTGAACGTCCCCGTTTTCTTCACCTTCCACCCCAGAAAGGAAGCGTAATTGGTGAGGCTTGAGAAATCTACGTACCTACTGCTGTTACAGAAATCTTGCAAACTTTTTAAACTCCACCGTTTCTTTCAATCTAAAACGCCAAGGGAGCGTAGCCACGTGGAGACAGGTGCATACCTCAAGCTGCGCTGGAAGCTCCCAGCTCCTCCTTCGTTTGAGGGGGCCTCTGCAATGGGGTTACTTTCCACCTGAGGGCTGGCCACCGGCCTCCCCCCGCAACACACATACACACGCATGCAGTGTCCACTGTTTTCCAACTTCTACTCTGTCCCACCTGCTCTTATTAAAAGGCGGCTTCAGCGAGACTTACAGCGTCTGAAGTTAGACTTCATTCTGACCTTCAAGAACCTTCTTTCTTGTGCCACATAGAAGGGGAAAAAGTGGATCTACTTTTCAGGACTTTGCTGGGGGCTCACATGGTAAAGAATCTGCCCGCAGGGCAGGAGACCCAGGTTCCATCCCTGGGTCAGGAAGATCCCCTGGAGGAGGAAATGGCAGCCCACTCCAGTATTCCTGCCTAGGGAAATCCCATGGACAGAGGAGCCTGGCGGGCTACAGTCCATGGGGTCGCAAGGAGTCAGCATGACTGAGCGACTTAACGCTAAAGCATGATCCAGGATGAGTCTCTTCTGTGCGGCATCTACCATGACCTGTCGCCACCACCCTTTCACAACCTGGAGTCCCCATTGGGTCATCTGGGCTGTGTCTGCATGGCTTCAAAAGCCTGGAACACACTTAGCTCCAGTAAGAAAATAGCATTGGAGTCCCAAGACCATGAGGTTGTTAGCAGGCCAAGGGGTTGTGAGTGGTGAGCCTTCTGGAAGAAGGATTGCGTGTCCGTGTGGGAACTTCGTAGGTAAGGAGGTGACGCCTCAGGAAGATGTCTCATAAAATCACTTGTCCCATCAACAGAAGGAACTTTTGCTGAGGAAACTTTATATGTATCCTAATTATTCTCACTGTCGTTTGAATTGTAACTTGCATTCTAGTAGCAGTATTTGCAACTGACTTGTTCAGTTGCTAAGTTGTTCACCAGTAAAGATCTCATCTGCCAGCGCAGGAGATACTAAGAGATGCGGGTTCGATCCCTGGGTCGGGAAGATCCCCTGGAGGAGGAAACAGCAATCCACTTCAGTATTTTTGCCTGGAGAATCCCTGTGCACAGAGAAGCCGGGTCACAAAGACGCGGACGTGACATAGCGACTTAACCAGCAACAGCACAACTTAAGTTCTAGGCATATAACAAAGAGTGAGATGGCCTTTGGTGTTCAGAACTCCTAATTTCACTGTGTTGCTCTTGTTCATTCAGTGGTGTCTGACTCTTTGAGACCCCATGGGCTGTAGCACGCTGGTCTTCCCTGTCCATCACCATCTCCCGGAGTTGGCTCAGGCTCATGTCCATTGAGTCAGTGATGCTATCCAACCATCGCATCCTCTGCGTCCCCCTCTCCTCATTGACTTCTTAGGAAAATGTAACAAAATAGGGGTCTTTTTACTGTAGAAATAAAAGACAGAGATCAGATCAGATCAGTCACTCAGTCGTGTCCGACTCTTTGCGACCCCGTGAATCGCAGCACGCCAGGCCTCCCTGTCCATCACCAACTCCCGGAGTTCACTAAGACAGGGAAGAAAGCTTCAAATTCTGCTCAAGAGACAGCTGTCTGTTTGTGTCCAGTCTCATTCCCATTGTTATTACCTATGAGCCTGGCCCTAGTTACAAAGAATAAACACCAGTTTTTAATTCCCCTATCAAATTTGGAGACTGTGAAGACTTCACAGAAGCCATCACCTGGTTACAATTGTCACAAGTGACCTGGCAGTGCAGCGGAGGAAGTTATCTGTCAAGCTTACACGCTCTGAGGACGGATGGGTTTCTTCCATGTCAGTGAGACACGTGTCCTGTCCTGTTCCCCGCGACAGATAATCACTCGAAACCAATGGAAATAGATGGAGACGTGGAGATCCCGCCCAGCAAAGCCACCGTCCTTCGGGGCCACGAGTCCGAGGTGTTCATTTGTGCCTGGAACCCTGTCAGTGACCTCTTGGCTTCGGGGTAAGGGGTCAGGCCGGGGGTGCCCGGGGTCCAGATATCCGAGTCCTCCAGGATCAGGTTGGGGGGTTCCTGGGGTCCAGGTGTCCAAGTCATCCAGGGTCAGGCTTGGGGGTGCCCAGGGTCCAGGTTTCTGAGCCCTCCAGGGTCAGGTTGGGGGTTGCCCAGGGTCCAGGTATCCGAGTCCTCCAGGGTCAGGTTGGGGGGTGCCCAGGGTCCAAGTGTCCGAGTCCTCCAGGGTCACATGGAGGGTGCCCACGTTCCAGGGGTCCGAGTCCTCCAGGATCAGATTGGGGGGTGCCCGGGGTCCAGGTGTCCGAGTCCTTCCTCCTGGGATAGACACTCCCTTTCTACGTCATGTGTGAAATCTTCTCAGAGCATACAGAGCAGGGCTTTGAGCAGGGTGGAACCCTTGGGGTGTCTAAGCCTGTGCAAAAGTCCGTATTCAGCTGTTTTCTCAGCTGTGTGGAAAGCTATGCACAGACATTTAAAATGATTAGGGCACCTAAGAGTGGAGAGAGAAAACCACGGTGATTTTTTTTTTTGGAGCGACATTAAAAAGATAGAGACCCAGCCAGGCGACAAGCAACAGTGGGAGTTGCTTGCTCTGGGCCCGGAAGCTTGAGGGCCGGCTGTGTTCCTTGCGCAGGTCCGGAGACTCGACCGCCAGGATATGGAACCTGAATGAAAACAGCAACGGGGGCTCCACGCAGCTGGTGCTGAGGCACTGTATCCGGGAGGGGGGCCACGACGTCCCCAGTAACAAAGACGTCACCTCGCTGGACTGGAACGTAAGCTGCCTCCCTCCCGGACGCCGTCGGGGACACCTGTGCAGTCCCCGCGACCTCGGTGACGGCTTGTGGTGTTGGGCGGAGCTGGGGCGGACCCCAGGAAGGGGACGGGATTGTGGGTCAGCCCACCCGGGGGTCCGGGCCGACCGCCAGCCGGATGGTGTTCAGTAAGCTGCACGTCGGCGGCAGGAAGAGTCTGGCGGCTTTATCAGGAAGCCTGTTATGTGGGGATACCCTGAGGTGTGCCCAGGGAGATGCGAACTTCCCACCCGACCCTCAGCATCTGTGCCCGGACACACACACAGCTCTCCAGCATCTTTTCACTTTCTCTTTATCACGTTCTTTTTTTCTTTTTGGACTATACAGTTTATTTTTTATTTTTTTCTGTTTTTGATATTATTTTATTAATTTATTTTAATTGGGGACTAATTACTTTACAATATTATAGTGGTTTTTGCCATACTTGACATGAATCCGCCACAGGTATACACATGTTCCCCATCCTGAACCCACCTCCCTCCCCATCCCATCCCTCTGGGTCATCGCAGTGCACCAGCCCCGAGCACCCTGCCTCATGCATCGAACCTGGACTGGCGATCTGTTTCACATATGATAATATACATGTTTCAATGCTATTCTCTCAGATCATCCCACCCTCGCCTTCTCCCACAGAGTCCAGAAGACTATTCTGTACATCTGTGTCTCTTTTGCTGTCTCGCATACATGGTTATCATTACCATCTTTCTAAATTCCATATATATGCATTAGTATACTGTATTGGTGTTTTTCTTTCTGACTTGCTTCACTCTGTATAATAGGCCCCAGTTTCATCCACCTCATTAGAACTGATTCAAATGCATTCTTTTTAATGGCTGAGTAATATTCCAGTGTGTATATGTTCCACTGCTTTCTTATCCATTCATCTGCTGATGGACATCTAGGTTGCTTCCATGTCCTGGCTATTTATTATAAACAGTGCTGCGATGAACATTGGGGTACACATGTCTCTTTCAGTTCTGGTTTCCTCGGTGTGTATGCCCAGCGGTGGGATTGCTGGGTCGTATGGCAGTTCTAGTTCCAGTTTTTTAAGGAATCTCCACACTGTTCTCCGTAGTGGCTGTGCTAGTTTGCATTCCCACCAATGGCTTATCACGTTCCTGGATGTCCTGTCATTTCATCACAAACTCTTTTCTTGTCAGAGTATCTGCAGCTATTTCAAAGCTCGTCAAGGTCTCCCGAAGTCACTCAGTAACTTTTCGTACGGTGTCTTTTATTGGTGTCGTCATTGGTGACGGGGTGCGGTGTGTTTTCCTCGCCCCCTGGCCTTGTGATGATTTTTGGGGAAGGAAGCCTGGGACTTCCCCTGGTGGCCCAGAGGTCAGGGGTCTGCAGCTCTGTTTCAGGGGCCGTGAGTTTGACCGACCCCTGCTCGGGGAATGGAGGCCCTGCCTGCAGGCTGTAATAAATAGTTTGTGTTGGTGTGTGTTTCTGGCCCACAGAGTGACGGGACACTGCTGGCTACGGGTTCCTATGATGGTTTTGCAAGAATATGGACAGAGGATGGTAAGTCCTCCTGGCCCCGCCTCCCTCGCGTCAGGGTTGGAAGAGGGGGTACTTTCAGTTGCCATCATCTGGGGTATAGACCGAGCGTGTCTCAGAAGTCACCCTGATTTCTCTCTTTGTTTTTAACCTACCAGGTAACCTGGCCAGCACCTTAGGCCAACATAAAGGCCCCATCTTCGCCTTGAAGTGGAACAAGAAGGGCAATTACATTTTGAGTGCTGGAGTAGACAAAGTGAGTGAGAGCGTGAGATACCTTGCTTTTTTCAGCTATGTTTAATCTCTCGGGAAACATCACGGTTTCTTTGAATTCTGGAAATTCTACCTCCCCCTTAAGAAATCAAAGGGGCCTTGTTTGGAGGTTTTGTGAGCTTCTGTGGTTTTGATCTTCTGGAATTCTAGAACCTCTGAGTGAGAGACTGTCTACCATGATGAATCAACTGTGGCAGGAATAATAACAGTGTTCTTGAAAATGATATCTTCTCAGGGATGAAATTTAAGTTAGGGATACTGGCTTTGGCCCTCGGTGCGTGCTTAACCCAGAGTGGCTAACCTGTATTTCTGATCCATAAAAGCTTTTGGATAAGTCATGTTTACTTTTGTCCAGTGTGTGTTTAAGGTAACACATAGTAAGTTGTGAGGTCCTTGGGATCGCAAATGAGTCAGGCACGACTGAGTGACTGAACTGAACTGATAGTAAGTTGTTACAACAACTGATGTGGTATGTGAAGTTGTGTCAGAATTGTGAAAGTGTTTATATATTCTCTGCCATGCCAGACTTGTGACTGGCTCAGTTAAGAAAAAAGAGTTCAGTTCAGTTGCTCAGTCGTGTCCGACTCTTTGCGACCCCATGGACTACAGCGCGCCAGGCCTCCCTGTCCATCACCAACTCCCGGAGTTTATTCAGACTCATGTCCATCGAGTCGGTGATGCCATCCAACCACCTCATCCTTGGTCGTCCCCTTCTCCTCCTGCCTTCAATCTTTCCCAGCATCAGGGTCTTTTCAAATGAGTCAGCTCTTCGCATCGGGGGGCCAAAGGATTGGAGTCTCAGCCTCAACATCAGTCCTTCCAATGAACACTCAGGACCAATCTCCATCAAAAAAAAAATCTCTGGGACTTCCCTGGCAGTCCAGTGGTTAGGACTTGGCGCTTTCCCTGCTCGGGGCCCAGGTTCAGTACCCGGTCAGGGAACTAAAATGCTATAAACCACACAGTGGAGCGGGGGATAAAAATGTTAATTGGTCTAGAGCTTCCCAGGTGGAGCTAGTGGTAAAGAACCCGCCTGCCAATGCACGAGACTTATAAATAAGAGACGCAGGTTCCATCCCTGGATGGGGAGAATCCCCTGGAAGAAGGCATGGCAACCCACTCCAGTGTTCTTGCCTGGAGAATCCCACAGACAGAGGAGCCTGATGGACTTACAGTCCCTGGGGTCACAGAGGGTCAGACACGACTGAAGCGACTTAGCACTGGAGCTGGCCTGAAGTTTTTCAAACACACTCAGTGCTGTCAGTATCTCGCCAGGAACATTAGCGCTGTTGATACAAAGTAGAGCCAGTTTTTCCTAAAGGAAGATCTTTGTTAAAATGTCAATGACAGGGAGGCATCAAGTTTCCAATTTAGCTGAAAATTCCAGTTGAGAATTAATTCCAAATGTTTTGCATTGAACTGCCTCCGGCTTCTTCCCCAAGTGTCTCCCCAACACTATAATGTGTTCAGAAGCATTCGTGACTTCCTTTGTCTTCTGGGGTGGAGATCTTTTTTTTTTTTTTTTTTTTCTTCTTCTTAATATGTACAGCAATACATTAGGGCCAGACCCCAGTGGAACCCAGTTTCTCTAGCCTGTGTAGTGTCCCCACTTCACAGAGTGACGGTCAGGGGGATTTTCAAGAAATAACCATTTCTGCAGCGTTTCAGTTGGAAAATTGGTCCAAAACGGAGTTTTAGATATGCTTTGTTTGTTTGTTTGTTTTTTAATAATTTTTCAAGTTTGGGACTTCCCTGCTGGGTCCAGTGGTTAAGACTCTACACTTTCTAGTGCAGAGGGACACATGTTCGATGCATGGCTGGGATCTCACGTCTTGTGCAACCAAAAATCTCTTCATTTAAAAAGAAAAGTTTTTTTTTTAATGATAGATATTCAAGTTTGAGGATAAAGATGGGACTCCCACCAAAATTGGTAGCTTCCTGCATATCAGTTACGGCTGCTGTCGTCCGGAGGAGTATAATAACCAGACAGGCGTGGCTGAGTTCATAAGTGTGATGTCTGGGTGATTTAAGTGTGTAAGACACACCCTGGATTCCAAAGAGTGGGCGAAAAAGACACAGGCCACATGATGCGAATATATTGATTCATGTTGAAGTGACATTTTCACTGTACTGGAGTGAAATAAACTGTATATTGTGAAAATAAGTTTTACTGTTTTTTTTTTTTTTTTAATGTTTTAGTGTGCTTACTAGAAAATTTTAAGTTGAGCAGTGCTAGTTTAGAAAAAAAAGAAGGGCTCGCTGTGTTCTCATGTGTGACAAATTTTTCTGGAGATACCTTTGCGGGAGGAACCAGTAACTAAATTTTTTTTTTTTTTTTTTTTTTTTTTTGCGGAGCACAGACAACAATAATCTGGGATGCTCACACAGGAGAAGCCAAACAACAGTTTCCATTTCATTCCGGTGAGTACTTTTTTAATACTTTTTTTTTTTTAACTTTTCTTGTTTTTAATTCAAAAATAAGAATTCGGAGTCCTGAGAACGGTCTCTTAAAGTAACGGTGAATGCTCGGAAGAAGGCATGCCTCATGAGCAGTGCTGAGCATGCAAGGTGGACGTTGGGTGATGCATTGAGTGGCTGGCCCTGAGGTGATGTGTTGGTCGCCATCCGAGGGTCTCTCCTGCTGGGCAGATCCAGGTTCCTGGTGATGCTCAGAACCACAGGGCTGGCCCCCAGGACTCCCCAAGCTAGCGTGACCCACCTCGCTGCCTGGGAAGGGCTCCAAGCAGGAGGTGAGGGGTGTGGTCCTGCAGAAGCAGCCTGGGAGGAGAGGTTCCCCGAAGGGCCCTCAACATGACTGTGACAAAGGCACGCAGTCCTTCTTTCCCTCCTGGTACGGCCAGCAGGCCCCGGGAGGGTCCCCGTGCATACCTCGCCCTGCTGGAGAGGCAGGCAGCCCATGTCTTCCGTGGCTCTGCTCGGGGACTCCATGCTGCACACGTCTCTGGGGGTGCTGGGCTGGGGGTGTTTCGTACTGTTTTACTCTTAACAGCAGTGATGAAGGTGGGAGTCGCTGAGCCTTTTGTAGAATTGTGTTCTCGCTGAGCCTTTTGTAGAATTGTGTTTCCCCACCAGGAAGTGGGCAGGGCTCCAAGAGCAGGGAGCTTGGGCGCCCAACCTGTGAGCGTGTGTATGTGGGTCTGTTTGTGTGTTTCTGTGTATGTCTCTCTGTGTGGCGATGTGTATGTGTTGCGGGGGGGCGGGGTCTGTGTATGTGTCTCTCTGTAGGGGAGTCTTTATGTGTGAAGGAGGCGTCTCTGTGTGGGTGTGTGTCTCTTTGTGGAAGGGGTCTGTGTGTGGGTGTGTGTCTGTGTTTGAGTGTGTGTCTCTTTGTGGAAGTGGTCTGTGTGTGGGTGTGTGTCTGTGTGTGGGTGTGTCTTTCTCTGTGGAAGGGGTCTGTGTGTGTGTGTGTGGGTGTGGGTGTGTGTCTCTCTTTGTGGAAGGGGTTTGTGTGTGGATGTGTTTCTGTGTGTGGGAAGGGATGTATCTTTGGGGGGTCTGTGGGTGTGGGTGTCTCTCTGAAGGGGCATGTCTGTGTGGGTGCGTGTGTGTTTGTAGGTGTGTGTCTCTGTTTGTGGGTCTGTGTCTCTTGTGGGGGGGTGGTCCGTGTGTCTCTGTGCGTGCCTCTGTGTGTAGGTCTGCGTGTCTGTGTCCATGTGTGTGTTTCCATTGGGCAGAATGTGCAGAGCATTCACCGCTGTCTAGCTCCAGAACATTCCTGTCACTCCAGAAGGATACCCCTTACTCGTTAAGAACGTGCTCTCTAGTGCCCCTCTCCCAGCCCCTGACAACCCGGTCTCCATGATTTGATCCATGCGCGTCACCTCCTCTGAGCCGGCCGTCTGTGCCATGGACAGAGCAGACCGTGGCAGGTGAGCCTGCTGGATTTCTGTCGGGTTTGGCGTGAGCCCCCTTCGGGGATCGCAGCCTCATTACAGAGGATAAGAGCATCTCGAGCTCTGTTGTAGGGAAGGGACTCAGCGATGGGGCAGAACCCTGCCAGAGTTCTGATTCTTCGTGCTGAGCACCAGTGTGCTCATGTGATGGGGGCATGTCTGTAACACAGACAGCTCTGGCTTCTGATTTTTTCAGAGGGGAATATGCCCATAAGTTTCCTGTACCAGTTTTCATCCTGAGGACTCTTGTATTGAGTCTTTCAGCAGGATGTAAATTTTCCCCAGAGCATTCCCAAGGTCCCAGGCTTTCTATCCCACGGACCACGTGTCTCTTCTGCCGTCAGGGAGCTTCTCACCTGGGGTGTTGCTGCCCACGGGTCGCCCCATATCCCATTGCTGGGTTGGCTCTGGGTGCTATTTGCTCTTTCTCTATACCGTGAAGTGGTATGGTAGACACTGTCCAAGATGGAAGACAAGGGAGCGTGCTTTTCTTTAAGCTGTAGGGACAACCATCCCTCAGTGTGTGATGCGTTGATAATCAGCAGTTGCGTTGCCTCTCCAGAGGTGTTCCCCATGAAGGCTTGGTGGGGGTGCCCTCGGTCAGCAAGAAACCTTAGGCCTCAGAGCTTAACAGTGTTCCACCGCTCAGCACTGAGAAAGAACAGTTTAAAAACAAGTACAGGACCTTCCCTCGTGGCTCAGACAGTAAATAATCCGTTTCTGATACAGGAGACCCAGGTTCGATCCCTGGGTCGGGAAGATCCCCTGGAGGAGGGCGTGGCAACCCACTCATTTTCACTGATAGACTGTTGATAATACTGCCCAAGCCATGAGGGTCAAATCGTGGCTCAGACAGGACCTAACTAGTGGCTCAGATGGTAAAGAATCTGCGCGCAATTTAAGAGACCCAGGTTTGATCTCTGGGTCGGGAAGATTCCCCTGGAGAAGGAAATGGCAACCCACTCCAGTGTTCTGCCTGGAGAATCCCATGGACGGGGATCCTGGCGGGCTATTACAGTCCATGGGGTCACAAAGAGTCAGATACAACTGAGTGACTCATGAGGTGGGTAATACCCAAAGGCTTGCATAGATCTCAAAGGGCTTCTGCAGTTTGAAAAAAAAATAAAGTCAGACTCCAAGGATCACATCCTGGGTGAGATAGCATTTATATCTCAGTCCAGGGAGAGGATGGTGGGCCAACTAACATGGCCCAAGGGAGATCCTGGTGATGTGGAACACGCTTGCGGCTCTTGACCACCATGCTGGTTACATGGATCAGCCCTTGAGATCAAAGCCTATGACACTGCATACACAGCTGGGTCTGCACCCACTCACCTTCCAAGTCCAGCCAGTGCTGCAGGGCCGCGACGTGCAACCAGTGGGTGACGGATTCAGGGTAGAGCCTTCCTGTAACATCTCTGCACCTTCCCGGGATTCTGTTTGTCGTTACTGTTCAGTTGCTTACTTGTGTTCAACTCTTTGCCGCCTCATGGACTGCAGGACACCAGGCTTCCCTGTCCTTCACCATCTCCTGGAGTTTGCTCAAACCCATGTCCATCGAGTCGGTGATGCCATCCAACCATCTGTCATCCCCTTCTCCCCCTGCCTTCAATCTTTCCCAGCATCAGAGTCTTTTCCAATGAGTCAGTCCTTCCCACCAGGTGACCAGAAATATTGCAGCTTCAGCATCAGTCCTTCCAGTAAATATTCCGGGTTGATCTCCTTTAGGATGGACTGGTTGGATCTCCTGGCTGTCCAGAGGACTCTCAAGAGTCCTCCAGCACCACAGTTCCAAAGCATCAATTCTATAACCTTTTCTCAAGTAAAAGTTAAAAGGAAAAAAGCAACGTGAAGCATGACTGTGCCTAGCGCGGTGCTGATGCTCAAACGTCATTGGCCAAGTGTGAGCAGGTCACGCAGACCCCCTAGAACCGCTGAGCCCTCGTGACTGGTCGGGGGAGGGCGGGGTCCCAGCCACACAGTGCACACAGACCGACGACCCCAGTCAGCTGAGTACACAGCATCCTCTGTTCAGATGGCCGGGGCTCAGCACATATTCGCTTTTAAGGCCAGGTGCCGCTAACCATCCCCGGAACCGCGTGCCAGACTGTCACCCTTCCAGGCGTATTAATTGCTTGCCTGAAGGCAGAGGCCGGCCCGGGAAATCTGTGACTTGGCTCATGCATGCAGTGTTATAAACAAGAGCAGCTGCGGGCTCTGCTTCCACACTCCCAGGATCGTCCTGCTGACCAAGTGGATCCGGCTCCTTCATTCCACTGGGCGCCTGTGGCAAATTCAGCAGGAGCCGTGGACGTGTGCTGAACCCCCTTTTTGGGTTCTTGAGAAAGCCAGTGTTGCCTCTCCGTGAAACCCTCCGCCTGCAGGCTCTGTGAGGGGTGGTGCTAAGATTTAGAAGCTGATGGGATCTGTCCTGCAGTTCTGGAAGGCAGGAGGGTGGACGGGGTGCACCTCTGGTTTGAAGGTTAAGAACAGGGGCTTCCCTGGTGGTCCAGTGGTTAACACTCTACCTTTGCAAGGCAGGGGACTCAGGTTCGATCCCCGACCCAGGAAGATAGCGTGTGCCACGGAGCAAGTAAACACGTGCCCTACGACTCCTGACTTTGTGCTCCCCGATAAGAGAAGCTGGCTCAGTGACAAGCCCGCACACCTCAGCTAGACAGTCACCTGCATAGCAGCCAAGACCCAGCACAGCCAGAAATTGCTCAGTGGCTCAGTCGTGTCTGACTCTTTGTGACCCCATGGACTGCAGCACGCCAGGCCTCCCTGTCCATCACCGACTCCCAGAGTTTGCTCAAACTCACGTGCATTGAGTCGGTGATGCCATCCAGCCATGTCATCCTCTGTCGTCCCCTTCTCCTGCCCTCAATCTTTCCCAACATCAGGGTCTTTTCCAATGAGTCGGCTCTTTGCATCAGCTGGCCAAAGTATACATGTTAAAAAATTAATAAATATACGTTGAAGGCTAAGGTTAGAAGGGGGTTGTCGGATTTATCATATCCTGGGTGAGCTGGATTCTCGTCCCACTTCAGGGCTGACTTACGTGTAAGAAACACGTGAGACAAGGTTAGGTATTGATCAGTTGGCAAAGATCTGTGCAGAGGCTTGCAGGACTTAACCCTCCTTTTCTGTAGAAACAGGGACATATCCGGAGAGAATGAGGGTGCTGAGTCGTCTCCTGGGGACGATGGCAGAAGGGAAGCAAGCCGTCATGTCCCCCAAACCCTCACGGAGGTCTTCAAACCAGCGGCCTCTGAGAAAGGCCCAGGACGTAGACACGGTGTCCATCCTAAGGCCACATGTCTCCCCTCAGATGTTCTCGTCAACTCAGCATCTTCAAGTTGTAGAATGCAGTAACGGGTCATGGGGCATTTCTTTCAACCCTGATACCTTGAACATGGGGCTTCGCTGGTGACTCAGATGGTAAAGAATCTGCCTGCAGTGCGGAAGACCTGGGTTCCATCCCTGGATCAGGGAAGATTCCCTGGAGAAGGGAATAGCAACCCACTCCAGGATTTGTGCCTGGAGAATCCCATGGACAGAGAAGCCTGGCAGGCTGTGGTCCACGGGGTCGCAAAGAGTCAGATATAACTGAGCGAGAGACACACACACACGTTGAACATAGGCTGTGAAGTCTTTTTCCTCCGCTCTCTCCCTTCCCCACCGAAAGAAAATCCATCACCCAGCCCGGTGACGTTCCTGGGAGCAGCAAGGTGCTTCTCCCCTACCATCTCACCTGCGCCAGGGGAGCGAGTTGCTGTGTGCTCAGGGCACCGAAAGCATCACTTTGGGTGACGCGTTGGTGGGGGTCGGCTCTCTTTCTGGAGCCGTCTGGTCATCCTTGCAAATGTAAACCGCAAACCTCAGGGTCCGTGATGCACCGAGGCTGTGTGGGCACCGCGAGTCTTGCTTTAATCACATTATCAGGTTTCTCAACTCTGCTGCTGCCGCCTCTGAGTCAGCTGAGCTCTGTGCACACCTGCTCAATGCCCATGTTGTCCCCTCTCCCCCACCCCTCCGCCCTTTGCTTCTCCGAAGCCCCTGCTCTCGACGTGGACTGGCAGAACAACACTACCTTCGCCTCCTGCAGCACGGACATGTGTATTCACGTCTGCAGACTCGGCTGCGACCGCCCCGTCAAAACATTCCAGGGACACACGGTGAGTGTGAGTCCTGAGTGTGGGGCCTCGGGTTCACAAAAGGTGTGTGGGGAGCTGGGAAACCGGCTGGTCTCTGCCTAGGATTAAAAGCCTACTTACTGTGACTGCCAACTCATTCTCTTCTAGCCTCCTTGGGACTATTGAAGCTGCCTCCGGTGGTCAGTCATCCACCTGGGTTGGCAGTGGTGTTTTTGTTTTGTTTTGTTTTTCTTTTTTAATTATCTGGCATGAGCCAGGTGTTGGATTTTGCAGGAAAGACACTAAAGTAGGTATTATAAAAATGTCTGAAGACATAAAGGGGAAAAAAAAGTACGAAAATTACTTTTTTAAAGTCAGCTTTGAAATAACTAACTGGTTTTACATTGGTTTCCAGATAAATTCATTTGGCTTCCTTCTTAGATGTGATTTTTTTTCCCCCCTTGGAGAAATATAGCTGAGGGTGGCTGGCTGTGTAGGGCGTATGACTGTGCACTTTGGATCAAGGAGGAAGGAGAAAGAGAAACATGCCTGAAACCTGGGGTGCTGCTTGGTTATCCAGGGTGAATGCAAGCAGGCTTCTTGCAGAGACGACAGAGGGCTCCTTCCCCCTGCTGGAAGCTTGTGTTAGTTCAGTTCAGTTCAGTTCAGTTGGTCAGTTGTGTCCAACTCTTTGCAACCCCATGGACTGCAGCACGCCAGGCCTCCCTGCCCATCACCAACTCCTGGAGCTGCTCAAACTCATGTCCATTGACCCAGTGATGCCATCTAACCATCTCATCCTCTGTCATCCCCTTCTCCCGCCTTCAATCTTTCCCAGCATCAGGGTCTTCTCCAGTGAGTCAGTTCTTTGCATCAGGTGGCCAAAGTTTTGGAGTTTCAGCTTCAGCATCAGTCGTTCCAATGAATATTCAGGACTGATCTCCCTTAGGGTGTACTGGTTGGATCTTCTTGCAGTCCAAGGAACTCTCAAGAGTCTTCTCCAACACCACAGTTCAAAAGCATCAGTTCTTTGGTGCTCAGCTTTCTTTATAGTCCAGCTCTCACATCCATACATGACCACAGGAAAAACCATAGCTTTGACTAGACGGACCTTTGTTGGCAAAGTAATGTCTGCACTTTTTAATATGCTGTCTAGGTTGGTCATAACTTTCCTTCCAAGGAGTAAGCGTCTTTTAATTTCATGGCTGCAGTCACCATCTGCAGTGATTTTGGAGCCCCAAAAAATAGAGTCTGCCACTGTTTCCCTCCCCATCTATTTGCCATGAAGTGATGGGACCGAATGCCATGATCTTAGTTTTCTGAATGTTGAAGCCAACTTTTTCACTCTCCACTTTCACTTTCATCAAAAGGCTCTTTAGTTCTTCTTCGCTTTCTGCCATAAGGATGGTGTCATCTGCATATCTGAGGTTACTGATATTTCTCCTGGCCATCTTGATTCCAGCTTGTGCTTCTTCCAGCCCGGAGTTCCTCATGATGTACTCTGCATATAAGTTAAATAAGCAGGGTGACAATATCAGCCTTGACGTACTCTTTCCCTGTTTATTACAAATCTGTTATTCCATGTCCAGTTCTAAATGTTGCTTCCTGACCTGCATACAGATTTCTCCAGAGGTAGGTCAGGTGGTCTGGTATTCCTATCTCTTAAGAATTTTCCAGAGTTTGTTGTGGTCCACATAGTCAAAGGCTTTGGCATAGTCAATAAAGTAAGTAGATATTTTTCTGGAACTCTCTTGATTTTTTGATGATCCAACAGATGTTGGCCATTTGATCTCTGGTTCCTCTGCCTTTTCTAAATCCAGCTTAAACATCTGGAAGTTCACGGTTCATGTACTGTTGAAGCCTGGCTTGGAGAGTTTTGAGCATTACTTTATTAGCGTGTGACATGAGTGCAGATGTGCAGTAGTTTGAGCATTCTTTGGCACTACCTTTCTTTAGGATTGGAATGAAAACTGACCTTTTCCAGTCGTGTGGCCACTGCTGAGATTTCCAGATTTGCTGGCATATTGAGTGCAGCACTTTCACAGCATCATCTTTTAGATTCTGAAATAGCTCAACTGGAATTCCATCATCTCCACTAGCTTTGTTCATAGTGACGCTTCCTAAAGCATTCCAGAATGTCTGGCTCTAGGTTGGTGATCACACCATCATGATTATCTGGGTGATGAAGATCTTTCTTATATAGTTCTTCTGTGTGTTCTTACTGCCTCTTAATATTTTCTGCTCCTGTTAGGACCATACCATTTCTGTCCTTTATCATACCCATCTTTGCATGAAATGTTCCCTTGGTATCTCTAATTTTCTTGAAGAGATCTCTAGTCTTTCCCTTTCTATTGTTTTCCTCTATTTCTTTGCACTGATTGCTGAGGAAAGTTTTCTTCTCTCTCCTTGCTATTTGGAATTCTGCATTCAACTTGTTTTACAGGTTCCTGGCTTTTTGCAGTGAGGATAGAGCGCTCCTGCCCCCTGCTGGAAGCTTGTGCTTACTACTCCCAGGCTTTTTTCAGCGAGGACAGAGCGCTCCTGCCCCCTGCTGGACGCTTGTGTTTACTACTCCCAGGCTTTTTGCAGAGAAGACAGAGCGCTCCTGCCCTCTGCTGGACTCTTGTGTTTACTACACCCAGGCCTTCATTTCTTTCTTTTTTTTTTTTAAACCTTTTGCTCTCTTGCAGAATGAGGTCAACGCTATCAAATGGGATCCGTCTGGCATGTTGCTAGCCTCCTGCTCTGATGACATGACATTGAAGGTAAGGCTGCAAGGCTGGGCCGTGTGACCCTTGGTGACCCCTGGGGCCTCGTGCTGTGTCTTCGGTCCCAGCGCTCCTCCTGCAGCTGGCCGTTGTGCTGTGAGCACTCTTGCTGCCTCTGTCGTTTTTTTCTCTTTGCAAACGACGTGGCGCTTGCCCCGGCAGTGAAGCCCTGTTTATCAGTCGAGGTCCCGTGGAGCCTCCTTCCGTTCCCGAGGCCTTTCTCCCAGCCAATTACTAACTAGACCTGACCCGACCCGATCCTGCCTAGCTTCCGAGATCAGACCAGGGTGCTATGGAACTCTCTGGCCTTTCTCACGGGCGCCCCCTGGTGGTCAGCGGACGCCTCTGCCTGTGAAGCGCCTGCCCTTTCTCAGCCGCCCACCCCGCTGGACGTCAGCTTCCCAGGGACAGAGAAACCTCTGCAGTGCTCCAGGCAGGAACGGTGCCGAAGCTCCCCGCAGTGGAAGAATCTGCCTTTGCTCACCGTGTTCCCGTTGCGTCCTGTAGATCTGGAGTATGAAGCAGGACACGTGTGTCCACGACCTTCAGGCGCACAGCAAAGAGATATACACCATCAAGTGGAGTCCCACCGGGCCGGCCACCAGCAACCCCAACTCCAGCATCATGCTGGCGAGGTAAAGGACAGACAGCCCGCACCCCAGTCTCGGTTCCCGAAAGCAGCCTTGGTGGCTGAGGCTGCGCCAGCCATGCGCCCAGTAAAAGTCATTCGTGTCCCCAAGAGACCAGGAGATGCTGTCAGTGTGTCTTGCAAACGTGTTCATGCCCTCAGATGCTAAAGAGTCTGCCTGTAATGCAGGAGACACAGGTTGGGAAGTTCCCCTGGAGATGGGACAAAGCTACCTGGAGAATCCCATGGACAGATAAGCCTGGCGGGCTACAGTCTGTGGGGTCGCAAAGAGTTGGACATGAGTGAGTGACTCACATTCAGAGTTACTTAGAAACTTAACTCAAAGTGAAAGGGCCAGGAGATAGAGGTTATCACATGATAGCTAAGTTGAGATAAGGATGCTTTTAACCTTGAGGCTGGAGGGAGGAATTGCTTACATCCACTCTCCCAGCACTTTGCTTTGGTGAAGGTTTTTACTACAACTGAAGAAAGGAAGCAGTTTAGCTTGAACCCCAGGCTTGGTTGGGCTTCCCTAGAAGCTCAGTTGGTAAAGAATGTACCTGCAATGCAGGACACCTGGTTCGATCCCTGGGTCAGGAAGATCCTCTGGAGAAGGGAGAGGCTATCCACTCCAGGATTCTTGGGCTTTCCTGGTGGCTCAGGTGGTAAAGAATCCGCCTGCAATGTGGGAGACCTGGTTTTGACCCCTGGGTTGGGAAGATCCCCTGGAAAAGGGAAAGGCTACCCACTCCAGTATTCTGGCCTGGGGAATTCCATGGACTGTATAGTCCAAGGGGTCGCAAAGACTTGGACACGACTGAGTGACTTTCAGTTCATTTCACTTCGCTTCGGGCTTGGTTTACTTGGCCCAGCTCGGAGCTGCAGGTGGTGAGAGTGTTGATGGTGATGAAGGTTCCCCGGCCAATACCAGATCCAGCCTAACCTTTCGTCCTGGCTGTCCCCGGCTTTTTTGGCACCAGGGACCAGTTTTATGGAAAATCACTTTCCAAGGTTTACAGGATGATTCGAGTGCACTACATTTATTGTGCCGTTTATTTCTGTTATGATCGTGTCTGCTTCACCTCGGATCATCAGGCATCAGGTCCCGGAGGATGGGGACCCCTGGTGTGTGCAGTAAACCCCCTAAGACACCAGCATCGGATGCAGAGGACTAGTCAGTCAGTGACACGCAGAAGGGAGCAGAGCGGCTAGAAGCCCACAAAAGCTCCTCACGGAGGCGGCGTTCTGCAGACTTCTGTTCCCAGTCCTGGGCAGACCTCACTCGGGATACAGTGTTGTACTCCCAGTAGGATATTTTAATAAGAACCTTGAGGCACACAAGCTAAAGAGATTCCAGGAGTGAACATGGGACACACCGAGGGTTCTGGAGACCATGATCCCACAAAGCATGGTTGTGTGGTCTGGCCTGGGAAAGACAGGACTTGGGAGGAAGCGGCTGTGGGTTTTTTCCTGCAGAATTGGAGAGAATGGGTTAGTGGGGAGAATGGCTGGTGGCCCAGCCCTGCAGTAAATGAGGGGGAGACCCCCTCCCCTTGTCTTTGTCACATAGCAGTGGGATGAAGAATCTGTTACTGAAAGTGCCTGACCCAAGGCCATCTCTCAGAAAACACAGAAAGGAATTCCTGCATCAGCTAAAAGCTGATCCAGAAAAACATGAGAGCTGTTATGCTCCTATTGCAAGCCACTGGCCTGAAATGCACTTAAAGGTCTAGGAACAGAACGTTATCTTTTTTGTTTTGTTTTGTTTGATGACTTGTGAGGTGCTTTTGAATCACATGGTACCCATGACGGCCGTAAGTGACCCTTCTAGGCGCCAAGCATAAAGGGATGGATGTAAGTCCCAGAAGAGGAAAGAAATGCCTGGTGAAACAGCTCTGTGGTGGGTGGGCTTCCCAGGTGGCCCTAGTGGTAAAGAAGCCGCCTGCCAATGCTGAAGATGTAAGAGACGTGGGTTTGATCCCTGGGTCAGGAAGATTCCCTGGAGGAGAGCACGGCAACCCACTGCAGTATTCTTGCCTGGAGAATCCCATGGACAGAGGAGCCTGGCGGGGATGCAGTCCATGGGGTCACAAAGAGGCAGGCATGAATGGGACAGCTTGGCACGCATGCACTCACGCTCTTCTTTCAGATTTAGACGGAACTAAAATTTGCAGCTCCTGGGAGTGTGATTGTATATTTGGATGTGATTATATTTTAATTCCTGTGAGATTAAAATTTGTGTTCGCTCACTTAACCATTTCCCCGAATACGGCTCTCGGCTTTTTATTTTTGGCTTTGTTTTTCACTTGGCAGCGATACATGTGTTGTCAGTGGTGGGACCGTTTTAGAAAATTTAGCAAATACGTAGCATTTGTGTCTCACAGAAATGCAGAAATAAATGAGTGTGGCTGTCAATTTGTTCCCTTGATAATGGCACCCAAAAAGAGAAAGAGATTTATTGCATGACTTTTTAAAAAATTTATTTATCTTAATTGGAAGAGAAAAACTTTATGATGTTGTGATGGCTTTTGGCGTACCTGAGTATGAATCGGCCACAGGCATACATGTCCCCTCCCTGGACCGTGGCTTTGTGTTCAGTGTGTGTTGAGTCACATTCTAGAAGAGGAAGAAATACCCACTTACGGTCTTTGAGATGTAAGGAAAGTCACTCCCACTGTGAGAGTCACGTCCTCGGGAGACCGGCGGGAACCTGCCGACAGCTGTGGTGGCCTTTTTTGAACCCACAGGCGTCCACGGTGACCATCTTTGTCTTTCCAGCGCCTCGTTCGATTCTACCGTCCGCCTCTGGGACGTGGAGCGGGGCGTGTGCCTCCACACACTGACCAAGCACCAGGAACCCGTGTACAGCGTGGCCTTCAGCCCCGACGGGAAGTACCTGGCCAGCGGCTCCTTCGACAAGTGTGTGCACATCTGGAACACTCAGGTAAACTCCCTGCATGCCCACCGCCCGGGTCCCCACCAACCCCCCCAGCCCCACACCCAATACAGTCAAGTTCTCACTGACCCATGGGCTTCCCTGGTGGCTCAGATGGTAAAGAATCCACCTGCATTGTGGGAGACCCGGGTTTGATCCCTGGGTTGGGAAGATTCTCCTGGAGAAGGGAATGGCAGCCCACTCCAGTGTTCTAGCCTGGAGAATCCCAGGGACAGAGGAGCCTGGCGGGCTACAGTCCGTGGGGTCGCCGAGAGTCGGATACAACTGGGCGACTGACAGTTTGATTTCACTTTCTTGGTGACCCCAGAACCTGAGTTTGCACTCAGGAATGCCTTGCCTCGGACACGGACATAGACACATCCCCAGTTCCCCGGAGGGTCAGAAGCCCACCCAGCACCATCTGCCCCAGGCTCTTTGTGGATGCTGGGTCGCCCCTGCCAGGGACTCGGGTTATTTTTTTTCCGAGCCCTTGGCAGGAAACCTTGCACCCACTGCCTTCCATTGACAGCAGCAGGCATTGCGTGTGGTCCCAGGATGGATGAAGCGGGCACCCCCTTGGTGTGCCCTGAGGCCTGGCAGACACTGATGAACATGCTTTCTCAAGGGAGGTAGTAACGGATGCCACGTTAGCCAGCCTGGGGCCGAGGGTGGTCCACTGAGACCTCGGGCTCCTCCTCTGCGGCCGCCTCATGCAATCGTGCCTTCTTGGCAAATGAGACACGACAGTGGCCCTAATGTGGAGCCAGGCTGACAGCCGCCCATGTGTGTGCTCGGTCGCTCAGGCCTGTCCGACTCTTGCAACCTCATGGACTTATATTATGTAGCCCGCCAGGCTCCTCTGTGCACGGGATTCTCCAGGCAAGAATGGTGGAGTTAGGGTAGCCATTCCCTTCTCCAGGGGCATCTTCCTGACCCAGGGATCGAACTCACATCACAGGAGGATGCTTGACTTTCAAAAAAATTGCCATCAATAGCTGGGTTCTGCCTGCCATCAGCAGCTCAGCAAATCATTTTACCCACCCTTTTTTTTGTTTGTTTTTAAATCGGAGGATAATTGCTTTTTTTTACAGCTGATTTCTGCTATGCAGCAAGGCAATCAGCCATATGTATACATATGTCCCCTCCCTCTTGAATCTCCCTCTCCCCACCCATCTTCAAGCCTCCAGGTAATGGCAGAGCACCGAGCTGAGGTCCCTGTGCTGTATATATACAGCAGCTTCCCACATTTTGCATCCTTTTTCTCCCCCACTAAACCATAAAACTCTTTGAGTTATTCTGAGGCTCCCTTGAACACTCAGTGAGACGGAAGCCTGGTTGAAATATAAGCACGTATCCAATCTTGCTGACTTTCTCCTTCCCTCGGGAGGCGTGAGCCTGGCGGAAACCATAGAGGCTGTCTCTCTTGGTGGGCAGCCAAGGGTCATTTAGGCAGGCCCCACACTGCAGCTACAGATCTGAGTCACATGTTCCCGCGAGGCCAGAGCTCCTTTAACTGAAAGTTCTATTAGCTTCTGTGGCTTTGCAAGCTTCTGGGCTGACATCCCCAGGTGGGGTCGGTGGGCAGGTGGCCTCGCCAGCGTTCCGCCTCTCGAGTGACTGCGCCCTTGCTTTGCAGAGCGGAAGTCTCGTGCACAGCTACCGAGGCACCGGGGGCATCTTCGAGGTGTGCTGGAATGCCCGGGGCGACAAAGTGGGCGCCAGTGCGTCAGACGGCTCCGTAAGCAGCACCCTGGGGCTTCCCCAGGCAGGAGAGGGGGCGGTGCGGGGAGCAGGGAGGGTTCGGGGAGGGTGGGGTCAACAACGGTCCAGACCCCTGAGACCCACGTAGGAGTACTCCCAGGGCCGTGATAGGCCTTGGAGACGTGTGTTGGTGAAGGAAGCATCTGGGCTGGGCAGTGCTCTGGGAGCGAATGTCTCTTCTTGCTTCCTGAATGATGTGTGTTTTTTTTCCTGGCGGAATTGGTGGTTCTCAGCTGCATCGGTTGCACCCTTGGAGACATTGGAGGTGTCTGGAGGCATTTGGGTTGTTAGTGCTTTTGGGGGGGTGGGTGGGGGGTTGCTGGCACCTGGTGTGGAAACCGGGGCTGCTGCTGGAAGTCTTAGGGTGCTCAGGACCTCCCCCCAACAGCAGAGAAGTGACCACCACATGACAGGTGATGAGGCTGAGCAGTTAACTTGGTCCACCCTTGGCTTCAACCTTTGCGCCCCCACCCAGACCCTCTGGTGATGAAGGCCCAACCTTCCATTCAACAGGTCTCCTGGGTCCCAGTAACCCTCTGCTGGTCCCCTGAGGTGTCTAGCTTTCTGCACTTGGAATTGCCCTGAGATGTAGGACAGGGCGTTGGCTGGCTGGCTGTCAGCCTGCCCCCCGACCCTTACGCGAGCTGTGTGCTCAGGCTTCAGTTGCCATCTGCTCCACCATGTAGGGGTCTGGTCTGTGACACCCACTGACGGCTGTGGCCTAGGCTTGGGTGCTAATGATGTTTAGACACTCACTTGTCCGCTAGAGCTGGTCTGATTGAACCCTCTGGACTGTGTGAATAAAACTTTATTTATAAACAAGTGGACGGCGGGCCGGATTTGGTCCACAGGCCATGTGCCATCCTGTGCTCTTAAGGGCATCTTATGTTGCCTCTCAAGATAACAGGCGCTTTTCTCTCTCCTTCCAGGTGTGCGTGTTAGATCTGCGAAAGTAAACACACACAGAAAAAATATTACAGACACGAGAAGAGAATTCCGACGGACCAGCAGTGGATGTGTGGGGTTGTAGCACTATTCAGACACAATTCCGTCAGCTCCGAAACAGCGCCAACCTGACCTTAGGGAGTGTCCTTTGAGACCAAGTCATCCCTGGCCACTGGAGTCTCTATTTTTTCTTTTTTTCTTTTTTTTCATAACCTCCACCGAGAAGTTTAAAACAGAAAACACACACGCAAGTGCTGTCAAAGGCGGGGAAAAGGAATGGTTTCCACCTGAAACGTCCAGCCCCAGGGGAGCGAGAAGCCACCAGCTTGACTCAGTGCATGGATCAATTGCCACCCAGAACAGGCTCCAATGGTTGAGAGGAACGAAAAAACAGGAAAGGCTGTGCCAAAATGAAAAGAGAAAAAAAAATGCTGTGATAAACCAAAAGGGGAGGAAAAACTCCTCCCGTCAATGGGTTGTTTTTTTTTTTTTTTCCCCCTAAACATTTGGACACTACAGTTAAACTCTCACAAGGATGTTCGAAAGACCAGTTTGTATGGATGAAATGGGTACCTTTGTAATCCCAACAGTTTCTATTTTCTAGAACCTTTGTCCCCGTGGTTTTTCTATGGGCTGGAATCCTGTCGTCTTGGTTGGGGTGGAAGGGTGGTGGAGGCCGGCGGGCCTTGGGTCCAAGGTGGAGACTGTTACTGGGTGTCTTGCTTCTTTGCTGTTGTTTCACCCACCAGAGACACAGCCCCTCTCAGATGCGGTGCTTTCTGGCCTGCATCTTCCCCTCCCCCCTCCCCCATCCCCCTCCCCCTCCCTCATAGTTGCCTCCCATCTTCCAGTCTCAAGGGCACTTTCGGCGCATAATAAGTGCTTTATGTAAGAAGGCAGGGCAAGGGGGACTTTTTACAAGGAGGGGGAAGAAGAAAAAAAAAAATGACTTATAAGAGAAAGAGCCCGGAGTATTTTTGGAGAAGAGAAAAAAGATATTTTTTATGTTAAAACAATTTTAAAATCGTAAAATGGCCATTCAGACACGAGAGCTTTGTGTGATTCCTATTTAACAACAAAAAAAGAAGCCTTTAGGAAGAGACAGGTAGAGGGGTCCCTTCACTTTGAACTTGGTGGAAAGCAGTGAGGGGACTCCGGGTGGGCAGCTCTGGGGTCGGCTTTGGGGCTGGTCTGTGCGGCTGGAGAGGAAGACCCCAGCCCCTTTTCTGCTCCAAGAAGACCTGGACGTTTCTTTCTTCCCAGTGCATTGGACCAGAACAGCGGACAAGGGGGTGCCCTCGAACCCAAGAAGCGTTCCCAGATCCAGCATCGCTGAAGGGGGGCCGTCGGAACCATCCCGCTCGACGACACCAATGCCGCCTTGTTTGAGACTCGTGGGCGTGGGCGGGGGGACCCCCTCCAAACCAGGAGCAGCTCAGCCGAGTCCCTCCAGGGCTGACCGACTGGAGGGGCCTCCGGGACCTCACTGGGTCTCACAGCGACAGAAGTGATTGGAGAGAGGTTTGCAGTCCTGAGGGTGAATTAACAGAGGTAGGGTGTCTCAGTTCACAGGCCATCTTCACAGTTTGCTTCCTCTGGCAGCAGGTCAGGAGAAATTGCCCTTTTTTTTTAAACAATGAATCTTTTTACTGTTTTTAAAAAAAAAAAAAAAAAATTAAAACATGGCTTTGTGTGTCCCTAGGGGAGTTTTCCTTTCCCTTGGATCAGGTAACCTTTGTACTTTTACTGCTGTCCTGACCCCATGCTGACCCAGCTTGTAAATTAGCAGCAGGGCCTCTGGGCTTATCCGTCTTCCCCTGGGGATGGGGCTGGCGGTGGGTAGGTTGGCAGCCCTTGTGTGTTCCAGCAACCAGCCTGGATGGTTTTGGAGGGTGGTGGTATCTGTCCATGGACCCAAAAGCCAACAGTAAGGCATGGCTAGGCCTTTGTGCAGAAGTTGGATTGTCCTGGGAGCAGCCCCAAAGCCAGAGTGCATTCCTCTCTCTCAGCTCACTATCTATCTCCATGGATCTGAGAGTTTTTCAAACCCCCTTGACAGCAGAAGACCAACAGGCACTCTTCACAGGTCAGGCGTGTTCTCAGGCTCTGCTGTATCTAAACACTCAAACTTTCAGAAGGTCAGTGTTTGATTGGCGTCTCCACTCCCACCTTTGAAGATAGCAGACGCCCTCAGGCGTCCACGGATAATCACTGACCCCCCTCACCCCCCCCCAAAATGATTAACTTTGAGATGCAGTTTGCAGAGGTCTAGTTGAACACCATCTGGACCCCTCCCCGAGTGAAAACGTGTCACTGTCCACACAGCATCAGCTGCCCGGGGTCCAGACAAGGTTTGCGTTTGATGAGCCAAATGCTGCTGGAGGGTGGTGAAGGTGGGATTCGATATAAAAGGCTCATGAGAGGATCGTCACGGGGAGGTTGGTACACAGGGTCTCCCAAGTGTTGACGGGGGCCTCCTGGTAAACCTGTACCAGGCTGGAAGTTGCCGGGTTGGAGCCAGGGGCTGTAAAGCCAAGGACACGGACTGGATACCGGGCGTGGTGATGAACTGAAGCTGCTGAGGAAGGCAGAACTGCCCATGAACCATCAGGAAGAGGCCCCGGGATGGGGACCACGAGGAGGAGGCAGCCGGCGCCTCTGAAATCATGCCTGCCCTGAGTCACACCCGCTGCACCCTCTGCCAGCGCTCAGTGGGCGCATCGCTTCGTTAGTGCGAGCGGCTTCTAGACTTCGTGTAGAGCGCTTCGTAGTCCTCAGTGTGCAGATGGGACCTTGGTGCTGAAAGCAGAGAGTAACGCACAGATCCATCCCTGGAATCGTCCACCTTGCCGGGGAGCTCGTTCTGCTCGCTTGCGTGCGCGCACGCACGCACACACACACACGCACGCCCGGGGAAGCGCGTCCGAGCCCACTCCACGGCTACAGAACCGCAATGTTCACTTTGTCTTTCTGAAGAGAGATCTCGGAGCCTAGTGAAGTGCACTTTGTCGGGAGTAAGGGTCTACTTTTTGTTTTGTTTTGTTTTAACCTTTCAGCCTTTTTTTTTTTTTTTTTTTTTTTTTTCTGATCGTGTTTCCCATCCAATGCAGAGTGTTTTCCTCCCGCCGCTCCCTGAGGTTTGTGAATGTCTGGCTTCTGCGGTTTTTATTGTCTGTGTCAGACGTACAGCCAGATGTCCAGTCCGCATCTTCCAGCTTCTGTTCCATCCACACGGCACCCCTCACCCCGTTCCGTTCTCTCCACCAATGCCCCACTGCAACCCCCACCCTCACACGCTCCCGGAAAGAGAATCACCGTGTGTGTGTGTGTGTGTGTGTGTGTGTGTGTGTGTGTGTGTGTGTGTGTGTGTGTGTGTGTGTGTGTGTGTGTGTGTGTGTGTGTGTGTGTGTGTGTGTGTGTGTGTGTGTGTGAATCACCATGTGTGTGTGTGAGAGAGATGGCTCATTTGTTCCAAGAGAGAATCAACAGACCATATTAGGTTATCTTAAATAAATTGCTCTATTTTGATAGAGAACTTTCTGTGTGTACTTTCTTGTTCGTCTGGGGGGCCCACGCTAACTCCGCTGCCTCAAGTCCCCAAGCTCTTGTTTGTTTTTTTCCTCTGGGAGAAATGGGCGGGGGCCGGGGCTGCTTTTACAACCAGTTCGTTGTAAACCAGATGAAGAGACCAGAGGTTGCAGATGCGTTATGATGTGAAAGGCGAGTGTGCTTTTTTTGTGTGTGTAACTAGTTTCATTCTCATTACTTTGTTTCAGGCTGGCAGTTTTAGAAAAGTCAAAAAGCAGATGGATGTTCTCCTGCAGGCAGGCTTGGGTCGCTGGCAGTTTTGAGGTGCAGGATGAATAATAAGAGAAGAACCTGAAGTTGTAGGGATGCTGGTGACCGGGCGCAGCACACGGTTCAGGCAGACACATGCAGACGGTGACCGGTTCCCTTTGAAGCGATGTCCCCCGGGTGATAGGCAGTGTGGAGCTGACACAGAGGTGGCCAGACGAGCTGCATTTGGCCATGCGAGTCACCCCAAAGAGCCCCATGTCCTCCGGCCACAAGCTGACCCTGCATGGGAATCACGCCAGACCTGGGCTGTTGCTTCTGCCCCAGTGTTGCCCGGGGTGCAGACCTGCCTGGTTTTGTTTCTTTTTTTTTTTTTTTTTTTGTAAGCCTTGCCTAGCTGACTGAGGGTGCTTTCACGCAGCGGATCTGGGGTGAATCTCTGAGCACTCCCGAGCCCTGCTGCTGAAGGGTCTGGGATGAGCCATGTCCCGAACCCACCGGGGTGCACGTCGCATGGCGGGACTTAACCACTGTTAAACGAGTGTGTTGGAACTCGGGCTTCCGTAGCTGAAGCAACACGCTGGTAGCTCAGGCACAGCTCCAAGGAGGTCTCTGTGCTGTGACGGAAACTGGGTTGAGACCAGATTGCCTGAGCTTTTACCTAACTTTCATCTCTATGGAACCTTCTGCTGCAGTGATTCTAAAAATATTTGTCCATTGAGAACCCCCTCCCCCTTCCCCAGTTTGATTTGGGAATCTGAGTTTCCACTCACGGAGCAGAGAACTTGTTTGGTTTCTTTTTTTAGGAGCCCACATCTGGGTGATGTTCCTAAAAGGTCTTTGAGGTGTTCATACTCACGGCGAGGGTTCTGTGCACCTGTGGGCGCTGGTGTTGGTCACTGTCAGTGTTGGGAGCCTGCAAATCACTAGTTCACACGCATGGGAAGGCGTGGGCAGCAGATACAGACCTTTACGAAAGACTCAGAATTGGGTGGAATTTTTGTTGTGTTTTCCCCAGCCTGGCTCCCTGTTTCTGCAAAGTGTCTTCATCCATGTGCAAGGTAAGCAAAGTTAACATACAGGTCCACCCGCAGAGCGGCATGGGAAGTTGAGGGGAGGGACACTCCACAGGGGTGGGGGCAGGCAGGAACTGTTAAAAGTGTTACCTTCCCCTGAGCCTTGAAGTTAATAATACTCTGGAGCATGGGAGCTCCTATAAAGGGAAACATTTATGCTTGAGCCGAGTTGCTGAGAGAAACTCCACCAAAACCATGATTGTGAATGAGGAGGTGGGGAATCTTTCCAATAAGGCAATGAGTAGGCTCATTTAAACACTTTGCAAGGCTATATATTTCCAAGGCTTTTCCAGTGGTCATGTATGGATGTGAGAGTTGGACTATAAAGAAAGCTGAGCACCGAAGAATTGATGCTTTTGAACTGTGGTGTTGGAAAAGACTCTTGAGAGTCCCTTGGACTGCAAGGAGATCCAACCAGTCCATCCTGAAGGAGATCAGTCTTGGGTATTCATTGAAAGGACTGATGTTGAAGCTGAAACTCCAATACTTTGGCCACCTCATGCAAAGAGCTGACTCATTGGAAAAGACCCTGGTGATGGGAAAGATTGAGGGCAGGAGGAGAAGGGGATGACAGAGGAAGAGATGGTTGGATGGCATCACCGACTCATGTACATGGGTTTGGGTGGACCCTGGGAGTTGGTGATGGACAGGGAGGCCTGGTGTGCTGCAGTCCACAGGGTTGCAAAGAGACATGACTGAGCAACTGAACTGAACTGAAAGTGAAACTTAGTTGCTTAAGTCGTGTCTGACTCTGCTACCCCGTGGACTGTGTGTAGCCCGCCAGGCTCCTCTGTCCCTGGAGTTCTCCAGGCAAGAATACTGGAGTGGGTTGCCATTTCCTTCTCCAGAGGATCTTCCCAACCCAGGGATCGAACCCAGGTCTTCTGCATTGCAGGCAGATTCTTTACCAGCTGAGCCACTGGACTCTGGCTAACGTAAGCCAGAAAGAATGGCTGAGGAGTATATTGAGCAGCTCTGGGGTATCCCAGGTGTGGGGGACAGTGCAAATAGAACTGGCTAGAGCCAGGCCCAGAATCAGGCCCATGCAGGTAACACAGCACTGGGGTGCTGCCCACAGCTCGATGCCAGACACTGGGCTGACCCCTCAGGGCTCACCCAGGCTGCCTTCCAAAGCAGACATGCAGCTGCCAACCCCTCCCCAGAATTGCTTCTGCACAGCCTATTTCCTTGCGCATCAGCTTCCAACGTTGACTTGGGGCACAAGTCTCATCCGCCACGCCAGACACACTCTAGCTGCAAGGGAGCCTGGGAAGCCAGCGGCTAGCATCTTTGCTCTAGAATGGGGTTGGAGCTGTGTCTTGCTCGGCAGGGGGAGCCCTCAGAGGAGAGGTCTCGGGGCTTCTCTGATGACTGGGGCAGACAGGATATCGATACAGAGGTTAAGAACCCAGAAAGGCTCAAAAGTCCTTTTTACTGCTGTTGGACACTTTGGGTCAAGGTGGCTGTGAGGTAATAAGTGCAGCTTTAGGAGCGTGCGGCCCTGGGGTACCACGGCCACGGTTGTGGGATGCCCTGAATCCTGTCTGTGGCCCTAGGACTCCAAAAGCACAAATCCAGAAGCAGCTTGGACAGCTTTTCCAGAGTGAGACAAGAGTCCTAATCTTGATGTGAATGAGCATCACACAGCAGAATTGAGGAAACGTTGTGTGCTTGTGCCATAGACTTACCTAGGTGGCTTGTGTCTCCTGTGTGTAGTGTGTACAATATTTTTGTCTCCAAATATGTATATACACATATATGTTTATAATACATAAAGTCTGTAAACAGTCATCCATGCAGATGTGGAGGGCGTCCGTGGATTTTGGTATCTGTGGGGGTCCCAGAACAAACCTCTCATGGGCACCAAAGGACAGCTTTATATTATTATATATGTAAAATTATGGAAAGAGGGAAATATAGGCAATAATCTAAGCAGAGTCAGGTCCTAAGCCCGTATAATCAAAGCTATGGTTTTTCCCATAGTCATGCGTGGATGTGAGAGTTGGATCATACAGAAGGCTGAGTGCTGAAGAATTGATGCTTTTGAACTGTGGTGTTGGAGAAGACTCTTGAGAGTCCCCTGGACTGCAAGAAGATCCAACCAGTCCATCATAAAGCAGATCAGTCCTGGGTGTGCATTGGAAGGACTGATACTAAAGCTCCAATACTTTGGCCACGGGATGCGAAGAACTGACTCCTTGGAAAAGACGCTGATGCTGGCAAAGATTGAGGGCAGGTGGAGAAGGGGACGAGAGGATGAGATGGTTGGATGGCATCACCGGCTGGATGGACATGCCTTTGAGCAAGCTCCAGGAGCTGGTGATGGACAGGGAGGCCTGGCGTGCTGCAGTCCATGGGGTTGCAAAGAATCTGACCTGGCTGAGCCACTGAACAGAACTGAATGGAAGCTTCCCGTAGACTGAATCGCTACCGCTCAACACAGCTGAGGACAGAGTGAAGGCTAACCTGGTGGTCCAAGCCTGCCCTCCTCTGCCCCCTAGTGGTGGGTGAGGAACTTGCTCCCAGGTGCGTCCCCGGTCCCTGCATCATCACTTATCTTACACAAGAGCATTCGCTTAGAGGTGTTATTCAGACAGACCCCAAGTCAGGCTGGGAGCTCAGACACAACTACTTCTTTTTTTTAATTATTGTTATTTATTAACTCTTCCAAGGACCTGGATCTGGCGTTGACATTACAGCCAGATCAGAGAAACGAACGTCCACGGAGACTCCAGACAAGCTGCTGGGCTCCAAGGGAATCTGCCTTTCCTTTCCAAGCACAGGCTCACGGTGGGCCTCTGCATCACACAGAGGCTGCCAGGGAACACTCTGTTAACTGTGATGACAGGAAGATTCAGCTGGGGGGGACGCTACACCCCGCAGTGTGCTGACTGAAGGGCAAGGGTACCGTCATAAGGGATGAGAACCCTCGCGTCTGAAAATACACACAGGGTCCAGAGCCCTCTGTCTCGTCCTCTCTACGGGGTTCCTTGGACTTTCGGAAGAGAGTCGGGGGCCTTTCCGCCGCGGGACCCGCTTGCGATGTGGATTTCAATGGTACTGCCGCCGGAACCTGGGGAGGAGGAAAGACTGTCACGGGTCAGTGTCAATGTCCGGGAATGCCTTTCACAACTTGCACGGCCGTATTAAAAAGCGAAAAAAGAAAAATACATAATACGTCCACCTACGCGGGATTAGAGCAAACCCTACAGGATCATCTCGGGCAACTTGACTGATGTCATGACTGTATCCACCCCACTGCCCTTACCCTGAGACACTCTCAGCCAAACCCTGTGGACGCTGCAGAGCAAATGGAAACCGGGCCTGTTGACACCGTGCAGCTTCAGGGCCCTGGGACTTGCGCTAAATCAGGGGTCCAGATATCTCAGTGCTCGGTGGTCCTGGGGGGTGGGGGGTCACTTGGGCAGGGGGCTCCATGGTCACCTGGCCACCACTTGCACAATTCTAGGAAGTACCCGGAGGCCTTCTCTTGGTAAAACTAAGAGTGGCCTTTTCACAGATGATGCCATGTGGCTGGAGGAGGGGGAAGGGTGTGGGGAGCAATCAGTGGAATCAAAGCCAGGCATCACTCGCCAAAACTGTACCCCTAGAGGCCCGTTTAATCCATCCCAATGACACACCTGCCTCTGGAACCTGTGGGAACAGATGTGAAGATTATTCTCTCAGGGCAGAAATACCCAGGCTTGCCTGCTGTTGTGCCAGGTTCTAGGGTGTGTGTGTGTGTGTGTGTGTGTGTGTGTGTGTGTGTGTGAGCCATGGAAGACATAGGGAAGGGTGGCCTTTTCAACTGTGCATGAGGCAGGTGACTCCCGTTGCTGAAAACCTCCAAATCCCAAATTCTCTCAACTTATAACACCCTATGGATGGCTGCAGCCTGTTCCCGTCATGACACTCTGCTCGCTCACAAACTTCAGGCACAGGCTTCTTTATACCCAAGCTCAATCCTGCCACATGGCCTTTGCACATCCCCTTTTCTGTCTATGAAGCTCTCCTGATGTTCTCGTGGCTCACTCCCACACTGCACTCAGGTCTCAACTCAAATGTCACTTCATTCTCAAGGAGGTGTCCTGGACCCCTCGCTAAAACTAGTCTCCTGCCCTCTACGGATATGCCATCGTTCACAGCACTTCCTTTTTCCTTTATTTTTTTAATTTCGATGACGTCCAACATTTTTTTTTTTTTTTTGAGTCGCTTGTGCTTTAAGTGCATTATTTTAAATTATTTCTTTGTAGCTGTGCTGGGCCTGTTGTTGCTATACGTGGGCTTTCTCTAGTTGCCGTAAGTGGGTTTGTCATTGTAGTGGCTTCTGTTGTTGCAGAGCACGGGTTTCAGTATTTGTGGCTCATAGGCTGAGTAGTTGGTGGCACACGGGCTTTATTGCCCCATGGCATGTGGGATCTTCTCGGACCAGGGGTCAGACTGGTGTTCCTTGCATCATAAAGCAAATTCTTAATCACCAGGCCAACAAGAGCGCTTGTAGCATCCCCACGACCACCACATGAAACCCCACGGTGCGCTGCATGGGGAGAGGCGCTGGGAGGGTCCTCCCAGGGCAGGATGAAGATACGTCCGGGGGGCTCTAGGTCAGGGTAGGTCACACCAAGAGTGATGAGCCCACAGAGAGCAGAGGAATTTAGAAGACGGGAGAAGGGGGAAAGGCTCACGTCAACGGGCATGGACCCTGCAGCCCCATCTCAGGAGAGTCGAGGTTGCCTGTCAAGATGGTGGGAGCAGCTGTTTGGCTGGAGCAGAGAACGCGCTCCTCCTGGAGGCCAGGCAGTCAGTTCAGTTCAGTTGCTCAGTTGTGTCCGACTCTGCGACCCCATGGACTGCAGTCCCAATCTGCAGTTATTTTGGAGCCAAAAAAATAAATAAATGAAGTTTCTCAGTTTCCATTGTTTCCCCATCTATTTGCCATGAAGTGATGGGACCAGATGCCATGATCTTAGTTTTCTGAATGTTGAGAGTTAAGCAAACTTTTTCACTATCCTCTTTCACTTTCATTAACAGGCTCTTTAGTTAATTTTCACTTTCTGCCATAAGGGTGGTGTCATCTGTGTATCTGAGGTTATTGATATTTCTCCTGGCAATCTTGATTCTAGCTTGTGCTTCATCCAGCCCAGTGTTTCTCATGATGTACTCTGCATATAAGTTAAATAAGCAGGGCGACAATATACAGCCTTGATGTACTCCTTTTCCTATTTGGAACCAGTTTGTTGTTCCATGTCCAGTTCTAAATGTTGCTTCCTTACCTGCATACAGATTTCTCAGGAGGCAAGTCAGGTGGTCTGGTATTCCCATCTGTTTAAAAATTTTCCACAGTTTGTTATGATTCACACGCTAAAAGGCTTTGGCATAGTCAATAAAGCAAAAGTAGATTTTTTCTGGAACTCTCTTGCTTTTTTGATGATCCAACAGATGTTGGCAATTTGATCTTTGGTTCCTCTGCCTTTTCTAAAACCAGATTGAACATGTGGAAGTTCACAGTTCACGTATTCCTGAAGCCTGGCTTGCAGAATTTTAAGCATCACTTTACTAGCATGTGAGATGAGTGCAATTGAGCTGTAGTTTGAGCATTCTTTGGCGTTGCCTTTCTTTGGGATTGGAATGAAAACTGACCTTTTCCAGTCCTTTGGCCACTGCTGAGTTTTCCAAATTTGCTGGCATATTGAGTGCAGCACTTTCACAGCGTCATCTTTTAGGATTTGAAACAGCTCAACTGGAGACCAGGCACCAGCTGGGAAGATGACTTCCGGTTCCAAAACCGCATTGCTGCTGGAGGCGCTTCACAAAGGCTTTGATTTCTCACAGGGTCACCCCACACTGTTTACCCTCACATCCTGAGCTCGTGGGAACTTGTGTGCAGTCTCTGTAGTTCTTGCAGAAAGACCATGGCCTGGAGGGTCACACAGTGGCTCGTGATCGAGGTCTCAGCTCAGCACCCACCCTCGTGACCTGACACTCTGGGGCATGCTCCACATCCTGTGGTTTTTTGTTTCTCCTAAGTTCTTGCATCCTTCGCTGTCCCCTCGGGCTCCACAAAGGAGACCGCTTCTTGCCACAACCACTCTGTGAGTCTCAGATGCCAGCACCATTGCAGATGACCCCTGAGCCCCCAAGCCTAGCCCCGCCTGGGCTGAGCTGGCCTGCTGTCTGCACCGAGTGTTTTCCAGCATGTCTGCCTTTCCACGGGTTTCTCGTCTGGTCTTGAGCAAATCCAACAAGGCTGTGGTAGGTGTGCACTCATTCTGCATCCATGGCGTGTGAATACCTGAGTGTCCTTGCAGGAAGTGCAGCTGCTGGTGACCTCACAGTGCCCAAGGGCCAGGCTTCCTTCCTAGCAACTCCCGGCAGTGAGCCTTGCAAGTCCAAGCAGGCTCTTGGGAGCCTCCTAGCTCCGTGTAGACCTGCCATTCGGGGAGGCATGTCGTCTCTTGGGCCCTGGGCCATTGTCCTTGGATTCCTTGACATCTCAAAGCCCTAAATTGGCAACCCCAGCCAGGAAGTATGGAGCATAAGCTATAAAGAATGTGTGACACCTAGCCCTGCATCCCCTTCAAGCTGTGGAACCGCCTTCAAGGTTTAGCCAGCCTGACAGATTGGAGGCCCTGGGGTCTATTCACTCCCATACTCCCTGGGCATTGGGAACCCATACCAGGAGTTATGTGGACCGCACATGGGTGGCAGGAAAGAATCTGAGACAACAAGATGCATGAGACAGGATAGAAACGTGGAAGGTAACGGGGAAGCGTGGGAGAGAACAGGGAACTCTGAAGATCGAGGGAAGATTGTGCAAAATAGAACCACGTGTGGGGGGAAAAGAAAGAGGAAACAGGGAGTGGAGGGAAAGACAAGGTATTGTGAGAGTAACAGAATTGCAGAAGAGAAAACTGCAAGAGGGAGACGAGGGATGATGAAGGGAAAAGAGACCTGTGAGAAAGCGCGGCATCCCAGAGAGAAAAAGGAACTTTTGGAGCCACGGAATTGTGTCAGAGGATACAGAGAGATGGGAGAGACAGAATCGTGAGAAAGGGTGCTGTGGGAAAGGACAGGAACTTGAGGGAGAGATACAGGACTGTCAGAACAGAAGATTACAGTGACCAAAAGGTATGCATGAAAGGGTCTGGCTGCTTGCTGCTCAAAAGCCAATAAGCGGGCCAGGTTGGTGGAAAGGAAAAATTTGCTTTGTTTCAGATGCCAGCAACTACAAGGAGGGTGGCAGACATCTGTCCAAAGGCCAACCCCCCGACAGGCAGAGAGTGAGAGCTTTTAGAGACAAAGTTGCGGTGGGGTGGGGGAGGCGCGTTACACACAGAAGCAGTACAGTCACCTCTGATAATCCTCTTCACTGACTTCATGGTGCTAAGAGTCAGACACGACTGAGCGACTTCACTTTCACTTTTCACTTTCATGCATTGTGGGAGGAAATGGCAACCAATCCAGTGTTCTTGCCTAGAGAATCCCAGGGACAGGGGAGCCTGGTGGGCTGCCGTCTATGGGGTCGCACAGAGTCGGACACGACTGAAGCGACAGCAGCAGCAGCAGCAGCAAGTCCTGGGTACAGTTGGGTCATCATGTCGTTAACGTTTCCACCTGGTGTGTTTTGGTATCTATAAGACAGCTCACAGGAGGTGGCTCAGAATATTATCTATAGCCCCTTCAGAAAGAACTAAAGGTCCTGGTGTCTGTGTGTTAGTGACTCAGTCATGTCTCTTTGTGACCCCATGGACTGTAGCCCACCAGGCTCCTCTGTCCATGGAATTCTCCAGGCAATAATACTGGAGTGGGTTGCCATTCTGTTCTCCAGGGGATCTTCCCGACCCAGGGATCAAACCCGGGTCTCCTGCCTCGCAGGCAGATTCTTTGCTGTTTGAGCTACAGTGGAAATCTCACTACACTTAATGAGTATATTATTATTATTTGGTCTCCTTTGACTGTTCTCCTTTGTTTTAGCATTTCTCACCTCTGTGATTAAACTGATTGTTTGACTAAACTCCACCCACAGCAGGCAGGCAGAGAACATGACGGAATGGCGGGCGGCAGTGGGCAAGGATCATACAGTCTTACGTTGTTTCGTTACGGGGAAAGCGTGTTGTGGGAGAGACTGGTCGTTGTGAAAAAGAGGGTTAGGGGAGCCCTGGGAGATTTTTGCATAAGAATGAATAATTTGGGGATGAATAGGCAGTTGTGGAAAAGAAAAAAACAAAAATGAGAACAGAAAATCATAGAAGAATAAAATGGCAGAAGAACTGAAATGTGGTCGGGAACAGAACCCTAGGAGATAAAATGGTGATATAAGACTGACCACAGACAGCAAAGAGCTGTGGGAAAGTAAAATTATTCAAAAGAGGAATTCTGGAATGAAACAGAAAGCTGTGGGAAAATGGAGAGTTGTGGGCAGGGCAAGGATTAAGGGGAAGAAAGAAAATTGTGGGAGAAGTGTAGAGTTGGAAAAGACATGGGGTTGGAGAGAGAAGTAGGGAATTACAGGGAAATAGAGCTTTGTGGGAAACACGGGATTGCATGGAGAAAGAGGAAGACTGGAAAAGCAAGGGATTATTGGAAAGATGTGAGGGCTTGGGGGAAATCCTGATTCTTTACAAAGATGCTCCTCGTATTTTGAACTCAAGTTGTCATCAGGAATTATACACAGATCCTCTCACTGTGAACTGCCGCCATAGTCATGAAAGTGAAGTCGCTCAGTTGTGTCTGACTCTTTGCGAACCCGTGGACTGTAGCCCCACTAGGCTCCTCCATCCATGGAATTTTCCAGTCACTAGGTTAGTCCTACGAGCAAATGTAAGTGTTCTATCTCCGCTCAGAAACCTTAACTGGCCTTTTGCTGGCCCCAAGATAAAAATGCAGAATCTGTAAACACCCTGGACAGATCTCTTCCCCACATGCCTCTCTCCAGCTTCCCACCACCAAACTACATGCAAATTCAGCCTTTATTTATTTATAAGTCTTTATTTCTAAGTTGCCCACGTGATGCTTCTCAGAGACGCTCACACCCCAGCCCCCGCCTCAGCTAAAATAGTGTTGATTGGGTTGCAGGCGCTCAAGGAATATTTGTTCAAATTCAGTTGCCTTTTCTGTTAAGTGGCGAGTACGTGCCAGACACCATGTTAGATGCTTAATGACGAAGGCTCGGTGGAAGCCTGTCGGCCTGGAAGTCAATCCTAAAGTAGCAGATAGAGGCTTAAGGATATGATAAACAGGTCAAGCTTCATCCTAACAGTGCAGACGGGGAGAGGCCTAACCGTACTTACCACTTCGAGTTTGTATCTCTAGGTTTTTCTCTGACATGTAACAGTATTTTCTGTCTTATGAAAGCAAAGTGGCTGGAAAGGAGAAAGGAAACACGCCCGAGATTAAGGCAGCCTTATCTCATTTCCGAGATTACCACTTTATTCGAAAAGGCCCCCGGTTCCTGAGGGTTCTGGCCTCACCATACAGCCTGTGGTATAGACATAGGGGTCTTGTATATGGGAGTCATTCTCTTTGCTGATTTTCACCCACATCTTTAACTGTGGTGTTAGAGAAGACCCTTGAGAGTCCCTTGGACTGCAAGGAGATCCAACCAGTCCATCCTAAAGGAAAGCAGTCTTGACTTCACTTTCACTTTCAAGCTTTAAAGAAACATTATTTGGGCCTTAAACTAATACTTGCACCCTCCACATCAGTTGGCTTAATGGACATAACCCCAGATTAGATGAAAAGTGAAAGTGAAGTCTCTCAGTGGTGTCCGACTCTGCGACCCCACGGACTGTAGCCCACCAGACTCCTCCGTCCATGAGATTCTCCAGGCAGGAGGTTGGAATGGGTTGCCGTTTCCTTCTCCAGGGGAATCTTCCCGACTCAGGGATCGAACCCAGGTCTCCAGCATTATAGGCAGACTCTTTACCATCTGAGCCACCAGGGGAAGTCCAAATTAGATGAACAGGAGTTTAAAAAGAGGACCAATTTGAGGACCACGGTGCGAGAGTCTTGAAGAGGACAGAGTGGAAGGGCCAGCGACGGGTGACCTGCATTTCATCTTAAATGCCCCCGGATGAAGTGGACAAACCAAAACTGCACGTAAAAATCTCCAGAGGTCAGGTCGCCTACTGTTCATTGTCTTACAGCACACGTCAGCACCGGATGAGAAGTGACCGTTTATCTCAGACTCAGAATGTCATGCAGCCCAAGGCAGAGCTAGTGATTATTAATACAAGGCTACGGTGCTCAGTCCCTGGGTGGGGAAGATCCCCTGGAGGAGGGCATGGCAACCCGCTCCAGTATTCTCGCCTGGAGAATCCCCAGGGACAGAGGAGCCTAGCGGGGGTGACAGTCCCTGGGGACGCAGAGAGTTCAACAGGACTGAAGCCACGTGGCACGCAGGCAGAGGAAAGGCACCACGCTCACATTACAAGGAGAGGTGAGTGACGAGCTGCAAGATTAAGGTGGTCCCTTTCCACTCATGCCCTGAAGCTGGTTCCAGAAATCAGGGCAGGGAGCCTCCTGGTCATTGACAAAGGAGTTCCTGGGGAGCCTGGGGCCCCCAACCTAGGCCTGCCTCTACCCAGAGGCTCTTACCTTCGGAAACCAAGCTCAAGGCCTCATCGGAAGTGTGCGTGCCGCCCGGAAGATCCTTCTTGGGAGCGGGGCCTTCCCCGGGCTCGTGGGGGCCCCCGGGGGAGGGGGCGCCCCTCGGTGGCCGAGGTGGTCATCGAGTCCCACTGGATCTCCTTGCTGGGACCTGGAAGCGTCAGGCGGCAGCCTGTCCAGCCATAGAAGGCCAGGGACAACAGGAAACCTTGGGCTGGATTCAGGATCCCCTGGAAGGGAGGGGAAAGAGACGGCATATAAGTCAGGGCACTGATGGGCATCAGGGCTCACAGGGGTCACTTCGGTCCACAGGGCTGGCCTCAACTGGGGTGCACCCTGTTGGCTAGTTTGGGGCAAGAGAGAGACTGGCTTGGAGGTTCTGAGCCTTCAGAGATGCGTGGGAGACATAGGAGACAAGAGGGGTGGAGAGGAAGGTCCCGGGCATCACCCCAGCAATGTGGGTTCTCTAGAATGCTTTATATTTATGGACAGTGTTCCAAGGGATACCTCCAACTCTGTGGCTTTTGCAGTCTGCAACACTTCTTCCAGAGAAATTCCCAGATATTCTTAGTCTGCCTAAAAAGTTTGAGACACTTGCCAAACTAACTTACCAGAGTCATATGTGTTTAATAATGATGGCAACACTGAATGCACACGCATTTAATTGAGGACACGGTGAGCCTCTCCACTTGTTTACTTGCTAAGTGGTGGGTTGCCAGGCCTTTCTCCAGGGGATCTTCCTGACCCAGGGATCGAACTGGGGTCTCCTTCATTGGCAGGCGGATTCTTTACCACTGAGCCACCACGGAAACCCAGGCACTTCTCCACTAAGAGCTCCTGTATGAGAGTTTTTGCAGTGGGGACACAATATCCTGGAAACATTGAGGACGATGTATTCATGAGCTTTCCACCTGATTATGGTGGTGTGTTTCTAGGCAATATTGTTGCCTACATGTGTGATTAGGTAGTTGAAATGAGTATAATCTCTACATCCTGCATTTTTCACTTATTATGAGATTTCATAATTGTCATACTTTACATTGTCATTTTCAGCATCTGCATACCATTCCATCAAGATCAAACACAGTGATTTACTTAACCATTCCCTTTTATAAAAAAAAGAAAATGTGGGTTGTCTAGAATGCTTTATATTTATGGATAGTGTTCCAAGGAATACCTCCAACTTTGTGGCTTTTTCAGTCTGAAACATTTCTTGCAGATAAATTCCCAGATATGTTTAGTCAGCCTGAAAGGTTTGAGACACTTACCAAACTGACTTACCAGAGTCGGATCCCTTTAATACTGATGCCAAGAGTAAATGCACAAGCTAACTCACGGACCACAGCCAGATAAGGGGGCCCCCGCAACCTCTTCAACTCACCACATATTTAAATAACACATAGATCATACTTCTCAGTGGTTTTTATCTTGTCTGGGTTTTTTTCTTCTCCTTTAGGAAGTACATTTAAAATCAAGATTGACCTACCATCATGAACCACGTGGTCTTGGCTGCGTTTCTGACCTGTTTCAAAGAGCTGCTGTTGATATCTGGTTGCATTTCAAGATAGAACAAAAGGCTTTCGTTGATGACATTTGAGAACCAGCTGTGAGAAAGAAAATGGGCCACAGGTAAAGAGAACATGTGATATCATTCTTTTTTTTTTTTTTGCTTATTTTTAATGGGAGGATAATTGCTTCCCAATATCCTTTTTTTTCAATGCCAGAGGTCAGGGGACATGTCTGCATGCATGACTGCTGAGTCACTCCATCATGTCTAACTCTTTGTGACCCCAATGGACTGTAGCTCTCCAGGCTCCTCTGTCCATGGGATTTCCCAGGCAAGAATACTGGAGTGGGTTGCCATTTCCTCCTCCAGGGGATCTTCCCAACTTAGGGATCAAACCCACATCTCCGGCATTGCAGGCAGATTTTTTTATCTACTGAGCCACCTGAGAAGCCCCAGGGAACATGTCTCCCAAGACCTAGAAGTCCGGGAGGGGTGACCAAGTAGCTGCAGAATTAGACGAGAATTAGACGTCAGAGACGGCATCCCCCTCAGCCGAAAGCAGAGACCAAGAGACCCTCCTGATGGTCACAATCAACACCACATCGGGTGGAAGGTTCTGGCACATGTCAAATAGCCCAGAAGTCGTTCCTCCTTTGACGAGCAAGCTGACGTCTTGATGGAAACCAACACGAACCTTGATGTTTTATGTCGGAAATTTCTGACGGTAGTGTCGGCAGGTCGTGGCGAAGTTGGAAATGGCGGGCTCGGGGTATTTTTAAAGGGAGGTGACTCACGGCTCTCCCAGGAGAATGTCCAAACCAGCCTCTTCCCATCAGATAAATTATTAACCACCAACGTGTGCCCTGTCTGGCAAAGCACTCTGTCGCTGCAGCAAAGGGCTTTCTGATTTGGTACTTGTCACAGCTCTATTTGCACAGAGCAAACCCACGTGAAATGCTGGGGCAGACTGCCTGTGGGGGACAGGGCAGGCCCACTGAGGAGATGAAGATTGCTCTCTACCCTTCTTGTTTTTTTTTTTTTAGTTGTTTTTTTGGCTGTGCCACACAGCTTTCGGGATCTTAGTTTCCTGAACCAGAGATGGAACTCTTACCCCCTGCAGTGGGAGCTTAGAGTCCTCACCACTGGACTGCCTGGGGAGTCATGGTTTCTGTCCTTGTTGCCCTGAGCTGTGAGTCATCACACAGACACGGGGTGTCATCCCTGAGTCTCATCAGATACAGGAATCCTGCTGTCAAGACAAATGCAGGGACTTCTCTGGCCATCCAGTGGTCAGGACTCGGTACTTCCAGTGCAAGAGGGATGAGGGTTCAATCCCTGGCCGGGGAAGTAAGATCCCACATGCCTCACACTGCAGCAACAACAACAAAAAACTAATTAATTAAAAAATAAAACAAAGATGGGTGCAAAAATAAAAGATGGATTTAGAAGGCACGATGAAGCATTTGATTTGAATGTTAACCCTCGGCGATGGGACAGTACTCCAGAGGCAAGTGGTTGGGATGTGACCACGTTAAAGTGAGGATTTTCTGTTCTTAGCGATTCTCTATAATTTGAGCGGATGTGAATTTCTTTCCAGAAGGTCATGGGTGCAGACTGGCCTTCCTGTCTGGACAGCATTGCCTCCAGGGCCATCTGGACAAGCCTCTAAAGGTTTCCTCTCCCAAGACTCTGCCTCTGGAACTCAGGTCACACTTGGGAAGGCAGCTTACAAGAGGTTTGCACTTCACGTCCCAGTGAGAGTTTAAAGAAACAGAAACACGTTACCAAACAATGAAAACCAGCATTATCTTGAAGAATCGGGTCTTGATCATGGCTCCCATGCGTCTCTCGTTCTCCGTGTAAATGCCTTGTCTTCCCTTCAGTAAGGAGGCCACTGTGGAGCAGAGGGGAATGGTGTGTGATGTTCACGATCGACAAAGGCCAGCAAACTGGATGGGAGCCCAAGTCACCCTGGAGAGCAGGAGGCAAGATACCAGCCATGCCTCTCTCACCACTGCATGGGGAGGGGCGGGGGCGCTTCTCAGACACTCAGGGGGAATACACAGCTCTTAAAGGTTTCCTTTGAAGTCTTTGTGGCTTCCCTGATAGCTCAGCTGGTAAAGAATGAGCCTGCAATGCAGGAGACCCCAGTTCGATTCCTGGGTCAGGAAGAGCCCCTGGAGAAGGGAGAGGCTACCCACTCCAGGATTCTGGGGCTTCTCTGGTGGCTCAGCTGGTAAATTTGCCCGCAATGCGGTAGACATGGGTTCGGTCCCTGGGCTTGGGAAGATCCCCCTGGAGAAGGGAAAGGCTACCCACTCCAGTATTCTGGCCTGGAGAATTCCTCGGACTTTATAGTCCATGGGTTCACGACATGACTGAGCCACTTTCACTTTCACTTTTGAAATTGTTTAGATTTATATAAGATATACAGAGATAGTAGAGCCCCCATATAGCTGCACCCAGCTGCCTCCAGTGTTAACGTCTTCCGCAACCACACTCACAGCCACACGTTGGTCAGCATGAAGAAAATAACGCTGGTGCAGTGCTGTTAACTACACCCCCGATTTTATCTGGATTTTATTCGTTCAGGAGCTGTATTTTTAACAGTTTATACTTTTTATCTTTATAATAAAAAATTATTTTATAAATATTAAATATAAATATAAATGTTATTTTTATTATAAAAATAATTCACTAGGGGACTTCTCTCGTGGTTCAGTGGTTATAAGATTCCATGCGTCCAACACAGGGGGCAAGGTTCAATCTCTGATCAGGAAACTATAATGCCCCATGCTGAAAGATGCAGCCAAAAAATGTAAACAGTAATAATTTATCCTTGATTTCTTTCTTTCTTTGGCCAAGATTCTCTGCACGTGGGATCTTAGTTCCCCAACTAGGGATTAAACCCAGGCCCCCCTGCAGTGAAAGCGTGTAGTCCTAACCCTTGGACCTCCAGGGGAGTCTCATACTTGCTATTTTAAAATATTGAAAGATTTGGCATCCTCCTTTAGACAAGTTGAAAAATATAAAAAAAAGTTTAGAAAAAAAATTAACAACCTATCATCCCCCCAAAGACAACTACTGTTAGCATCTTAGTATATTTCTTTCCAGTGTTTTTTCCTACACTTCGTTTTCCTTTATTTGATGTAATTGGATCACTGTTTTTAATGCAATGTTTTTAAAACTATATTTGGCTCAGATGGTAAAAGCGTCTGCCTAAAATGCGGGAGACCAGGGTTCAATCCCTGGGTTGGGAAGATCCCCTGGAAAAGGAAATAGCAACCCACTAAGGTACTCTTGCCTAGAAAATTCCATGGATGGAGAAGCCTGGTAGGCTACAACCCATGGGGTCACAAAGAGTCCGACACGACTGAGTGAGTTCACTTTCTTTTTTTCTAATACACTATGGGGGTTGCGTGTTTTTAAATTTTTATTGCAGTAGAGTCGATTTCCAATGTTGTGTTACTGACAGGTGTACACACACTGTTTTTCAACGCAGATACGAAGAGAAAGAGACCCAAAGAGCCTTGGTGATGTTGTCTCCCTAAGTAGCAGAGCATGTCGCTTAAAGTTCTGCAATCCACAGTCGATCCTCCAGTGACCTTTCTGTGGAGGTGTGTTTCTTTATTCCAATTCTGCCCGTGAGGGACCCACAGGGCACGAGGGGGCTAGAGAATTGCCCCAGGGCTCGTCTCCTCAAGGATGGGGTAGGGGGCTGGAATGCAGGCCCCCTCCTGTGGGTCTGCTGACTCACCTTCTGCCCAGATCTTTCTGGTGCCTCTGACTCATGTCCTGTGGGCCCCTTCCTGCTTCCTGCCCAGCTGGGAGAAGACATGGGCCCAGACAGCACGGGGGGAGCCAGCCCCTCCGCCACCGGGGACAGCCCTGTCCATCTCCACCCCTCACCCACGGGTGACCTTTCCTTTCCTCTCCTGTTCCCATCTGCCCCTCCGCCAGTTTTCAAGGACACTGGGTCTTTGGGGGCACGCCATGGATAGACCCAGGATGAGTCCAGGTAGAAGGGAAAAAGTCCACAGGTCCCTGGGCTGTGCGCTAACGCGTGCTGGCAAAGACCATCTAGCCGTGACTGAGCAGGCTTGCTCCCTGTCACTAATGTAAACCCACTCACTCTCCCCAACTTCATTCTGCTCGTCTCTGCAGGATGACAGATGAGGTCAGGGATCCTAGGTAATGACTGGGGCCCAAGTCCTGGGGCTCATCCCCGTGGCCTCATCCCCAGGGAAGCTTCCCTGCCCTTTACCTGCGGTCACTGTCTTTCGAAATAGGATGGGGTTGCCCACCAGGACCAGTAGCAGCGGCAAGTACGTGGTGATGTAGTGGGGGATGGCATGCTCCAGGCCCCTCTCGCACCTGGTGGGGAGGGGGGGAGAGAAAAACCGAGGCATTCTCCAACAATAAGGCTTTACCTGAAATAACCCGCTGCCTTATCTGAAAGCCGAGATAAGAGGACCCAGAGCGCAAAGGGAAATGCACAGATCACTTCTGGCTGCCGGAAGGAAACCTGACTCACATCTCATCATGTCTGTGGACAAGCAAGTAAGTCACAGAAGGAGAAGGAAGATCAATCACAGTTCTGTCTTGTCTCAGAAAGTGGGCCACTTTTCAAGTTCCCCCTTGGAAAAAAGTAAAGACAGGAAAGACTCTGGGATGATGGACGCCCACCCCCACCACAACCCCCCTGTGGGACCCCTTCAAAGAAAACACACACAGTTCAAGCAAGACAAAGGCACTCAATAGACTGGTAAGGTCCTCAGCACTTTACTACATTCTAGGCCTGGCTGACATCACCAATAAGATCCAAGCTCTGCCCTCGAACAACTGAAAACACCCGAGCTTCCTATTTCTCAGGACACTTGTTCCCAAGGTAACCCATAATCATTTCGGTGGTTCTTTTCAGAAACAAAGACAGGAATGTCTACTGATGGGCTGGGGGACTCGTCCGTCAGCAACGGGACATGGTGGTATGCTACACACAGCTATGGTACCAAGGCCGGGAGTGTCACTGAACAAATGCATAATGTAGAGAAAGTGGCAAAGGGGGAGAGGGCATCCAAAGGAGAAGTTGCTCAGGTCCAACCCCAGATGAGGGGGAAAGCCAGAGGAGGGCGTAGCCCTGGAGGCCCGGGAAGGGGGCATGATAAAGATGCTGGTGCTGTCATCAGTATGGAGTGCACACACCAGAGATGAAAGTGGAAGAATGCACAAAACCAGGCATGAACAATGCAGTGCCCACCTTTTGTTGCCCTAAGGATGGCAATACCATGTGAAGATGGTGCGTTCTTTTTTAAATGAAGCTTTCTTCTTCAGCTGTGAAAGCTAAACCATGGTCTACAAGGGCTTGAGGGGAGAAAGGGAAACAGGAGGAGCAAAAGATGAGATTCGAATGATGAGGGACAGATGAGTGAGGGTGGGAGCCTGCACAGTGCTCTGAGGATGCAAATGATGAAGGGTGGAGACAATGGAAGGTGCAGAGAAGATGATGGGATGATGGAGGGTGGACATGATGGAGGGTGAAGACATTGGAGGATGAGATGATGCAGGGTGGGCATGATGGGATGATGGAAGGTGGAGATGATGGAATGTGGCAATGATGGAGAAAGAGATGATGGAGGAGGAGGAGATGGAGGTAGACATGATGGGATGATGGAGGGTGGAGATGATGGGATGGTGGAGGGCAGACTGATGGAGGGTGGAGATGGTGGAGGGTGGACATGAGGCAGATGAGATGATGGTGGCTGGAGATTATGGAGGACGGTTCTGATGGAGGATGAAAATGATGGATGGTGGAGATGATGGAGGGTGGGATGATGGATGGTGGAGATGATGAAAGATGAGATGATGGAAGGTGGAGATGATGGAGAGTAGAGATGATGGAAGATGAGATGATGAGATGATAGAGGATGAGATGATGGAGGTTAGAGAAGATAGGATGATGGAAGTTGCAGATGATGATGGTTGCATGTGATGTTGCAGAAGTTGGAGGGTGGGGATGATTGAGGGTGGAGATGTTGGAGGGTGGGGATGATATTGGGTGCAGATGTTCGAGGGTGAGATGATGGCCTATGAGATGATGGAAGATGGGCATGATGGGATGATGGTGGGTGGAGATGATGGAGGTTGGAGGTGATGCATATTGGAGATGATAGAGGGTGGGGATGATTGAGGGTGGAGATGTTGGAGGATAAGATAATGGAGAATGAAAATGCTTCAGCTGGAGGCCTTGTGTTAATCTGGGAAGCACCTGGGCTCAAATGAAAACAGCCCCAGGATCCCATGGGTGGAGGTGAGTGATAAAAATTCTCTTTCCGATTAAGTGCATCCTCTGTAACAGCTGCTTATTCTGTCTTCGTCCTTTTAAGGCTCCTGGGGAGAGCAGATTATTTTGAGGGGTCTACACAGAGGCCTGGAAGTAGTCACAGTTGACAAAGCAATAGGACTGTGGAGACATTTGAGTGAGCAGCTGCAAGAAATTAAGAAAGATGGGGAGAAACAGTCTACACCACAGGTCAGCAAACTTTTTCTCTAAAGGAACAGATAGGAAATATTTTAGGCTTCAGAACCCTCATGGCCTCTGTCAAATCTACTCAACTCTAATGGATAAAGCAGCCATAGACAATACATACACAAATGGGTATGGCTGTGTGCCAATAAAACTTTATTTACAAAAGCAGGCAAAGGGCCGGATCTGTACTATGGGCCATGCTGTACTGATCCTTGGGTCTGTGCTGTGCTGTGCTTAGTTGCTCATTTGTGTCCAACTCTTTGCAACCCCATGGACTGTGGCCCACCAGGCTCCTCTGTCCATGGGATTCTCCAGGCAAGAATACTGGAGTGGGTTGCCATGCCCTCCTCCAGGGGATCTTCCCAACCCAGGAATTGAACCCAGGTCTCCCACATTGCAGGCGGATTCTTTACTGTCTGAACCACCAGGGAAGTCCAAGAATACTGGAGTGGGTAGCCTATCCCTTCTCTGGGGGAACTTCCCAACCCAGGAATTGAACTGGAGTCTCCTGCATTGCAGGCAGACTCTTTACCAGCTGAGCTACCCAGGAAGCCCCTCCCTGGGTCTACAACACCTTAAAATCACCAAGAGATGGTGTCCAACGTCTGATTTTCAGTTTTCCATTAAAATGTAGAATATATCTCCTTAGAGAGACCTTGAGGTTTTACAAATGGTAAAGGGCAGGGGTTCAGACTCAAAGAAATGTCTGAGACAGTTTCAGAGGCCACATCTCCCAGCGTGTGTTCAGAAGAGCACAGGATGGAGACATGAAAAAAAAGTGCAGACAGCAGAGGCTGAAAATGAGCTATTCTAAAAGCAACCCTTTGAGTCTCCCAGACATCTGGAACTCAGCCCTGGGATGTTCAACTCACCTGTGTGCCCAGAGGAAGCTGGTTTGAAGGATTAAAAAAAAATCAAGAGCAGGTAGGAGAGAGCCATCACAGGTGTGTAGGGAGCAGAGATGCACCCCCAGCTCCGATTGTGCCTCTGAGGTTGTTTTTTTTGTTTGTTTGTTTAAACACAGCCCTCAGTACAGATCCAGCCCTCCGCCTGCTTTTGTCAATAAAGTTTTATTGGCACACAGCCATGCCCATTTGTGTATGTATTGTCTATGGTTGCTTTACCCATTAGTGCTGAGTAGGGAAAGTCACATAACATCAAAGTCACCATTGTAAAGTGAACAACTCAGCAGCATTTAGGACACCCATGGTGCCCTGCAAGCTCTGTATCCACACTGGGCACAGCACCAACCCAACACACGTGATGGGCAGGAGCAGGGGACCCTGGCTGGCTCAAGGAGCCAGGCACGTGCTCGCAGCTGCACGGATCCTGGACGAAGGCCCGCCCACCCACATGGGGTCAGCACCCAGGCATGTCTGCTGGAGGACGCCCCACGGGGGTCAGGCATTGGGGGAGCCCCGGCTTACCTGGCCATGGAAGGATAGTACAGCATGAGGGCGCCCTCCACGCTCAGCAGGGCAGCCAGGCCCCAGGTCATTAGGTGGTACAGCAGGATGGTGCTGGGGGAGAGAGAATACAGGTCCAGAACCTCAGGTCCAGCGCCTGCCTGGTCCCGCACTCTGCGAGCAGCGGTAAAACACATGCAGAGCAGACTCTCAGCAAGTAGCCCCTGATTGTGCCTCTGAGGTTGTTTTGTTTGTTTATTTGTTTAAACACAGCCCTCCGTACAGATCTGGCCCTCTGCCTGCTTTTGTAAATTAAGTTTTATTGGCACACAGCTGTGCCCACTTGTGTATGTATTGTCACCCCTTAGTGCTGAGTAGTGAAAGTCATGTAACATCAAAGTCACCATTCTAAAGTGAACAACTCAGCGGCATTTAGGATATCCACAGTGCCATGCAAGCCCCACCTCAGACCCGTTTGAAAACATGTTCATCCCCATAAAAGGACACCCACACCCATTCGGGGGTCTCCCCCCATCACGCCTGCACCCCCAGCCCCTGGCAACCACTCAGCTACCATCTCTCTCTATGGATTCGCCTATTCTGGACATTTCATCCAAGTGGAAGTGTAAAAAATGTGGCCTTCTGTGTCTGGTTTGTTTCCCTTAACCTAAGGCTTTCAAGGTCCGTCTAGGCAAAGCTATGGTGTTTCCAATAGTTATGTATGGATGTGCAAGTCGGACCATAAAGAAAGCTGAGCACTGAAGAATTGATGCTTTGGAACTGTGGCATTGGAGAAGACTCTTGAGAGTCCCTTGGACTGCCAGGAGAACCAACCAGTCCATCCTAAAAGAAATCAGTCTTGAATATCCTTTGGAAGGACTGAAGCTGAAGCTGAAACTCCAATCCTTTGGCCACCTGATGCGAAGAGCTGACTCATTGGAAAAGACCCTGATGCTGGGAAAGATTGAAGGCAGGAGGAGAAGGGGACAACAGAGGATGAGATGGCTGGATGGCATCACTGACTCAATGGACATGAGTTTGAGTCAACTCCGGGAGTTGGTGATGGACACGGAGGCCTGGCGTGCTGCAGGGGTCACAAAGAGTCGGACACAACTGAGCAACTGAACTGAACTGAAGGCTCTCAAGATTGACAGAAGGGATGGACATTTCAGGTGCTCAGCAAGAATACCTTGCTGTTTTGATTGTGCCTTCTTCCTTTTATAAAAATGAGCTGGCATAATTCCTCCTAGGGACCTAGCTCCCCCAGTAGCAAGAGGTTCCCAGCCTCTGTCCTTCCTGAAGTCATCTGGGTACCCAACATGCAAGGGTCTTAATGCTCAGTCCAAACCACAAAGAAGGTCTCTGAGAAGTGGGTGGCCATCTGACATTCCAGGAGAGCTGAGAGACTTGCTATCTCTCTCCACTGCCACCCTTGATCATTCCTTGCAGAGTTTACACTCTTACCACCTCCATCCTTACATCCTTAACCATCCCCATCCTTCATCTCTGTACACCCACACAAGCCACCCTGTCCCCCCAAAGGAGCAGAGTCAGTAAGGCTTGCAGGTGATCCAGAGAGGTTCAGAAACTTGCCAACAGTCACTCAGTGACTGAGGTGAGTGAGTGAGGGTCAGGAACTTGAACCCACTGGGGCCAAGGCACTAACCACTGTGTAATTCCTCCTAGACAGCCCCCTCTCCAGCACCAGAAATCTTGGGCTCTGTACTTAGCATAACACATCCATACACACTTCTTAGAACTTCTTCCTATACCTTTAGATACCATCAGAATTTTTATAATCATGCCAATCCTTTTCTAGCATCTGTCCAGTTCCAAATATGAAATTTACTGAATTACTTATTTCCATGGTTTTAAAATCCTCAATTTTGGTTGGGGGGGCACCTGGAGAATATTTTGCTATTTTTTCTTAATATATATATGTGTATATATATATATAGTTGACTTACAATGTTTCAGGTGCCCAGCAAGAATACCTTGCTGTTTTGATTGTGCCTTCTGCCTTTTACATAAAAACGAGCTGGCATTAGACATTTCTTGGTGGAGTGCCCACTGGGAGGTTCTGATGGATTGTGTCTCAGTTCAGTTCAGTCACTCAGTCGTGTCCAACTCTGAGATCCCATGGACTGCAGCACGCCAGGCCTCCCTGTCCATCACCAACTCCCGCTTGCTCAAACTCATGTCCATTGAGTCGGTGATGCCGTCCAACCATCTCATCCTCTATCGTCCCCTTCTCCTCCTGCCTTCAATCTTTCCCAGTATCAGGGTCTTTTCCAATGAGTCAGCTCTTTGCATCAGGTGCCCAAAGGACTGGAGTTTCAGCTTCAACATCAGTTCTTCCAATGAATATTCAGGACTGATCTCCTTTAGGATGGACTGGTTGGATCTCCCTGATGGCCAAGGGACTCTCAGGAGTCTTCTCCAACACCACAGTTCAAAAGCATCAATTCCTTGGCACTCAGCTTTCTTTATAGTCCAACTCTCACATCCATACATGACTACTGGGAAAACTACAGCCTTCACTAGACAGACCTTTGTTGGCAAAGTAATGTCTCTGCTTTTTAATATGCTCTCTAGGTTGGTCATAACTTTTCTCCCGAGAAGTAAGCATCTTTTAATTTCATGGCTGCAGTCACCATCTGCAGTGATTTTGGAGCCCCCCCAAAAATAAAGTCTACCACTGTTTTCCCATCTATTTGCCATGAAGTGATGGGACCGGATGCCATGATCTCAGTTTTCTGAATGTTGAGCTTTAAGCCAACTTTTTCGCTCTCCTCTTTCACTTTCAGTGTCTACCCTACAGAAATAAGTGCTCGTGGCCTCTCCAACCTTCCCCTCCAGCAATGAGCTAGAGCAGAAGAACCCGGCCGCTCGCACTGAATACCTCTGTCCAGCCGACCTCTGGATCACCAGGTAGGCATCCACTGCGTAGCAGAACCACCACCAGAAGCAGGCGCTGTACAGCAGCTGGATCCAGAGCTGTAATCAGAAGAATGGCATCCCAGCCCCTAGGTGCAGGCTGGAGGTGGCCCCGCCCCACCCCTGATGTCATCCCAGCCCCTGGGGGCGGGCTCCGGGTGGCCCCGCCCCTCCCTGATGTCATCTCGTGTCCCTGAAAGCCCTCGGCAGACACGTGGCCACCCTTGGAAGCCTAGGCTGGGACGTGGCCTGGGGGCAGGCGGGTGCCTTGGTTCCCGGTCTGCTCAGCCAGACTGGTCCAGCAAGCCCCTCCTGATGCTCACATGTGTAGGCAGAGAGATGACGGGCTCAGAGATGACAGGCCTGGCCAGGCACTTTGAACCAGATGCGCTTCTGCTGAGGACGAAAGAGGATGCGCAAGAAGGACCTTCCCAGGGGGAGCAAGGCAGGGATGTGCTGCAATGCTAAGTGCCTTCAATGGTGTTCGACTCTTTGCGACCCTGTGGACTGTAGCCCCCCAGGGTCCTCTGTCCATGGAATCCTCCAGGCAAAAAATACTGGAGTGGGTTGCCATTTCCTCCAGGAGATCTTCCCTACCCAGGGATCGAACCAGCACCTCCTGCATTAGCAGGCGGGTTCTTCACCCGTGAGCCACCTGGGAAGCTCCAGAGACCCCTGGAGGGTTTGTTAAATCACAGACAGGCCTTCCTCCCACAGGGTCCCTGGTCAGTGGGCTAAGGGTGGGGGTCTCTGAGCTTTTGTAAAAACCTCACTGGGTTGGTGGGAGGGTCAGGACCATACTTTGAGGACTCAGTGTAACAGAGGGGAGTGAAGGGGTGGGGAGGGTGACCAGGGAAGCCACACTTACTGCACTCCCCACGCAGAAGACGGCAGGCCACACATCTGTGTTGTTCATGGCAGAGATGTCGTCCACGAAACTCGGAAACCCTAACCACACCGCAGATCGGACCGCGATACCTAAGGGGCAACCAGGTGATAACGCTTTCTTTGTGTCCGCTCCTGACTCAGACCTAAAGGGGGCCTGCTGACTGTAAAAATGATGGATGGACAAATGGACACATGGACAGATGAAAGGATGGATGGATAGAAGATAGGAAGGGAGAGAGAAAGATGTGAGGGAGGCAGAGATGAAAGATACACATGTTGGTGGGTACAGGAGAGACAGAGAAAAAAAAAAAAAAGACTCAGAAGATAAGGATTATGGTTGCAGAGCAATCCCTGGCGCTTTGATTTCCACTTCCACTAACATCAGCTAGAGTCATGTTCCTTATTTTGGTTGGTCGTTTATTTGCCTCTAAGAAGCAACTGTGTGAATAACAGTGTGTGTTTCTTGACTGTATTTTTAGTGTCCGGCTTAACTAGTCCTCATGTTAAAAAAAAAAAAAAGAATGACTGAAAAAAAGCACATTCTTTCTTTTTTAATTTTTTTAAAAAAGGATGTATTGATTTATTTTATTGATTGGTCTTTGTTGCTGCTAACAGGACTTTGTCTAGGTGTCGCGAGCAGGGGCCTCTACTCTTGGGCTTCTCATCTCTGTGGCTTCCCTTGCTGCGGAGAACCAGCTCCAGGGCACCTGGGCTCCAGTAGTTTCGGCACCTGGGCTCAGTAGTCATGGCTCGTGGGCTCCGTACTTGTGGTGCATGGGCTTAGTTGCTCCATGCCATGTGGGATCTTCCCTGACCAGGGATGGAACTCGTGTGCCCTGCACTGCAAGGTGGATTCTCAACCACTGGACCACCGGGGAAGTCCCGAAAAAGCTTACTCTGAAGTTGTGGAAGAGAGTTCTTCTGTTCTTTTTAATAAAATTAAAAATTGAAGATTTTCACAAGTTAGCTCTTGTAATCTACTTTTGACATTTATTATTTGGGAGTGTTCCTTGCTCTTGGATCCAGATATCTAATTCGCCTATAATCAGTATCCACACTCGACGTATATAATAGGGTTGTGAGGTTTGGGATAGCATCTGTTTGAGTGTACAGTGTATAACACAAAATGCTCAAGGGGAAATGAACAGTACAGACTTGTATACTAGCATAATGTGTGTAGTTGGCATACAAAACATATACTTCAAAATAGGCAACCAGATATACACTGTGTCCTACACCACCAAAGGGCATTATGGACACTAAAATCCTAAAGATGTCGCTTCTCATTCTTAAGTGCAAATAACAGAAATGACGTTTTCTTCCAAATAGTGCTTTGTTGTTTTCACTATGGAGATCTGCTTTGAGCTCAGTAAACACCATATGTATATATATTTGCATGTATATGAGGTGATGGGTGTTTAGGAAACATTTTATGGTAAATGTGAGTCATTGTGCTGGATATCTAAACGTTTCCCAGTGCTGTATGTCAGTGAAGTGTCAGCAAAACTGGGGCGGGACTTCCCTGGTGGTCTAGTGGTTAGGATTCTGTGGTTTCACTTCCATGGCCCAGGTTCAATCCCTGGTCAGGGAACTGGGATCCCACAAGCTGTGCAATTTGTCCAGGAAAAAAAAAAAGATTTTAAAAAATCCTCCGGGGGGTGGGGTGGGGTAGTGGGGGAGCGGAATCACATTCCATGCAATAGGCATCTGTATTTCTTTTTGTCTTTATTTTGGCTGCACTTGGTCTTCGCAGGCTTTCTCTAGTTTCAGAGTAGGGGCTACTCTTCATTGTGGTATGTGGACTTCTCATCGCCGTGGCATCTCTTGTTGCGGAGCGCAGGCTCTAGGTGGGTCGTGGGCTTCAGATGTTATGGACCCCAGTCTCTGCAGCATAGGCTCAGCAGTTGTGGCTCACAGACTCTGGAGTACGCGGGACCCTCCTGGACCGGGGATCGAACCCACGTCCCCTGCATTGGCAGGCGGGTCCTTTACCACTGCACCACCAGGGACACCTTGGCATCTGTGCTTGTTATTTTTCAGCGAGGAGGTCCAGACACCCCCTGCCTTGCCCTGACTCCTGCTTCTGCTCATTTGCCCACAGTGCCATGTACCTTCCTTCAAAAGGTGAAAGGATGTACCAATCTTATTTCCTGACCCACCCCCCAAAAGATGTTTGGCTGCAACTCTATCTCCAGATATTCAAGTTACTGAAACTATTAAGATGCTTCCCCCAAATGCTTCAGCAGAATCAGGGAGAAAACCAACTTTTTAAAATTTAATTATCCTGCACCACACTCGCTTTGTCGCTAACAGAAAGGGACGTATTCCTTCCTGTCTTACTCCAGTCTGAAAAAGTGACTACAAGTTCCATAGCATGTGTCTGGAGTCAAGATTCTTGAGTGTCTCCAAGCACAAAACAGCAAGAGGAACAGGGGAGCCAACCCCTGGAACACATCCACCAGGTATCTGGTCAAGGTGGGCTAGAAGCTGCTGCGACACCCTCAGGACACGGAGGTGGAAGCCATTCAAATACCATCAGAGCCTCTCCTTCAAGAGCAGATGATTCCAACATGGCCAGCACCCGTCAGCACTCACAGAACACGGACGCTCTTTGGATCCTGATTTGAACTAACGAACGGAAAACTGGCATGTATGACATGCCTGAACATGTAGCGGTGACATGAAGGAATCGGTTTTCCTTATTTTTTAGGTGGCAATGATATCAGTGTGATATATATATATATATATAATTACATATTATAATATGATACTATATTAAATATACACTTAATATAACATATTGGGCTTCCCTGATGGCTCAGAGGGTAAAGTGTCTGCCTGTGATGCAGGAGACCCGGGTTCGATCCCTGGGTCGGGAAGATCCCCTGGAGAAGGAAATGGAAACCCACTCCAGTACACTTGCCTGGAAAATTCCATGGACAGAGGAGCCTGGTAGGCTACAGTCCATGGGGTCGCAAAGAGTTGGACATGACTGAGCGATTTCACTTCACTAATATAACATATTAAATACATTATATATTGTAATATATAATAATATTGTAACATATAGTATATGGCTTCCCTGGTGGCTCAGATAGTAAAGAATCCGCCTGCAGTGTGGGAGACCCAGGTTTGATCCCTGGGTTGGGAAGATCCCCTGGAGGAGGAAATGGCAACCCACTCCAGTATTACTGCCTGGAGAATCCCATGGACAGAGGAGCCTGGCGGGCTACAGTCCATGGGGCTGCAAAGAGTCAGACATGAGCGAGTGACTAACATACACACACATGTAGTATACAGTATGTTACAATGGACATGTCATATATTATAATTATGTATATAATTATATATAGGTTGAATTCTTCTACAGTTACATACTGAGATTTGTGTTGGATGTAATGATATAAACTCTGGGATCTGCTTCAAATTAATTCAATGCGGAGTGGGGTACAGGGATGAAGTATAGAGGAGGCTAGGTGATGAGAACAGGCGGCTTCTTATACAGTCTCTACATTTGCATATATATAATAAAGTCCAAAATAAAAAAGTTTAAAAGGTCAGCAGTATCGAGCTTAGAGTTTGTAAAACGTGCCGTGCTAGGGTTGAAAGCAGGGGTCAGCAAAGTTTCTGTAGTGGATCAGAGAGAAAATATTTTAGGGTCTGTGGCCCACACTTTCTCTATGTTTCTCTATGCAACACTCATTTCGGCCCTCGTGGGGAAATGGGGTGGGTGGAAGATGTTGCCCCAACAGTGCACAAGTGCAGGGCACGGCTGTATCCCCATAAGAGTCCACTTACGGACGCTGACATTCACATTTCACAGAATGCTTACACGTCTGAAATAGCATTGTTCTGTAGATGTTCTTAAAAGTATTTATTTACTTGGCTGGGCCAGGTCTCAGTTGCCGCAATGTGAGATCCTGTTCCCTGACTAGGGATCGAACCCAGGTCTCCTGCATTGGGAGCACAGTGTTTGAGTCACTGGACGACCAGGGAAGTCCCTGTTCTGTAGATTTCTAGGCTTCGAGTGTTAAGCTAGCTTTTTCACTCTCCTCTTAGAAAGGGAGAAAGTGAAGTTGCTTAGTCGTGTCTGACTCTTTGGGACCCCATAGACTGTAGCCCACAGGGCTCCTCTATGGAATTTTCTAGGCAAGAGTACTGGAGTGGGTTGCCATTTCCTTCTCCAGGGGATCTTCCCGATCCAGGGATTGAACCCGGGTCTCCCACCTTGCAGGCAGATGCTTTACCGTCTGAGCCACCAGGGAAGCCCCCTGGTAGATTTTTAAAACACACTTTAACATGTAAAAACATTCTTAACTCATGGGCTGTACATAGAAAAGCAGGCTGGATTTAGCCTAGAGACTACAAGTTTGCACATCTGTGATAGAAAACCCAAATTTAGATACATAGATAAAAAAGGAAATAAAACTTTTCTCGTATATATGGAGTTTTCTTCCTGATCCTGCTAAATCGGTTTGGAAACAACTGCATGTATGTGAGCACAGGCTTGATAATATTAACTACTAGTCTCTCATTGGTACAACGATCATGGAACCGTTGTATTTTCTGTGTTTTCCTTCACAGCACTGCCTAAAGTTTCCCTAGTAAGAGCAGTAACAAATACATCAAAGTGTTAAAAAAAAGAAAAGAAAAAAAGAAGTCTCCGGAAGCAACTTTTACCCATATTGTATTGCAGAATCCACTCGTCCTCGTAGTGTCCCTGGGTAGCCCTCTCTGGACCAGTCCTCCCACCCGCAGGCCAGGCGCTCTCAACCACGCACAAGCGGTACCCGCTCCCTGGGGCAGGCATCCTCATTTGCACACGTAGGGGTCCCCACTCATGGGCCACAGGCCCTAAAACATGCACCACCCGACTGCTGGGCACCCCCACTCATACCCAGGGCTTCCCACTTGCGGGCTGCATGCCTTCAACCACGCACAGATGGGTCCCCACCTGTGGGCGGGGTGCCCTCATCCTTGCACGGAGGGGACCCCACCTGCCTGCCGGGCGCCCTCAACCACTCACAAACGGGTCGCAGGCCTGGCGTCCTCACCCGCATATGGAGGGTCCCCCAGTCCCGGAGACCAGGCGCGCTCAACCATGCAAGGAGTGGTCCCCATCCGTGGTACATACACCCTGAACCATGCACACGACTCCCGGGACGGGTGTCCTTCCCTGCACACGAAGGCTTCCCCAGTTGAGGGCCGTGTTCCCTCAGCTCCCAGGAAGGGGGTCCCCATCCTGGCTCTCTAGGGCCCCGCGGCCTCCACTGGGCATGGAGGGGTTCCCATCGTGGGCCGTGTGCCCTCAACCGCAAAAGGAGAGGTCCCCATTCGCTGGCTGCGCACCCTCAACAGCACACAGAGGAGCCCTGACCCGAGGTGCGCATGCCCTGAAAAAGGCACAGACAGCTCCCTGCTCGCAGGGCAGGTGTCCTCAACCGCGCACGCAGTGGTCCCCAGCCCTGGGCTGTGCGCCCTTAACCGCGGACAGAGGCGTCCTCACTTGCGGGCAGTGAGCCCTCAAACACACATGGAGGTATCCCCACTCGAGGGCCGCGGGCCTCAACTGGGCATGGAGGGGTCCCGACACGCACTACGCGCCCCTGAAAACGCACAGACGGGTCCCAACTCGCGGCCCTGACATCCTCACCTGCACACGGAGGGCTTCCCACCCACGGGCCGTGTGCCTTCAACCACGCATGCAGTGGTCCCCACCACAAGCCCATGCGCCTTCAACAGCCCACGCAGTGGTTCCCACTCGCAGACAGTGCGCCCTCAAGCACACAGAGAGGGTTCCCACTCACGGGCCACGCACCATCAACCGCACATGGATGGGTCCTCAAGGCTGTAGGCATGCCTTCAACTGCACACCAAGAGTTCCCCACCTGTGGGCTGTGCACCCTCAACTGCGCACGGAGTGGTCCTCACCACAGGGCTATGCGCTCTCAACTCCCATGAAGGACCCACTCGTGGGCCACAAGCTCTCAACTGGGCACAGAGAGGTCCCCACTCGCAGACCCCTGGGTCGTGTGTTTTCAACTGCTCACGCAGTGGTTCCCACCCGCGGTCCATGCACCCTCAACTGCGCAGGGAGAGGTCCCCACTAGCGTGCAGCGGCCCTCAGCACACACGGAAGGGGCCTCATGGACTGGGCGTCCTCACCCGCCAATGGAAGGGACCCCACCCGCAGGCCGTGCGCCCTCAACTGCGCACAGAGGGGTCCCCACTCCTGGGCCCTCAACTGGGCATGGAGGGGTCCCCACCGCAGTACGCGTGCCCTCAACTGAGCACCAAGGGCTCCCCACCCGTGGGCCGTGTGCCCTCAACCACGCACAGAGTGGTAGTCCTCACCACAAGGCTGTGTGCCCTCAACTCCTATGAAGGGCGTCCCCACTCGCGGGCCACACGTTCTCAACTGGGCACAGAGAGGTCCCCACTAGCAGGCCATTTGCCCTCAGCTGGGCACAGAGAGGTTTCCATCCGCGGACTGGTGCCTTCAACCGCGCAGGCAGTGGTCCCCACCTGCAGGCCGTGCGCCCTCAACCGCACACGCAGGGGACTCCACTCTCTGGCTATTGGCCTTCAACTGGGCACGGAGGGGTCCCGACCCATGGTAATCGACCCCTGGAAAATGCACAGATGGGTCCCTACTCGTGGACCTGGTGTCCTCACCCACACACGGAGGGGACCCCACCTGGCGGGCGTGCACACTCAACTGCCCACACAATGGTCCCCACCCGCATCCACGGGCCCTCAACTGCGCACACAGTGGTCCCCACCAATGGGCTGTGCGCCCTCAACCGCGCACAGAGGGGTCTGCACCCGCGGGGTGTGCGCCCTTAACCGCGTACAGAGAGGTCCCCACTCGCCGGCAACGCACCCTCAACTGGGAACGGAGAGGTCCCGACTCGCGGTACTTGTTCCCTGAAAAACGCACAGATGGGTCCCTCCTTGTGGGCTGGGCGTCCTCACCTGCACATGGAGGGGACCCCACCGGCAGGCCATGTGCCCTCAACCGAGCACGGAGTGGTTGTCACCACAAGGCTGTGCGCCCTCAATTCCCACGAAGGGCGTCCCCACTCGCGGGCCGCGCGCTCTAAATTGGGCACAGAGAGGTCCCCACTCGTGGGCCATGGGCCTTCAAATGGGCATGGAGGGGTTCCCACCCCGGGCCGTGTGCCTTCAACTGCACACACAGTGGTCCCCACCTGTGGGCCGTGCACCCTCAACCGCGCACGAAGGGGTCCCCACTCGCGGGCAGCGCGTCTTCAAGCACACACGGAAAGATCCCCACTCGCGGGCCGCGGGCCCTCAACTGCTCACGGAGGGGTCCGCACCCGCGGTGCGTGTGCCCTAGGAAACGCACAGACGGTCCCTACTCGCAGGCCAGGCGTCCTCACCTTCACACGGAGGGGTCTCCACCGTAGAGCCGCGCGTCCTCAACCGCGCAGGCAGTGGTCCCCACCTAAGACGGGTCGTGCGCCCCCAACTCCCACGAAGGAGTCCCCAGTGGCGGGCCACACCTCGTCAACCTCGCTCGGAGGCCCACCCGTGGGGCCGCAGGGCTCTCAACCGCGCACGTAGGCGAGCCCTGAAAAAACGCACAGACGGGTCTCTGCTTGGGGGCCGGGCGTCCTCACCCACAAACTGAGGGAGCCCTACTCGCGGGCCGCACACGCTCAGCTGCGCACGGAGGGGTCCCCACCTTTGAGCTGCGCGCCCTCAACCGCGCACTCAGTGGTCCCCACCTACGACGGGCCGTGCGCCCACAACTCCCATGAAGGGGTCCCCACTGGCGGGCCTCACCCCGTCAAACTCCCACGGAGGACCACCCGTGGGCCGCGGGTTCTCAACCGCGCACCTAGGCACGCCCTGAAAAAACGCATAGACGCGCCCTTACTTAGGGGCCCAACGTCTTCACCCGCAGAGGGAGCCCTACTCGCGGGCCGCGCGCACTCAACTGCGCGCGGAGGGGTCTCCATCAGTGCAGTACGCACGGGCCCTGAACCACGCACGGAGGGGTCCCCGGCCGTGCGCCCTCACCTCCCAAGAAGGGGTCCCCACCCGCGGACCGGGCGCCCTCACTCGAACACCGACGGGTTCCCCACCCACCCTCGCCCGCGCGGCTCGCGCGCTCACCCAGGCAGCCAAGCAGGTCGCAAGCGGTTGCGGCGCGCACGATGCGCACGGAGGCGGGGACGCGGGCCGAGGTCGCCGGCGAGGCTGAGGCGATCCCGGGGCCCGCGGGCCGGCGCCCGGGCCGCAGCTGCAGGAGGCCGAGCGCCAGGCGGAGCGCGCCGCTACCCAGACACAGCGCGTGGAAAGCCCGCGGCTGGAAGCCCAGCGCGAGCCGCGTGGCGGCGTCCCGCGTGGGGCAGCAGAAGGTGCCTAGTCGCGGAGAGGCCATGGGTCGTGCTGGGGACGCGCGTGGCTCGGGTCTGCCTGCCGGCCTGAGTCATGTGCTGGGCGCGGGGGCCGCGGGGGGGGGGCGTCATGTGCCCTGGGCCTCCCCGCTGCCCCCGCCTGATCCCCGCCCCGCGCTGGCAGAAAAGGCGCCAGGCTCGGCGAGGGCAGCGCGGAACGCCACGAGGCCTCACGAGGGTGATGCTTGGTAACGAGGAGGAGGGGTGGGGGCAGAGAGCTCAGGGTCGGGAAGTCCGCTCTCCTGCCGGTCAGCAGGCCTTCCCGGGAGGGGGAGGGGGCGGGGGTGCTTAATTCTCCAGAACCCGGAGCCCTCGACAGTGCTGTCTCATCTTAACCCATCTCCCCCAGAAACCACGCGCTCTTGCCAGGTCTGAGCAGTCTGAGTCTCTGACATCCTTCATTTTGATCCGTTGCCAGTTCATAAACAGTGACCCTGCCGTGATTAGCATGAAAATACTGCTTTTCTGTGGCCCCCCTCCGCCAGGGAAATCACCCCACAGAGCTAGGACTTTTGCTTGGAATCAACAAAACTTTGAAGAAAGGGGAAACTCTTTTGCCAAACTGGACACACACACACATACACACACACGTTTTATACCTTCAGGTCCGCTCAATTTTTACTCATCTCAACCATGTAAGGTTAGATTTTTGACATTGTATGTTAGCTTTCAAGAGTAACTCTCTTTAGGAAAAAAAAAAAAAAAGTTCAAGTTTATTCAGATTTTCTTAAAGTGTGTTAGTCGCTCATTCCTGTTCGAGTCTTTGCGACCCCGTGGACTGTAGCCCGCCAGGCTCCTCTGTCCATGGGATTCTCCAGGCAAAAATACTGGGGTGGGTTGCCATGCCCTCCTCCAGGGGATCTTCCGGACGCAGGGATTGAACCCAGGTCTCCTTCATTGCACGTGGATTCTTTACCAAGTTAGCCACCAGGGAAGCCAAACTGCTTTTAGAGGAACTGCATTAAACATTGAAAGTCATGCTTAATTCTATACGCATAATAGTTTCAAAATGATATTAGTACTATTGGTAATATATTGAGTGGACTTGAAAAAAAAAAAAGTCTTCAAGTTGAAAATCTAAGAGCCTCATCTAAGTTATGGCTTTACTAAAAGTGAAAGTGAAAGCCCCTCAGTCCTGTCAGACTCTTTGCAACCCCATGGACTATACTATCCATAGAATTCTCTAGGGCAGAATACTGGAGTGGGTAGCCTTTCTCTTCTCCAGGGGATCTTCCCAACCCAGGGATCGGACCCAGGTCTCCCACATTGCAGGCAGATTCTTCACTAATCAAAATTTGAAAAAAAAAGAAAGAAAGAAAAACACCAGCTCCATCATACTTACCATCAGGAAATTTAACAGGTCCATTTGCAGCCAGGAGCAGACAGTCTTTGACCTCCTCCCAGCAGTAAACATGAGGTCTCAGAATTTTTCCAACCAGATGTAAGGCATCCCTATGCTTTTCCTCCACCGTCTCCCACGCCAGAGGCTCATCTCCATTTCCACCACCAGCTTTGCAGTTTTACATAAGCCAGAGTTTGGCCTCAGCTCCTCAGCCTTCCTCCTAGAAAACCACAGGACTGGGCTTCTGTTGGGGTGGAAGGCAGAGGGGAGGTCACTGCGAGATGGAAGCAGGGCCTCTAACCAGGAGCTGCAAACGCTACCACTTCAGAAAGATCCAGGCTGGCTTGTCTGGAAGCAGGGGCAGCTGCTCTGATAGAAGTCAGAACACACACTGATGGTGTTGAAACTTTAACCACCCTTGGAGAGTATGCACTTGCTTGTAAACACAGGACAAACCATCATAGGACTACTCCCAAGACCCTGAGTCCTTCAGAGAGTGGAGATCTCAGTACCTGTTTGGAACAGTTGATCTTCTATTTCCTTGGCTCCTGGAAAGCAGAACATTCTTTTGGAAGATCGTGTGTGGAACGTGCCTTAAAAGATGGAAATGCCGCGTTTGTCCATTTGCCCTGATGCCAAAGATTTGGGGGGTGGATCTGTGCAACAGAGTCACTGCATTTCGGCCTCTGTTTCTGCCCAGTGTCTCCAGAACGGACAAAACTGCTCAAGGTTGCCTACAGAGCTTTAAGCGGATAAAAAAGTGTTGTCGTGGGTTACAGCTTGGCATGCAACTCTTTTTCTGCCCCCCAACCCCCACCCCGGGGGAATTCAGTAGCTCTGTAAATATTGCACACAGTGGGTGGGTTTTGAACCTGGGCTTAGTGGCTCAGAAGGTAAAGAATCTGCCTGCAATGCGGGCGACCAGGGTTCCATCAGAGGTCAGGACGATCCCCTGGAGAAGGGAACAGCAGCTAGCCACTCCAGGATTCTTGCCTGGAGAATTGCGTGGACAGAGGAGCTGGCAGGCTACAGGCCATGGGGTCACAAAGAGTCAGACTATGAGTGAGCTACTGAGAGTTAGAAGCCAAAGAGTCTGACTTGTGGTTTTTGTGGGGAATTAACCTCACCTGACTTGGCTTCCTGAAGGAAACCCAGTCTTTGTTCTGAAGAGATAGCAGAAATGGATGGCTTGAGAAATAGTGCCTAAGAGAGCAGTCAGCAGAACATTCAATGCTGGAGCCATCTGACTAAGTCTTGAGCTCCATTTCTCAGCCTCCAAAGAGACGAGCCCAGGCTGGAAAGGACAGGGTGGGGTTTGTGTCCAGAGACAAAGAAGGAACCCAAGCTAACGCGAGTATCCTTATCCGACTGCCTTCCAGTGCAGTGTTGGCTGCACTGGATAACTTCAAGTCTGGCTTAACTGGCACCCCCTATCCTGGTGGCTCACCTTTCTATCTCTAGTTTCTGTCCAAGGCAGCAGAAGACATGTGACGTGTCCAAGCTCACAGAGGTCGTAGAGCTGAGACTTCAATCCAGGCAGGTCACTCCCTAAGCTCCAGCAGGGAATACGAGGTTCACCGCCCCGTGAATGTGAGTGTCCGCAAAGGGGTCAGACAGACCGAAGTACTCTCTGTGACTCAGCATCTCGAAGCAAGAAGAAGTCCACTTTTGAGAGGCTGGAGGCAGGTCGCAGGTGGTCTCAGATGTGATGGCATCTGAATGTCACTGCACTCTGAAGGAAGTGTGTTTTGGGGGAGTGTGGTGGTCTGTGCACGGGCTGGAAAAGTTTTCAGAGATGAGGCAGAATGAGAGGAGAGGAGAGTTTATCAGAGAGGGAGACGCCTTTAGAACAGGGGGCCGGTCAAGGAGAGCCAGCCCCTTTGATTGGCTAGCAGCCCATTTTTATAGCCTTAAGACAGAAAATTCCTACTAGAAGGGTGGCATTAGGTGATTGGTTAGGATGCTGTGTGTGTTAAGTTGCTTCACTCGTGTCCGACTCTTTCTGTGATCCTATGGGCTGTAGCCCACCAGGCTCCTGTGTCCCTGGGATTCTCCAGGCAAGAATACTGGAGTGGGTTGCCATGCCCTCCTCCAGGGGATCTTCCCAACCTAGGGATCAAACCCGAGTCTCTTATGTCTCATGCATTGGCAAGCAGTTTGTTTACCTCAAGTGCCACTTGAGAACCCCCTAGGATGCTATTGGGTGGATAACAGAGTGGGTATTTTAGCTCACATGGGGTCAGGAAAGTGGCCAGTTTAGATCTGGAGGCTCAGGGCAATAGTTGCTATAGGACATGATCAGTTCCAGAGATTTTTATCCTGTGACCTTAGTCCAAGGGCTCCATGTCTGTGACCTTGGTATAGGGCTCCACAGGGAGGTCTATAGGATGGACACATGTATCAGTTCAGTTCAGTTGCTCAGTCGTGTCCAACTCTTTGCTACCCCATGGACTGCAGCATGCCAGGCCTCCCTGTCCATCACCAACTGCTGGAGTTTACTCAAACTCACGTGTCCATTGACACATATACACACATTACGTATTTCAACCTTCATTTAAATGTTATGTTTCTTTCTGCAGCATAGTATGCTAATGCTAAGTCGCTTCAGTTGTGTCCGACTCTGTGCGACCCCATAGACGGCAGCCCACCAGGGTCCTCCATCCACAGGATTCTCCAGGCAAGAACACTGGAGTTTGTTGCCATTTCCTTTTCCTTGCTGCACAGTATAGTAACATAGTAAAGTGAGATGACTGTTTCTGGGCAGCCACGTGCTCTGACGTCAGAGCTCAGATATCTAACAAAAAGGCAGTCTGCTCACTAACCACAGACTCTCACTAATTTCAAAATGACTGCTATATTGCTATAGAAGCAGCCATGAGCAGGTGATAGGAAATCCACACGAACCTCAAGGGCTTGGCTTGTGGCGAGAACTCGTGTTTGCAGATGACACAGATTTATGTGCAGCTGGTTGCACACTCGGCGGAAACATGTGTCTGATACACAGACCAGAGCAACAGCTCCATCTCAGAGGGACCGAAGGGCACTCACAGAGAAAGTGTGGGTCAGTCCGCCCCTTGAAGGGGCCCATGATTTGAAAGTGGTGGCTCTTCCCTTCCGGTCTCTGGGTCCCATTGCGATGCCCTTGGTTGAATATCCACAGTGAACCATGTATGTAACCCCGGTCTCTCAAACTAGTGACAGCACTTGAGTCTATTAAGGGGTCAGAGAACTTTATTCTGAAGAGAAAAATGAAAGTGAAAGTTGCTCAGTCGTGTCTGACTCTTTGCAACCCCGTGGACTGTACAGTCCATGGAGTTCTCCAGGCCAGAATACTGGAGTGGTTAGCCTTTCCCTTCTCCAGGGTATCTTCCCAACCCAGGGATCAAACCCAGGTCTCCTGCTTTGCAGGTGGATTCTTTACCAGCTGAGCCACCAAGGAAGCCCAGGAATACTGGAGTGGGTAGCCTTTCCCTTCTCCAGGGGATCTTCCTAACTCAGGGATTGAACCCATGTCTCCTGCATTGCAGGCAGATTCTTTACCAGCTGAGCCAGCAGGGAAGCCCTGTTCTGAAGAGGCCAGACAGTACATATTTTAGCCTTTGCAAGCTGCATGGTCTCTGTGGCAGTTACCCACCACTGCCCTGGGAGCCCCAGAGCAGCCACTGGCAGAAGGTAAGTGAATGGATGAGGCATGGTACCAATAAAGCTTTATTTAGAAAAGGAGACAGCCACACACCACAGGGCAGTAGGAGCTTAGTTTCCTGGAGATCTTACATTCTCTGCCAGGGAATCCATGCCCCCTGCAGTGGACGCACAGAGTCTGAACCACTGGACCACCAGGTGAGTCCCAATCTAAAATTATTCTGAAATGTAAGCAACTGTATTGTTTTAAAAGCCAATCACACAGTAGTTCCTGCAGGCTTTCTACAAGTGTAATTGTGTAGAGGTAAGGAATGACAACCTATCCGACTTTTAGAAACATGCTATGTGTGCCAGAAAAAGTCTCTCCCTTGCAGTAAAAACTCCACCACCTTTCAGACAGCAGTCCTCCGTCACTCCCTGTTATTTCTACTGCTAGTGAAATACTTCTACGTTCCTTGAAGGGGTCATATAGACTCAGTTGAAAGAAATGTTTTGGCCAGTGGCCAGTGAGGAATTTCCAGCACCCAAAGCAATAGCCCTCGAACACCAAAGAAGCAGAGGCTTCCTTTTCAGCGTCCTGCTTCCTGTGAAGCCCTTGAATTATCAGCTTTAAGGATACACAGATGACCAGTCCCTTTTGCCGTGTGTGTGTGTGTGTGTGTGGCTGTGACTGTACTGGGAGTGAGAAGGAGAAACTTTGTGTGTCTGTGCTAAGTCGGGATTCTTTGTGACCCCATGGACCGTAGCCCGCCGGGCTCCTCTGTCCATGGGATTCTCCAGGCAGGAATACTGGAGTGGGTTGCCATGCCCTTGAGTTCCCCTGAGCAGTGATCAAAGCTGTGCCCCCTGCATTGGCAGCATGGAGTCTTAACAACTGGACCACCAGGGAAGTCCTATCTAAGAATCTCCTACAAGTATCTCTACTGGATTTTTTGGCTTCCCAGGTAGCCCAGGGGTAAAGAATCTGTCTGCAGGAGAAGCAGTTTCAATCCCTGGGTCGGTAAGATTGCTTAGACAAGAAAATGGCAACCCACTCGTGTTCTTGCCTGGAGAATCTCATGGACAGAGGAGCCTGGCAGGCTACGCGGTCCATAAGGTCGCAGAGTGGGACACAACTTATTGAATGAACGTGCACTCACTGTTTTTGTTTTTCCCCTTAAAATGTGCCATATGAAGCTAGAAAGGCATTTATTGCATAATCACCCAAGTGATATCATGGCGAAGGAGGAGAAATTTCATTCTGCCTTTGGGCAAAGCAGTACATTTGAGGTTATCTTGCTGAAATCTCACATGTGGAATCTTTTTCTGCAGCTTCGAAATCGCTTGCCTTGGTTTCCACTAGACCTGCCTTGATGACCCCGGTGTTGCATTTTCATCCTGCAATTTCATTGGCAGAACTATCCCCAAGTTACAGGCAGGTTGGGTCCCAGAAGGCGTTCAAGATTTGAAAAAGACGTTCACAAATATACTAGGGATGAAGGTAAGGGTGCCAGGTGGGTGTCAGAGCTCCTGTGCTCTCAGGAGCCTCAAGCCTGCCCCTTGGCCAGTGCTGTGATCTCCAGACCCTGACCTCAGCTGAGGGTCACTCATGGGGTGGTGACCATGGCCCAGGCTGGGGGCTACTTCACACATCTTCTTTATCCACTCATCTGCTGATGGACATCTAGGTTGCTTCCATGTCCTGGCTATTCTAAATAGTGCTGCTATGAACTTTGGTCCATTATCTTTTTGAATCATGTTCTTCTCTGGATATATGCCCAGGAATGGGATTGCTGGATCATATGGTAACTCTGTATTCATTTTTTTTTTCCTGTATTCAGTTTTTAAAGGAACCTCCATACTGTTCTCCATAGTAACTGCATCAACTTACATTCCCACCAACAGTGTAGGAGGTTCCGTTTTCCCCCACCCCTCCTCCGGCACTTATTATCTGCAGACTTTTTAATACCATTCTGACTGGTGTGACGCAATACCCCATGGTGGTTTCGATTTGCATTTCCTTTTATTGGTGATGTTGAGCATTTTTCCATGTGGCCTGTTGGCCACCTGTATGTCTTCTTTGGAGAAATGTCTATCTGGGTCTTCTGCTGGTACATATCCCAGATCTTGGAGAAGTAAACGGCAAGCCACTCCAGTGTTCTTGCCTGGAGAATTCCCTGGACAGAGGAGCCTGGTGGGCCACAACCCATGGGGTGGCAAAGAGTCGCACATGACTGAGTGACTGAGACATGCCAAATCTTTATGTGAGGGCTTCCCTGGGGGGTAGTCCTCCCTTGGCAGAAGGTTGGGGACTAGGCTTCTGCAAGCACCACCTGAGGTCAGTGGATTGTTAGCCTGACTCCTGCTCCTCATGAGGGGGAGCTGTGGAAATCAGCTGTGGGGCTTTAGCCAGGCTTCTTCCAAACTAACTGGCAAAGTCCCCTTCATTTTCCAGGACACCTATGAGTGGTTTCCATTTCTCCAGTAAGCTGACTAAATGTTCCCCAAAGATGACAGGTCTGGATCCTGGAAAACCCGTCAACATTACCTTATTTGGAAAAAAAAGAAAAAGTTCTTTGCAGATGTGATTACAATAAGGATTTTGAGATGCAGAAGTGATAGTTGATTCTTCAGGTGGGACTTTAGGGCAATCACAAGAAGCACCTATAGCCATCTGAAGGTGGGAGGTGGGAGGACCAGAGTCTTTGCTAGCGCCTCCAGACATGTTATGGCCCCACTGACACCTTTTTAAAAAATGTATGTGTGTGTGCTCACTAAGTCGTGTCCGACTCTTTGCCACGCTGTGGACTGCAGCCCGCCAGGCTCCTCTGTCCATGGGATTTCCCAGGCAAGAATCCCGGATTGGGCTATTCTTCATTGGGCTGCGCCAGATCTTAGTTGTGGCTTGTGGGATCTTGGTTCCCCGACCAGGGATCGAACCTGGGCCCCCTGCACTGGGGGTGCAGAGTGTTAGCGGCTGGACCTCCAGGGAAGTCCCTTCTGCTGACACCCTGATTCCAGACTTCAGACCTCCCGAAGGGAAAGAATAGCTCTTCACTAGCGATGTTACGTTATTACTACAGCCCTTGGAAAGGTAAGACAGTATCGGGAAAGCATCTCAGATTCCACCTGCCTGAATGAAACTCATAATTGCCTCCCCTCAAGTGTGCGTCTGCCTGAAATTCCCTTCGGGAGCCCCTCAACTCAGCTAACTTCAGCCAAAAACCCAGGAAGTTGTTTTTGATGGCCTCCAACCCCCGAGATATACACCAGCCCTAGGGGAGGTGGGGTATGGAGACTCGGGACAGATTCAAAATGAACTCTGAGCTCATGTGCTAGGCTGCCACCAAGTCCTGATGCTCGCAACTTGGCCACAGAGAACAATCTTTTCTTTGCCCCTGGGGTCCCCACCTGAACCATCACCCCACCTCCTCTCAGCCAGCAGCATACTAGCTCAGTCATTCCTTCCAGGATGTGTTTTCAAACCTTTCAGAGGAAAAAAAAAGTGGATGAGAAGGAAACACAGAGGTCTATTTATTTCTTTTTTCTTTTCTTCTCTACTTGGATTTCTCTGATGCGGATGAACCTTTGGCAGGGAAAAGCCATTTTGCACGTTAATTGTGCCCTCATTGTTTCATGGAAGCTAATGACGTTTTCTTTATGGCCAGAGTGAATGTTTCATATTTCTTGCATCCTTTACATTCCTTCGCAAGTCCTCCCTGGTGCTGGACAAGTCAAAAGCCCTCAAGAAATACATGCTCATTGCCTACCTAATTAAAAGAAAAAAAAAAACATTGAAAAATAACCAATAGCTTTCTAAAAATGTACTTTAAAATGCAAAAATGCTTGGAACTTCCCTGGCAGTCCATTGGCTACGACTTGGCACCAGGTCAGGGAACTACGATCCCAGGAGCCACACTGCCTAGTCAAAAAAAGAAATCAATGAAAACTTTTGCAATAGTAATTTCATCTAAGTACTCTTGTCTTTTTTAAGGACTATTGATCTGCGTAGTTAGGTAGTGCTTTATATACCTGTGTATGTATATTTTTTTAACCATCATGTATTTGCTCTGTGTGCTGAGTCGCTGAGTGGTGTCTGACTCTTTGCGACCCCCATGAACTGTAATCCGCCAGGCTCCTCTGTCCATGGGGATTCTCCAGGGCAGAATACTGTAGTGGGTTGCCATGCCCTCCTCCAGGGGATCTTCCCGACCCAGAGATGGAACCCTCATCTCTTACATCTCCTGCATTGGCAGGCGGGTTCTTTACCACTGGCACCACCTGGGAAACTCACGGAGCTCTCTGGGGTCTCCTTTATAAAGCCCTAATCCCATTCTACAAGACCTTTTAGAACTAACACCCAAAAAAGATGTCCTTTTCATTATAGGAGACTGGAACGCAAAAGTAGGAAGTCAAGAAACACCTGGAGTAACAGGCAAATTTGGCCTTGGAATACAGAATGAAGCAGGGCAAAGACTAATAGAGTTTTGCCAAGAGAATGCACTGGTCATAGAAAACACCCTCTTCCAACACCACCAGAGAAGACTCTACACATGGACATACCAGATGGTCAACACCGAAATCAGATTGATTATATTCTTTGCAGCCAAAGATGGAGAAGCTCTATACAGTCAGCAAAAACAAGACTGGGAGCTGACTGTGGCTCAGATCATGAACTCCTTGTTGCCAAATTCAGACTTAAATTGAAGAAAGTAGGGAAAACCACTAGACCATTCAGGTATGACCTAAATCAAATCCCTTATGATTATACAGTGGAAATGAGAAATAGATTTAAGGGATTAGATCTGATAGAGTGTGTGATGAACTATGGACGGAGGTTCATGACATTGTACAGGAGACAGGGATCAAGACCATCCCCATGGAAGAGAAATGCAAAAAAGCAAAATGGCTGTCTGGGGAGGCCTTACAAATAGCTGTGAAAAGAAGAGAAGTGAAAAGCAAAGGAGAAAAGGAAAGATATAACCATGTGAATGCAGAGTTCCAAAGGATAGCAAGGAGACATAAGAAAGCCTTCCTCAGAGATCAATGAAAAGAAATAGAGGAAAATAACAATGGGAAAGACTAGAGATCTCTTCAAGAAAATTAGAGATACCAAGGGAACATTTCATGCAAAGATGGGCTCAATAAAGGACAGAAATGGTATGGACCTAACAGAAGCAGAAGATATTAAGAAGAGATGGCAAGAATACACAGAAGAACTGTACAAAAAAGATCTTCACGACCCAGATAATCACAATGGTATGATCACTCACCTAGAGCCAGACATCCTGGAATGTGAAGTCAAGTGGGCCTTAGGAAGCATCACTACGAACAAAGCTAGTGGAGGTGATGGAATTCCAGTTGAGCTATTTCAAATCCTGAAAGATGATGCTGTGAAAGTGCTGCACTCAATACGCCAGCAAATTTGGAAAACTCAGCAGTGGCCACAGGACTGGAAAAGGTCAGTTTTCTTTCCAATCCCAAAGAAAGGCAATGCCAAAGAATGCTCAAACTACTGCACAATTGCTCTCATCTCACACGCTAGTAAAGTAATGCTCAAAATTCTCCAAGCAGGCTTTAGCAATATGTGAACCGTGAGCTTGCAGATGTTCAAGCTGGTTTTAGAAAAGGCAGAGGAACCAGAGATCAAATTGCCCACATCCGCTGGATCATCGAAAAAGCAAGAGAGTTCCAGAAAAAATATCTATTTCTGCTTTATTGACTATGCCAAAGCCTTTGACTGTGTGGATCACAATAAACTGTGGAAAACTCTGAAAGAGATGGGAATACCAGACCATCTGACCTGCCTCTTGAGAAACCTATATGCAGGTCAGGAAGCAAGTTAGAACTGGACATGGAACAACAGACTGGTTCCAAATAGGAAAAGGAGTCCGTCAAGGCTGTATATTGTCACCCTGCTTATTTAACTTCTATGCAGAGTACATCATGAGAAACGCTGGGCTGGAAGAAGCACAAGCTGGAATCAAGATTGCTGGGAGAAATATCAATAACCTCACATATGCAGACGACACCACCCTTATGGCAGAAAGTGAAGAGGAACTAAAAAGCCTCTTGATGAAAGTGAAAGAGGAGAGTGAAAAAGTTGGCTTAAAGCTCAACACTCAGAAAACTAAGATCATGGCATCCGGTCCCATCACTTCATACCAAATAGATGGGAAAACAGTGGAAACAGTGGCTGACTTTATTCTTTTGGGCTCCAAAATCACTGCAGATAGTGACTGCAGCCATGAAATTAAAAGAAGCTTAGTCCTCGGAAGGACAATTATGACCAACCTAGACAGCATATTAAAAAGCAGAGACATTACTTTGCCAACAAAAGTCTGTTTCATCAAGGCTATGGTTTTTCCAGTGGTTATGCATGGATGTGAGAGTTGGACTATAAAGAAAGCTGAGTGCCAAAGAACTGATGCTTTTGAGCTGCGGTGTTGGAGAAGACTCTTGAGAGTCCCTTGGACTGCAAGGAAATCCAACCAGTCCATTCTAAAGGAGATCGGTCCTGAATGTTAATTGGAAGGCCTGATGATGAAGCTGAACCGCCAATAGTTTGGCCACCTGATGGGAAGAGCTGACTCATTTGAAAAGACCCTGATGCTGGGAAAGATTGAGGGCAGGAGGAGAAGGGGAAGACAGAATGAGATGGTTGGATGGCGTCACCAACTCAGTGGACATGAGTTTGGGTAAACTCTGGGAATTGGTGATGGACAGGGAGGCCTGGCGTGCTAACTCCGGGAGTTGGTGATGGACAGGGAGGCCTGGAGTGCTGCTGTCCATGGGGTCACACATAGTCAGACACAACTGAGTGACTGAACTGAACTGATCTGAACAGAAGCGCAGACTTGGAGCTGTGGCTCAAGAAGAAATCCTTGTCAATGGATCTGACCACCTCTGTGAGCCTTTCCAAAGAAGGTTTACAGCCAAGACTCTCAACACAGAAGCGTCTCTCTGAAGTCACCCATTCTGAGTTTGACAGCCCCAAAGAAATGTTTTCTTCCAACAGCCAGAGAGCTCAGAGGAGAATTCACTTCTGTAGATGAGGACTCAGCCTCTGGCTCTTCCTCCAGTAGATTTTAGAGCAAGGCAAGGGCTCCCAAGAGCCAGGACAGATGGGTGTTAACATACGAGATGTCCTCTCCAGGGCTGCTGTTAATTGCTCAGTCGTGTCCCACTCTATGTGACCCATGGACTGTAGCCCACCAGCCTTCTTGCCCATGGGGCTTCTCCAGGCCAGAATACTGGAGTGCATCGCCATGCCCTCCACCAGGAGATCCTCCTGGTGAAGGGATGGAACCCCGCTCTTCCGCATGGCAGGCGGATTCTTTACTGAGCCACTAGGGAAGCCCAATCAGGTATATAGTCTCTTCTAGTTGCCAGCACGAAACTTGGCCCTTCTCAGATATAATATTTTTAAAATTTATTGATTTATATTTTTTGGCTGCGCTGGTGTCTCCGTTACTGCTCTCGGGCTTTCTCTAGTTGCAGCAATTGGGGACCAGCCAGGAGAGGTGTGGGGTGCCATGTTTTTGGTGCAGGAGCTCTAGGGCCCTCAGGCTCAGCAGTTATGACCCACGACCCACGGGCTTAGTCACCTTCTGGCACGTGGCCTCCTACTGGCCCTGTGAAAAAGGTGTTTCAGTATGCTTGAGCTTAAACTGAAAGGTACTTGACCCTATAATTTGAAACATACCAGGAAAATTCTGGAACTCCATCCTTCATTACATTTTATAGTTATACATCTGTTAGAACAAAAAATTAAACAATCTGTGCTCTATTTCATGAAGAGGATTAGCTACTGATTGAATCTCTTCCCTGGTGGCTCAGACAGTAAAGAATATGCCTGCGGTGTGGGAGACCCAGGTTCAATCCCTGGGTTGGGAAGATCCCCTGGAGAAGGGAATGGCAATCCACTCCAGTATTCTTGCCTGGGGAATTCCATGGCAGAGGAGCCTGGCGGGCTATAGTCCAAGGGGTGTCAAAGAAGCAGACACAACTGGAGGACGAACACATACAGACATAAATCTCTAAAAGTTGGTCCAATTCGCCTTGTTGACCGATGCTCTGCTTGTTGATAAGTGAAAGCAGGAACACTTTCATTTCACTTATCTCTGCTCTATCAAAGGAAATAAACCTTAGACTTGACAAGGTGGAACACACATTCCTGAGACTATCAAATGTCTAGGTTTGGATGCTCAGAGAGTCCAAAAGGATAGATGCTCAGTCTCAAGGCCTAAGCAATGAAGATGAATGTCCAAAAATTGAGAAAATCCACAGAATAAATGTGCTCTGTCTTTTGTTCTTTGTAGAACAAAACCAACATTCCTGTTGTTCGGTCACTAAGTCATGTCCGACTCTTTGTGACCCCAGGGATTGTAGCACACCAGGCTTCCCTGTCCTTCACTATCTCCTGGAGCTTGCTCAAACTCATGTCCATCCAGTCAGTGATGCCATCCAACCATCTCATCCTCTGTCGTCCCCTTCTCCTCCTGCCTTCAGTCTTTTCCAGCATCAGGGTCTTTTCCAATGAGTCAGCTTTTCACATCAGGTGATGCTTTCGAACTGTGGTGTTGGACAAGACTCTTGAGAGTCCCCTGGACTGCAAGGAGATCCAACCAGTACATCCTAAAGGAAATCAGTCCTGAATATTCAGGACTTATGCTTAAGGACTGATGCTTAAGCTGAAGCTCCAGTACTTTGGCCCCCTGTTGTGAAAAGCTAGATGCTGACAAACACACTATACTCTGGGAAATTCTGCCTGAGTTGTTAGTTATTAGAAAAGAAAGCTGTCACCAGCAGAAGTCTACATGGGCTCAATGTCATACTGAATGCTTCCCAAAGGGGTGCAAGTTGGTACATTTTGGCTATGCCTTTCATTCACAAGACAGACGTAATGTCACACCACGGATGGTTGACAGTCTTGTCATGATATGTGAAACGTGATACAGAAGCCTCCATGTGATGGGACCACAGACAGACGGGCTCAACTGTGTAATCCCAGGAATGTTGAAAGATTTATGAGGGGCTAAGAGAAGGGCACCTATCTGACAGCAGGCTTGGTGCTGTCTCTTGCAGCATGTTTATTAATGTCAATATAGACTGTGGCTTTATAAATATTCAACTGATGCTAAGCAGAAAGCAAAGAGGAACTAAAGCACCTCTTGATGAAAGTGAAACAGTAGAGTGAAAAAGCTGACTTAAAACTGAACATTTGAAAAATGAAGATCATGGCAACTGGTCCCATCACTTCGTGGCAAATAGATGGGGAAACAGTGGAAACAGTGACAGACTTTATTTTCTTGGGCTCCAAAATCACTGCAGATGGTGACTGCAGCCATGAAATTAAAGCTCCTTGGAAGAAAAGCTATGACCAACCTAGACAGCATATTAAAAAGCAGAGAGATTACTTTGCAGACAAGGTCTACCTAGTCAAAGCTATGGTTTTCCCAATAGTCATGAATGGATGAGAGAGTTGGACCATGAAAAAAGTTGAGTGCAGAAGAATTGATGCTTTTGAACTGTGGTGTTGGAGAAGACTCTTGAGAGTCCCTTGGACTGCAAGGAGATCAAACCAGTCCATCCTAAAGTAAATCAGTCCTGAATGTCCACTGGAAGGACCGATGCTGAAGCTGAAGCTCCAATACTTTGGCCACCTGATTGGAAGAACTTACTCATTTGAAAAGACCCTGATGCTGGGAAAGATTGAGGGTGGGAGAAGAAGGGGATGACAGAGGATGAGATGGTTGAGTGGCATCACTGACTCAATAGACATGAGTTTGAGCAAGCTCCAGGAGTTGGTGATGGACAGGGAGGCCTGGCGTGCTGCAGTCCATAGGGTTGCAAAGAGTCAGACACGACTGAACGACTGAACTGACTGAGTGAAGCTGGAAGGGATGCCTTATGTGAAGACGAAAAAAAAAAAGCTCAGCAGCATGATGTTTAGTGAGGATGTAGGTAAAATTACACCTGAATTCAAGGAATGACAGTATAAGCCCTCTGAGTGGCAGATGGGTGTTCAGACAACGATTACACAGTGAATGAAAATGTGATAGACCACAGCTGCTGTGATTTATGGAGACAAGGATTTCATGCTTTAGTGGACCGAGTGGTCTGAATTTCAGCCCTAGCTAAGATCTAAGGTTTAAATTGAGATTTTTTTAGTCAATACCAGCTTTCGGGCTGGGGGTGACCAGTGGGAGGGTGAGGGGAGCAGCACTGTGTTGTGAAAGTGAAAGTTGGACTCTTTGTGACCCCATGGACTGTAGAGTCCATTGGATTCTCCAGGCCAGAATACTGGAGTAGGTAGCCTTTCCCTTCTCCAGGGCATCTTCCCAACCCACAGATGGAACCCAGGTCTCCCCCATTGCACAGTTCTTTACCAGCTGAGCCACAAGGAAGGCACGGTGTTGGGACAGGGCACATACAAAAACTGTAGGTGCATTTATATGGTCTTTCATCTTTTGGTTGATCGTGTGCTCAATCGCACAGCCTGTCCGACTCTTTGCGACCCCATGGACTGTAGCCCACCAGGCTCCTCTGTCCAAGGGATTCTCCAGGCAAGAATACTGGACCCGGTTGCCATGCCCTCCTCCAGGGGATCTTTCCCACCTAGGGATGAAACCTAGTGTCCGCGGCCTCTCCTGCCTGTTGTCCGGGCGCAGGAAAGGGCTGGGCTTCAAGCCGCCGCCCCAGCCAGACCTCTGGCCCCACGGGGAGCGCCACTCACCCCGCGCCCATCCCCCCAGGTCACAGCCCCGAGCTGCAGCCGTAGTCCGCAGCTTCCTACTCCCCGCGGGCGGGAGGAAGTCCCAAGCGCGCCTCCATCCAAGGCCCCCTCACCTCACCTCGGTGCACCCGCCCCTAGGATCCTTACACCCTCTGGGCACCTCGCGGCAGCCTAAGAGCGTCCCGCCCCTTGATCTGCAGCGGCGTGAGCCCCCAACAAACGCCCCCAACCAACGCGCGGGATCAGCTCTTCCCCCATCGCGCGCAGTGCGCGACCCTCTTTCCTGTGGGCGCGCCTCACGCCACGAGTCCCCCGTTTCCAGCGCGCACAGGCGCCCCCCCCCACCCCCGGCACGCGTGGCCCCAGCCCCCACTTCGTGCGTGCGCGGGGCCAGCCCTTCCCCCGGCGCGAGCCCTACCTTTCCGACGCCCATGCCACGAGCCTCCTTTTCCTGTGTGCACTGAGTCCCCCGGCATGCGCGGCACGAGCCCTCACTTTTTGTGCGCTCGGCACCCCTGGCACACGCGGCACGAGTCCCCCTTCTTGGATGCGTGGCGGGAGCCGCCCCTTCTTGCGCGCGTGGGGCTCCCCGGCACGCGCCGCGCGAGCCCCCACTTCTTGTGCGTGCGCCACAGCGCGAGCCCCCCGGTTACTGCACGCGCGGGGTCAGCCCTCCACCAGGCACGCGCGGCGCGATCCCCTCCCTTCCTGCCCACGTGGCGCGGCGCAAGCCCCCTTTTTGCGCGCGCGGATACCCGCCACCCGCGGCGCGAGTCCCCCTTCCTTTGCACGCGGGGACCTCCGGCACGCGTGGCGCGAGCCCCTGCTTCCTGGGTACGTGGAGAGAGCCCCCACTTATTGCGGGCGCGGGGCCCCCTCGGGACGCGCGGAGCGAGTTCTCACTTTTTGCACGCGCGGGGTCAGCCCTCACCCGTGTGCGCGCGGCTTGAGCCCCCGACCCCAGCGCGAGCCCCCGACCCCAACGCACGTGGCATGGTGCGAGCCCCCCTTCCTGCGCTCGTGAGGCCCCTGGCACGCGTGGAATGAGCCCCCACTTCTTGCGTGCGCGGCAGAAGAACCCCACTTCCGGCGCACAAGGCACACTGCAAGAGGCCCCCGGTTCCTGCGCCCGCGGGGTCAGCCCTCCCCCCGGCACGCGCGGCGCAAGCCCCCGCCTCCTGGGAGCGTGGCGCGAGCCCCCACCTTGCGCGGGCGGGCCCCCGCAGCCCCGGGACGGGTGTCCTTCCCAGCACACGGAGAGTTCCCCAGTTGAGGGCCGTGTTCCCTCAACTCCCAAGAAGGGGGTCCCCACTCGCGGGCCCCACGCCCTCAACGGCATGGAGGGGTTCCCATCCGCGGGCCGTGTGCCCTCAACCGCGTAAGGAGAGGTCCCACTCGCCGGCCGCGGGCCTCAACTGGGCATACAGGGGTCCCGACCCGTACTGCGCATGCCCAGGACACAGTCGGGTCCCAACTCGCGGGCCTGGCATCCTCACAGGCACACACAGGGGTCCCCACCCGCGTGTCGTGTGCCCTTAACTGCGCATGCAGTGGTCCCCAGCACTGGGCTGTGCGCCCTCAACCACACACTGAGGGGTCTGCACCTGCGTGCCATGCGCCCTTAACCGCGCACAGAGGCGTCCCCACGCTCGTGCAGTGGCCCTTAAGCACACACGGAGGGCTTCTCACCCGCGGGCGTGTGCCTTCCACCGCGCATGCAGTGGTCCCCACTACAAGGCTGTACACCCTCAACCGCTCAGGCAGTGGTTCTCACTGGCAGGCCGCGTGCCCTCAAGCACACACAGAGGAATCCCAGTTTGCGGGCCACGCACCATCAACCGCGCACGAATGGGTCCTCAAGGCTGTACGCGCGCCCTCAACTGCACACCAAGGATTCCCCACCCGTGGGCTCTGCGCCCTCAACCGCCCATGAAGTTGTCCTCACCACAAGGCTGTGCGCCCTCCACGCCCATGAAGGGCGTCCCCACTCGTCGGCCATGGGCCCTCAACCGCGCACGGAGGGGTCCCCACTCGCGGGCAGCGCGCCCTCAACTGGGCACGGAGGGGTCCCGACCCGCGGTATCCGATCCCTGAAAAATACACAGATGGGTCCCTACTGGTGGGTCTGGCGTCCTAATCCACACATGGAGAGGACCCTACCCGTGGGTCGTGCACCCTCAACCGCGCACCGAGGGGTTCCCACCCGCGGGCCGTGCGTCCACCGCGCACTGCGGGGTCTGCACTCGCGGGCCGTGCGCCCTTAAACGCTCACGGAGGGGTCCCCACTCTAGGGCAGCGAGCCCTCAACTGGGCACAGAGGGGTCTCGACCCGCGGGTCGCACAGGGAGGGGTCCCCACGGCGTTACCCGCGTCCTGAAAATGCATAGATGGGTCCCCACTCGCGGGCAGCGAGCCCTCAATTGGGCATGGAGTGGTCCGCACTCGTGGTGCGCAAGCCCTAGAAAACGCACAGACGGGTCCCTACTTGCAGGCCGGGCGGCCTCACCCGCACAAGGAAGTGTCCCCACACGTGGGCCGCGCGCCCTCAACTCCCACTAAGGGGTTTCCTACTCACGATCCGCGCCACCTCAACCACGTAAGGAGGAATCCGCACACGCGGGCCTTGAGCCCTCAACCGCCCACGGCACGGTCCCCACCGAGGTATGGGCGCCCTGCAAAACGCACAGATGGGTCCCTACTCGCGGGCCAGGCATCCTCACCCTCACACGGAGGGGTCCCCACCGTTGAGTCGCCCGTCCTCAACCGCGCACGCAGTGGTCCCCACCTACGACGGGCCGTGCGCACACAACTACCATGAAGGGGACCCCACTCGCGGGGCACCGGCCCTCAACCACTAATAGTCGGGTCCCCACCTGCGGGCCCCGCGCCCTGAACCACGCACGCTCGAGTCCCCACCCGCGGGTCGGGCGTCCTCACTCGCACACCGACGGGTCGCCACCCGCCCGCGCGGGTCGCGCGCTCACCCAGGCAGCCGAGCACGTCGCAAGTGGCGGCGGCGCTCACTATGCGCACGGAGGGGGGGCCGCGGGCCGAGGTCGGTCGCGAGGCCCAGGCGACCTCAGGACCCGCAGGCCGGCGCCCAGGCCGCAGCTACAGGAGGCTGAGTGCCAGGCGGAGCGCGCCGCTGCCCAGGCATAGCGCGTGGAAAGCCCGCGGCTGGAAGCCCAGCGCGAGCTGCGTGGCGGCGTCCCGCGTGGGGCAGCAGAAGGTGCCGAGGCGCGGGGAGGCCATGGGTCGTGCTGGGGACGCGCGCGGCTCGGGTCTGCCGATCGGCCTGGGTCGTGTGCTGGACGCGGAGCCCGCGGGCAGGGGGCGTCATGTGCCCTGGGCCTCCCCGCGGCCCCCGCCCGACCCCCCGCGCTGGCAGAAAAGGCGCCAGGCTCGGTGAGGGCAGCGCGGAACGCCACGAGGCCTCACGAGGGTGATGCTTGGCAGCGAGGAGGAGGGGTGAGGGGCGGAGAGCTCAGGGTCGGGAAGTCCGCTCTCTCGCCCGTCAGCAGGCCTTCCCGGGGGGCGAGGGAGGTTAATTCTTCAGAACCGGGAGCCCTCAACAGTGCTGTCTCATCTTAACCCATCTCCCCCAGAAACCACGCGCTCTTGCCAGGTCTGGGTCTGTGACATCCATTTTGATCCATTGCTATTTCATAAACAGTGACTGAGCCGTGATTTGTATTAAAATACTGCCTTTCTATGGCCCCTCTTCACCAGGGAAATCACTCCCACAGAGCTAGGACTTTCGCTTGAAATCAAACCAGACTGGACACACACCCTTTCCTGCGCGCGCGGGCCAGCCTTTCCTTACCTCGGCGCGCACGGTGCGAGCCCCCACTCTTGCGCGCGCGGGGCCCCTCGCCACCTGCGGCGCTAGTCCCTCTTCTTGCGTGCGCGGAGCCACCCCCGGCACGCACGGCGCGAGACCCCGCTTCCTGGGCGCGCGCCGCGGCGCGTGTCCCCAGGTTCCTGCGCGGGCGGGGTCAGCCCTCCCCACCGGCGCACGCGGCGCTAGCCCCGCCCCTTCCTGCGCACGCGGCGCGACGCGAGCCCCCACTTCTTGCTCGCGCGGAGCCTCCCGTCACGCGCGGCGCAAGCCCCCCGTTCCTGAGCGCGCGGGGCCAGCCCTCCCCGCGGCGAGCGCGGGGCGAGTACGTCCCCTGTTTCTGCGCGCGCGGGGCCAGCCCTCGCCCGGGAGCGCGCGGCGCGAGCCCCCCCCTTTCCTGCGGCGCGGCGCGAGACCGCAGTTCCTGCGCGCGCGTGGGGCCAGCCCTTGACCCGTGCGCGCGCGGCGCGAGGCCGCTGCCTTGTGCGCACGCGGCGCGAGCATCCCCCTTTCCTGCGCGCGCGGCGCCACTCGAGTACCCTGGTTCTTGCGCGCGGGGGCCAGTCCTTTGCCCGGCACGCGCGGAGCGAGCCACTCCTTGCGCGCGCGGGTTCAGCCCTCCCCCGGGCGCGCCCGGCGCTAGCCCCGCCCCTTCCTGCGCTCGCGGCGCGACGCGAGCCCCCACACCTTGCACGCGTGGAGCCTCCCATCACGCGCGGCGCAAGCCCCCTCGTTCCTGAGCGCGCGGAGCCGGCCCTCCCCCCGGCGCGCGCGGCGCGAGAACCACCCCCGCTTCCTACGCGCGCGGCGGGGCGCGAGCCCTCAGTTTCTGGGCGCGCGCCGCGGCGTGAGTTCCACCCCCCTTCCCGTTTCTGAGCGCGCCGGGTCAGCCCTGCCCCAGGCACGCGCGGCGCCAGACACCGGTTTCTGCGCCCGCGGGGCTAGCTCTCCCCCCGGCGCCCGCAGCACGACGAGAGTCCCACTTCCCGCGCGCGCGGCGCGAGCCCCCTGTTCTTTCGCGCACAGCGCGAGCCAAACCTCGTCTCATGCGCCCCGCCCCCTGCCCCCGAGCGCGCGCCGGGCCCCGCGGCTCCCCGCCCGCTCCCCTCGGGCCCGCCCCCTCCCCGGGGCTCCCCGCCCCCTCCCCGCCAGCCCGCCCCCTCCCCACGTTTCCCCGCCCCCTGCCCGCGGCTCCGCCCCCTCCTCGCATCTCCCCGCCTCTCCCCCGCTGTTCCGCTCCCTCCCTGCCGGCCCGCCCCCTCCCCGCGGCTCCCTGACCCCTCCCTGCGGGCCCGCCCCCTCCGGGACCGCCTTCCCCAGTGCGCAGCGCCGCGAGTCCTCCGTACTCCCTCGCGCCCCGGGTCGGCACTTTCCTTGCAAGTTGCAGCGCAAGTTTGTCCGCGGCCGGCGACAGGGGCGCCGAGAGCCTCCCTCGCTCTCGGCCGGCTGGGCTTCTCCAGAGCGTATGGGCACGGGTCAGGCGGCCCCGGGGGCCTGAGCGGCCGTGCCGCCTCTGCGCCCCGCGACATGGAGGGCGCCGAGCCCCGCGCGCGGCCGGAGCGACTGGCGGAGGCCGAGGCACGGACGGCCGATGGCGGGCGCCTGGTGGAGGTGCAGCTGAGCGGTGGCGCCCCTTGGGGCTTCACCTTGAAGGGCGGCCGCGAGCACGGCGAGCCGCTGGTCATCACCAAGGTGAGGCGGGGCGCGGGACTTGCATGGTGACAGCCGGGAGGTGGCCTCGGGGGGCGGGGGATTCGTCGAGGTCAGGAGCGCCGGGCGAGGGGGGGGTTTCGGGTGGCGCCCGGGGCCCGGGACTCGCGTTTGCCTGGGTCCCCTTAGAGAACGTGGGGCGCTGGGACCCGCCTTAGGTGTCTGGTCCGGGCGCCACCTGGGCCGCCCTGCTTTCTTTCCCAGCTCTTTTTGGCTCCCGGCGCCGCCGATAGTTCCATTGGCTCCTGTTTCGGATCTCTCCCCTCCCCCTCTTGGAAGGGGCCCGGCCCTCCGCTGTCACTCCCGGCCTTGGTAGTGGCGGCCTGTACCTGTGGGCCAGCCCAGTGGTCTGGGGGGAACGTTCCCACGTGCGCCGGGTGGACAGAGCCTGCTCCTCCTGTGTTAGCCTGTTTGGATGCTTGTTTCTGCACCCCGACTTGGACCCGCACCCCTTATCTCTAGGATGTGTGGGCGAGCAGCTGCCGGCAGGCCAGCTTCTCCATTCCCAAAAGCCCATCAATATTTACTGACGTTTGGCTTCCAGCCCTAGATCCGCGGCGCCCTGGATACTTGCAAAAAAAAACCTGAAAGTTTTCAGAGTCCTTTATAAAAGTGGGATTTGAGAATAAGTTGCTAGTGTGTGTGTCCATGGGGTCGCAAAGAGTCGGACACGACTGAGCGACTGAACTGTGTGTGTGTGTGTGTGTGTGTGTGTGTGTGTGTAGGGTTTACTTTAGAACTTTGACTTTTTTTGCCTCGAAATAGAAAACCCATATTGAGACTCAGCAGCCGAGCCTGTATAAACCCGTAAAAACACAAAACCAGTCCTTTGGTTTTCCCCTGGTTAAAACTGTCTGTTGGTCAGTTTCTCTTGGAAGGTCTGGGCCGCGCCATTCCTGGGGACAAAGTTCTCTTTAAAATGCAAAAAAAAAATTCTTGGCTCGCAGAAGGTTTTGAAGGTGACTTACTGTTTTTTTCTCTGCTTTCCTGCTTCACCGCGGCTGGAAGCACTGAACTGACTTCTAACCTGCCCCACCGGATTGCATTTAGGAGGTGGTGTGGCTTTGTTACCTAGATAACAAATGAGAGACCGGACTAATCTTTTTATTTTCTCTCATTTTTTTATGGTTATAAACTAGAGACTCTGAGGGCAAACGTGCACTGAATTTTTGTTGAACTGGGGGTTGAGGCTGTCTTTGTTGTTGTTAATTTCACCCAGGTGCAACCTATTAATGCATTGAATTCTTTGAAAAGTGGGAGGCAGCTTAGTGGGCAGACCTTGTGCAGATCTGGTGCTCCCTGCATACCTTACAGCATAGTAGCTTGAGCTTTTTAAATAATGAGTTTTACCAGACATTTTGGATGGTAAAGGTTAAAAAGATACCAGGTGAATCCCCCAAACCTTTAGAACTTTAGGTGTTTCTTTTAAAAAAGAGCACACGCAGATCCAATTCAAGCTGTCTTCCTCGGATCTGTCGTTAGAGCAGATCGAATAAGTGGTACAATATTGTTTAAGATAGCGTCTTGCTTTGGGGGCTTCCACTGGGTAAGAAAACTGGCCTAAAAATTCAGTTGTTTTACCGGAAGCTGGGGAAAAGGATTTCGGAGTACCTCCCCCTTTCTCTGTACCCCAAGTCGTAACACCCCTACCCCCGAGTTCTTAGTGGCGTTACATCTTCCTGTGCAAGAGGGCCCCCCTCTACAAACCGAAGGAGCAGTGCGGTAGAGCCTGTGGACACAAACCAGGGCCTGTGCAGACCACTGGGGGCTGTTGGCTCCAGATTTAGCCCCTGATGGGCTCTCCCGGTAGTTGCTACGGTTTGGGTGTGTGTTGCTGTGTGTGTCTTGGGTGTATGTGTGTGTGTCTGTGTCGTGTGTGTGTGTGTCTTGGGTGTGTGTGTGTGTCTGTGTGGCTAGACTGGTAGCGGTGTACACACTGTGTGTGTGTGTCTCTTTGTTGCTAGACTGGTAGCATTGTACACACTCTGCGTGTGTATGTGTGTGACTCTGTGTCGCTAGACTGGTAGCAGTGTACACACTGTGTGTGTGTGTGTGTGTGTGTGTGTGTATCTGTGTGTGGCTAGACTGGTAGCAGTGTATACACTCTGCATGTGTGTGTGTTTCTGTGTGTGTGTCTTTGTGTGGCTAGACTGGTGGCAGTGTACGCACTCTGCCTTTCCAGATCGTGCTTCACGGTTTTGCAGAAATAAAGCTGCTTGTGATTTTAACCTGACATGCTCCTATGTCCCTCCCTTAAACTGCTGCTTGGTTTTTATAGGTGTTATACTGTGACTGGAGATAATGTGGTTTCTTTGCTTAGAATGGAGAGGATTCAGGACAGTTTGGATGCCCGTGCTAAATTTCCATGCACACTTGTGTATATACATGAACATGAGCACGCTGTCACACGCGCATGTGTATTTCTTAACCACATGCTGTATTGTGTGGTATTGGCAGTGTTTCACCTGCTTGCATTTTCTCCTGGATTAAGTCATCAGTGATGTTTGCTCATGATCCAACAGCTGGTTGTTAACAACTAAAGTAATTAACTGTCACTTTATTAAAAGACGTTTACTCCTTGGAAGGAAAGTTATGACCAACCTAGATAGCATATGGAAAAGCAGAGACATTACTTTGCCAACAAAGGTCCGTCTAGTCAAGGCTATGGTTTTTCCAGTAGTCATGTATGGATGTGAGAGTTGGACTGTGAAGAAAGCTGAGGGCCGAAGAATTGATGCTTTTGAACTGTGGTGTTGGAGAAGACTCTTGAGAGTCCCTTGGACTGCAAGGAGGTTTAATCAGTCCATCCTAAAGGAGATCAGCCCTGGGTGTTCTTTGGAAGGAATGATGCTAAAGCTGAAACTCCAGTACTTTGGCCACCTCATGCGAAGAGTTGACTCATTGGAAAAGACTCTGATGCTGGGAGGGATTGGGGGCAGGAGGAGAAGGGGACGGCAGAGGATGTGATGGCTGGATGGCATCACTGACTCGATGGACGTGAGTCTGAGAAAACTCCGGGAGTTGGTGATGGACAGGGAGGCCTGGCATGCTGCGATTCATGGGGTCGCAAAGAGTCGGACACGACTGAGCGACTTAACTGAACTTATTAGGAAAGGATGGAGAAAAGTGTGCTCATTATAATGTCTTAAAAAATGAAAGTAGATTGTTGTGATGGAGACTGGAGAAACGTGTTTCACCACCAGAATTTGATTAATCCAAGCTTTGAATCTTTTCTTTCCCAGTAGCTACTGAAACATCTCTGCTGCTGCTGCTAAGTCACTTCAGTCGTGTCCGACTCTGTGTGACCCCATAGATGGCAGCCCACCAGGCTACCCCGTCCCTGGGATCCTCCAGGCAAGAACACTGGAGTGGGTTGCCATTTCCTTCTCCAATGCATGAAAGTGAAAAGTGAAAGTAAAGTCGCTCAGTCATGTCTGACTCTTAGCGACCCCATGGACTGCAGCCTACCAGGCTCCTCCATCCATGGGATTTTCCAGGCAAGAGTACTGGAGTGGGGTGCCATTGCCTTCTCCGGAAACATCTCTAGGTCTCATTAAATAATGGGTCTTCTAATAGTTTTTTTTTTTTTTTGCATTTAAGAAATGCTGAAATTACATGGTTACATATTTAGAGCGCTGGGGTATTTTACAGCTCATTTCTAACAGAATCTGACTTGGAAGAAGCCTGATCCCGTGTAAGATGTATGATGATGAGTGTCTTGGTTGAAAGCCTCCTGGGAGTGTACAACTTCGAGCTGGAGGTGATACCAAGAACAAGGCCGGCTCAGTCCCTGATTTCCTGATGGAGTTTTATTAGCCCATTTTATAGATGGAACAGCCCTGAGGTCCCATCTTGAGAAGGGCCCTGAGGGTCAGATCTTGACCCTGCATATCTCTGCTGCTTCTCCAGTTGGAGACATGGGTTCGATCCCTGGGTGGGGAAGATCTCCCTGGAGAAGGAAATGGCAACCCACTCCAGGATTCTTGCCGGGAGAATTCCACGGACAGAGGAGCCTAGCGGGGCTACAGTCCACGGGGTCGCAAAGAGTCAGACATGACTGAGAAATGAAATTAACATCACCACCACCACCACCACGAGGGCTTTTCAGCCTTGGCACTTCTGATGTTCTGGGCTGGATCCTTTTTTGCTGAGTGGGGTGTGGGGGGCGTCCTTTCCTGTGTATTGTAGGGTGTCTAGCAGTAACTCTAGCCTGTACCCACTGGCAGTGTAACCCCCTCTCCCATGTGTGACAACCGAAAGTGTTTTGTACTGTCACGTGCACCCTGGCACAAAATCGCCCTCTCTAGAGCATTGCAGACAGAAATGGCAACCAACTCCAGTGTTCTTGCCTGGAGAGTTCCAGGGACGGGGGAGCCTGGTTGGCTTCTGTCTATGGGGTTGCACAGAGCCCACGACTCTATGGGGTTCTGTCTATGGGGTTGCACAGAGACACGACTGAAGCAACTTAGCAGCAGCAGCAGCAGCAGATGAACTGTACGCCACTTTTGCTTTGAAAGGATTTTAGCTTGGAAAGCTGTGCTTTATTCTTCTTTTTGAAGGTGCTTGGGAGGCCCCTGGCCTGGCCAACCTGGGTGGGGAAGGCTGTTTTTTTCCTCGGTGCTGGCCCTGATAATAGGCTTTATTTACATAGTAAAACTCAAACAAATACTTGCTTCATCTGCATTTTTTGTAGCTGGAAAAAAGGAAATGGGAGCAGGAACTCCCGAGAGCTGAGTTTTATGGGCGAGCTGAGTTTTATGGGCGCTTGGCGGGGGCTGCTCCCTGAGGAACTGCCTTTTCTCTGGATTGGAGTCAAGGTTAAAGGGACCCTGACTCCCCCGGAGTGGCATTGTTGGAATCTCAAGTGCATACGTGGTGAGTTAAGTGAAAGTCGCTCGGTCGTGTCTGACTCTTTGTGACTGGACTAAACAGTCCACGGGATTCTCCAGGCCAGAATACTGGGGTGGGTTAGCCGTTCCCTTCTCCAGGGGATCCTCCCAACCCAGGGATCGAACCCAGGTCTCCCGCATTGCGGGCGGATTCTTTACCAGCTGAGCCACATAGAGTCAGTCCCCAGAAAAGCAGCCAGCATGATTTGTAACCGTTCAGTACCTTGACACTGACTTGTAAGCTTGAGGTTTACCAGGTCTGGAAAAAAAACACAAAAGGCCGTTTTTTTGTGTGTGTGCAGCAGAAATAACATTCCTGCCCTAAGGAACTCCAGAGACCTTGACGTGTCTGCGTCTCTGAGGCTCTGCTCTGATGCGGGCCCTCTCAGGAGCGTTGTCAGTAGGTTGAGCGCTGCAGTTGGTGGGCGTTCCTCTCTCCATTAGGTCAGCAAGTGGAAGACTTGGGTGCGGCGGGGCGGTGGGGGGAGGTTGGGGGAGGGCCTGACTTCTGAAATGTCTGCGGAGGGGCTCGGATTCCAGAAGGGCCACCCGGGGGATTCACTGGGCAGCCCGAAGCGCGCCAGCTGGGTGTCAGCGGGCCCCCTGCGGCCTCAGGAATGTTTGTGAACCTCGGGAAGGAATGAAGCCTTGCTTCTCCTTCTCATCGCGTCTTAGATTCCCCTCCTTCCCCTTTTCCCTCCAACCGAGAACGCCGGAGCCTTTCCGTGAGCGCCCCCAGAAGAAAGACAGTCATCCGGGCCTTCCCCGGTCCCAGGGGCGGCTCCTTTGGGACCTTGATGAGTTTCAGGTTGCCTCTTGGGGACCAGGACCTCCTGGGGAGGTGCGGGGGCAGGGAGTTGGCCAGTGTGCCCCCTTTCCCGGGTCTCCAGACCCTTAAACCACTCGCTGGATGCAAGGCTATGTCTTTAAATGTCCTTCCTGGTTTGCAAGCCGAAGGCAGGCTGATGGGGGGAGAATCAGGACACACACTGGGGGGTCGGAGGGGGTGTGATTGGCCCACACACCCAGGTGAGTGATGTCCCAGTTCAGAGGTCCTCCTGGTAGTGAAGGTTCAGAGCCATCGGCGGGTCGCCTTGTGTCTGAAAGGGGCTGCGTTTTTTATGGGTTGTGCTGAGTCATGCTGATCGGTGACCGGGTGACCCCTGGGCAGGACAAGCTGTTGTCACTGATGCCCCCATATTTGCCCCCGCCAAGAGCCAAGCTCTTTGGCAATGACCGTTGAAGGTTTTGAAAACAGGGCATCTGTAGACGTGAGCTGTGAATTTTTTTTTCATTAAAAAAAATTTATTTTAATTGGAGGCTAATTACTATGTTGTGGTGGTTTTTGAAACATGTATATTAGCATATGTGAAACAGATGACTAGTCCAAGTTTGGTGCGTGAAACAGGGCACGCAAAGCTGGTGCGCTGGGACAACCCAGAGGGATGGGATGGGGAGGGAGGTGGAAGGGGGGATTCAGGATGGGGGACACATGTACACCCATGGCTGATTCATTCATGTCAGTGAGCTGTAAATTTTGGTTTAGTCACAAGTCCTATCTGACTGTTTTCAGCCCCATGTACCACCAGGCTCCTCTGTCCGTGGGATTCTGCAGGCAAGAATCCTGGAGTGGGTTGCCATTTCCTCCTCCAGGGGATGTTCCTGACCCTTGGGATCGAACTTGCAGCTTCTGCATTGGCAGGCGAGAAATTCTTTACCGCTGAGCCCACCTGGGAAGCCCCGAGCTATGGATTGGGAGCTGATTTATCTCAGCCTCTCTGCATTTTGCTTGATGTCTGTGTTGAAGCAGAATCCCACAGCCCATATCCCAGGGCTCCATAGACAGAAAAGGTGGGTGGATGAGGGCTGGACACCCCCACCTTAGCTAGCTCGGGTACTGTGGTAGCCAGGGCAACTCCTGGGCAAGGTGAGGTCCTGGCCGCTTTGAGGCCAGCTGCAGTTTGTGTCTGTTCAGAGAAGAGTGGAGTTCCAAAGACACGTTTGTATTAAAAATTCACAGTGTGGTTTAAAAAAAAAGGGGGGGTGAAGTCTCCCCCCACTCCCGTGCTGAAATACCTTTGCAGTTGGTAGACCTGCCTGCCAACTGGCCTTCAGGTGTGTCTTTCTCCGCCTGTGCCAGCCTCTGCCTCTCTGGGTCCTGCAAGTTCTCACCTCTGATCCTCATGACGTGTTTTCCATGTGGGGATGGGAAGTTGGGCAAAAAAACGGAGCTTTGAGGTGCAGAGGGTGGAGGCGGAGGGTGTGTGTGTTCTTCCTCTCCTAGAAATTAACTCAGCTTGTTATGTGTTAGTCACTCAGTATGTCCGACTCTTTACGGCCCCATGGACTGTAGCCCGCCAGGCTCCTCTGTCCGTGGGATTCTCCAGGCAAGAATACTGGGGTGGGTTGCCCATTTGCGTTGCCAGGGGATCTTCCTGACCCAAGGATCGAACCTACATCTCTTAAGTCTCCTGCATTGGTGGTCGGGTCCTTTAACATACTAGCACCAGCTCGGAATTCCCAACTCATCTTGACTCACTCATAAACCCAGAGGCTTCTAAGCATGAAAAGCTGTAAACTTGAGGTTTGCATCATGCTTCCCCACCGGGAAGGATTTTGCCCTTCCTGTTCCAGTTATGAGTAGTTTGGAACATGTCCTAACGTTCACCCTTCAAAAAAAGAAAAACGATTTTGCCCTAGAGCTAAATGTAGAAAGGAGAAGGAGAATGAAAGACTCATAAAAAAATTAGTGGTTCTCACCTTGTCCTAATGAGCTGGGATTTCTTCACTCACCTTTCTATTTCGCGGCCGAAGAAACTGGGCTCCCAGCTTGGAGACGGCTGGTTTTTCTATTTGGTGAAAGCGTTTTGGAGCGATCCTCTTGCCAAAGTTGTTTTGTGTCAGCGTGCAAATAAACCTGGGTCTGTGGATTTCTTTGGGGCCCTGGGGAGCTTTGCTCCTTGTACACTGGGCACAGTGTAAACAGCCAGCGAGATTATTTCAGGATTTGAAGGCTGAACAGACTTTTTATTCAGTCTCATTACCTCTTTTACTTTTCACACACCGCAGTCAGGCCATCCTTTGAGGAGACATTTCTGCAAGCCGAGCTCTCCCACGCTGAACCTTCCACCCACACGAAGGACTTTGAAAGCGCTCAGGGTTGCCTGGTTCTTTTTTTTTTTTTTTTTAAAAAACTTGCCAGTGTCCCGGAGAGGGAGGGTGTAACTTGTGGAACAATTGTTTTCCTGTTACCTGGGTGGATCGGATATCTGCATGGCTCTGTGATACACAGAGCCTCTTGCATTGACCAGTAGGGATGTTAATTAAGGCCCCTCTTTGGGAGAACTTGTCTAAGTACAAGCACAGTAGGTTATCACTGAAAAAATAACTGGACTCATTTGATGAGGGTGAAAGATGAGAGTGAGAAAGCTGGCTTAACACTCAACGTTCAAAAAAACTAAGATCATGGCAACTGGTCCCATCAGTTTATGGCAAGTAGATGGGGGAAAAAGTGGAAACGGTGGCAGATTTTATTTTCTTGGGCTCCCAAATGACTGCTGACAGTGACTGCAGCCATGAAGTTGAAAGACGCTTACTCCTTGGAAGGAAAGCTATGACAAACCTAGACAGTGTATTAAAAAGCAAAGGCACTTCCCTGGTGGCCCAGTGGCTAAGACTCTGCAGTCCCAATGCAGGGGGCCTGGGTTCGATCCCTGGTCGGGGAACTGGCTCCTACATGCCATGACTAAGACCTGGCACAGCCAAATAAATAAATAAATCTCATTTAAAAAGCAGAGATATCACTTTGCCGTCAAAGGTCCGTATAGTCAAAGCTATGGTTTTTCCAGTAGTCATGTATGGACATAAGAGTTGGACCATAAAGAAGGCTTGATCGCTGAAGAATTGATGCTTTAAAACTGTGATGCTGGTGAAGACTCTTGAGAGTCCCTGGGACAGCAAGGAGATCAAACCAGTTCATCCTAAAGGAAATCAGCCCTGAATATTCATTGGAAGGATTGATGTTGAAGCTGAAGCTCCAGTCCTTTGGCCACCTGATGCGAAGAGCTGACTCAGTGGAAAAGACCCTGATGCTGGGAAAGGTTGAAGGCAGGAGGAGAAGGGGGCGATTGAGGATGAGACAGATAACATCATCGACACAATGGACATGAGTTTGAGCAAACTCTGGGAGCTGATGAAGGACAGGGTAGCCTGGCGTGCTATAGTCCAAGGGGTCACAAAGAGTTGGACACGACTTACTGAACAACAAACAACTTTATTTCAGGTTTGAATAAATCAGACTGTTGTGAAAAACCAGGATGTTCTGAATTGCACAGTCACAGTTTAAAAAAAATGTGGGCCTTTTTTTTTTTTTTTTTAAATCTCCTGGCTATAAAGTTGGAGGCAGTATCTACTGCCTTGGTTGGGTGAATTGTAAAGAGTTGGGGTAGCTTCTAAAGTGACCAAGACTTTCAGATCAAAGGCGAATTGTGAAGGTCAAAGAGAACCCAGGCAGGGTAGATTACAGCCAGGGCTCTAAAGGCAACATTTTTACTTCTTCAGGAAGGAAAGGGCCGCAGTTGTTAGTGTATCTTTTTTGAGTTTTGTTTTTATTTTTTATCAAAACGGCTCTTGCACAGTTTAAATAATCAAATAGTTCTTCGGGGCTTGTTATTAAACCCAGCAGCTCCCCACTTGCCATTTCCTCTTCCTCCAGAGAAGCTGTTGAAACTTTTCAGCTGATTTCTTTGGGCATTTGCTTACATTCTGTTTTGCTGCTGCTTTTGTTTGTTCCGTTTCTGGGTGACTGTCGACTTCCCACTTGGGATGTGGTCTCTTTTCCATGCACCTCCTTCCCACCAAGTACACAGACACATATCTTGGGGCCCCCAACTTCCCAGTATAACTACGATCATAATTTTGGACAGAAGAGGGATTTTTTTCAGCCTTAGCACTGTTGACCTCTGGGGCCACATAATTCTTTGTGGTGGGCAGTGTCCTGTGCAGTGTGGGCTGGTGAATAATACCTCTAACATCACCCACGAGATGCCCACACAGACATCTCCATCTCCTGTAGGTGAGATGATCAAAAAAGCCTCGCCAGGTGTCCCCTGCCAGGGGGAGAAAAATCTCCCACTTTGAGAACCACCGGGTTAGCAGTTTTCACTGGGTATGGTTTTTTGAATGCCAGTGCCAACACTGCTGAACCTGGTGGTGGAAACTCTGAGTATTTTTTTTTTGCCCTGCACGAAGTTTTCATTATCACCAAGGTTAACGATAAGTTTTGTTTCTTTGCCTAATTTCCTGAGTGCTTTATCATTAATTTATCCTCCTCATCTTCCCGAATTGCGAAAAATCGTTTTCTATAATCAGACACACAGGGGTGGGGGAGCGTTTTTTGAGACCTTTCTTTGTTTGAAAATGTCATTAACGTACCGTGACAGTAACAGGATTGCTGGGTGTAGAGGCCTGAGCTGGAGACAGTTTTCCCTCTGCACTTTCTTTGCAGCTGGTGTTCTCATCTCTGCTGGTGTGCAGTAATATTGGGAAGACAACAAGCCCTTCTGTCTCTTTATCCTTTGGGCTGGCTCTGATTTTTTTTTTTTTTGTCTTATTTTTCTCTTCTCTCTACTTTGGTTCATCTGGGGAGATGGCATGCAACCATGTTTTCCAAAGCACTGAGTTTTTTAAAGTACTTTTTTCTTTCTTTTTCAAAAATTTCATTTATTTTTGGCTGTGCTGGGTCTTAGATGCAGTGTGGGCTTTTCTCTAGTTGTGATGCGTGAGCTTCTCATTGTGGTGGTTTCTTTTCTTGCTGAGCACAGGCTCAGTAGTTGTGGCTCATTGGCGTGTGGGATCTTCCCGGATCAGGGGTTGAACCTGTGACTCCCACATCACAAGGCAGATTCTTTACCACTGAGCCACCAGGGAAGCCCCTCAATTAAGTTTTAAATGTGTGCTTTCAGTTTTTTCCTTCACATACCAAAGTGGTTTTGGTTTTTTTTTTTTTTTCCCCCTCTCTTTTACTGTTCTTTTTAAGGGACTTCCCTATAGCTCTCACATGGTAAAGAATCTGCCTGCAGTGCAGGAGACCTGGGTTTGATCCCTGGGTCAGGAATATCCCTTGGAGAAGGAAATGGTAACCCACTCCAGTGTTCTTGCCTGGAGAATCCCATGGACAGAGGAGCCTGGCGGGATACAGTCCATGCAGTCACAAAGAGTCAGACACGACTGAGCAGCTAAAAAAATAGTTTATTTTTGGTTCTTCCAGTCCTCATTGCTCTGCAGGCTTTTCTTTAGCTGCGATGAGCAGGGGCTACTCTCTAGTTACGGTGCATGGGCTTCTCTTGTTGTGGAGCACAGGGCTCTAGGACGTGTGGACTTGGTCATTCCAGCCCCCAGGTCAAGAGCACACGCTTAGTAGCTGTGGTGCCTGGGCTTAGTTGCTCCGCTGCCTGTGGGTTCTGCCCAGCCCAGGGATTGCACCGTGTCTCCTGCATTTGCAGGTGGCGTCTTTACCACTGAGCCAGCAGGGGAAGCCTTGTGTTATTGCTCTTGAATGTTCCTTTTTGATACCATACTGATCCTGTTTCATGGTTCTTCTTTCACATCTGTGAGTATATTAAACTGGCTTTTAAAAATGTCTTCTGCGTAGATTCCATTTCTGAGATCTGCTGCTGTGTGTGTGTGGCTTCTGTCTGCCCTGTTGGAGGCTCAGTCTGAATGTCTAGTGGAGGGACCTTGCTGTCTGCCCGCGTGTAAGAAAGGGTGACCACCTGGTTCAGGGTGAGTCACCCACACCCAGGTGAGTGATCTAGCCAGGCTGCTTCCCGGGGCTCTCTTTTAAGGCCACTGCTTTGATTGTTTCTTTGGGGCCAGGCACATTGCTGTCAGATACTATTTTCCTCCAGTGAGAACAGCTTTCTGGTGTAGGGCAGGTTTGAAAGTCGACCTGAGGATTGCCAGTTTAGAGGAACCCTACCTTGCCTGGTGAGGTCAGAGTGGTCATCGCTGGCCTGGCCACGGTGGTTCCAGTTGGGAGGAATGTCTCACAGGCATAGCTAGAGCTTACTGTCTATCCTGAATCTTTGCTGATCCTTAATTGTTCTGGCCATCAAACTAGAATCACTCCCACTTAAGTATATTATTAACATGGGGATGAAATGAGGCAGTAAGGAAAGCTAGTTGTGGTAGATTTAAATTCCATCTCTCTTCCCTCTTCTTCCCTTCTCCTTACCTCTTTCTGCTTTATTAAGAATTTGGAAAACTGTGGGATGTACATGGAAACACTGCTGTATTTAACATGGATAACCAAGAAGGACCTGCTGTCCAGCACAGGGAACTCTGCTCAATACTCTGTAATAACCTATGGTTACCAGGGGGGAAGGATGGGGGAAGGGATAGTTAGGAAGTTTGGGATGGACATGGACACACTGCTGTATTTCACATGGAGAACCAGCAAGGACCTGCTGTCCAGCACAGGGAACTCTGCTTAGTGTTGTGTGAAAACCTGAATAGGAGGGGTGTTGGGGGGACAATGGATTCGTGTCTTTGTATGGCTGAGTCCCTTTGCTGTTCACCTGAAACCATCACAGCATTGTTTGTTAATTAGCTATACTCCAATACAAAATAAAACATTTTTTAAAAAAAAAGAATTTGGAAAGCTATGAAAACTAGTGTTAATGTATTGAACTGGTGATTTACCAAGGAAAGACTTTAACCTGGATTTTGTGTGGCAGCACTTTAATAGGTCTTCTAGAGATTTTGTTACTGATTTTGATCATTTAGTATTGGATTTGTAGAAAAGCATTTAATTCAGAAACTCATCTAATGCCCAACACCAGTACATTAGTTGTGCCATTTACAGCTCGCTGCAAGTGATTATTCCCTCTTCTCCACCAAAGCTAGTTGTGAAAAATAAAGATTTTTGTTTTCTTTCTGTAATATTCTTGAAAGGTAGCTTTTTCAGACCAATGTGATATTCAATACCAATGGGATTTTTATTTATTTATTTTTAAAATTTATTTTAATTGAAGGCTAACTACAGTATTGTGGTGGTTTTTGTGATACATTCACATGAATCAACCATGGGTGTACATGTGTTCCCCATCCTGAACCTCCCTCCCACAGCAATGGGAATTTTAAAAAGTGGTTTGGGAAGTGAAAATAGTAGGAAAGATGAAGGTTAACTGTCCCCAGGACAGAAAACTCCATTTCTTCACTTGCTTGGCTTTCTGGTAGTAGTAGATCTTTGAGGGCATGGAGTTGGACCTACGGGTTTGGTAGAGATGCTATCTGCTTATTGGAGACAGAGTCTCCTCTTCCTTGTGGATACACTGCTGGTCTACACTTCCCAGCATCCCTTGGGGCTATGAACTCTAGACAGAGTCTCCTCTTCCTTGTGGATGCACTGCTGGACTACACTTCCCGGCGTCCCTTGGGGGCTATTGGACTACACTTCCCAGCATACCTTGGGGGCTAAGAACCGGAGTCAGAGTCTCTTCTTCCCTCTGCATGTGCTGATGGACTACACTTCCCAGCGTCCTTTGGGGGATATGAGGCCATGTGACAATTCTACCCAATCAGAAGCAAGTAGAAGTGATGCAGACAGGCCTGTTTCCAACCAGTACTGTTTTCCCCTTTCCTGGTTGTCTGGGATGCACATGATTCCGGAGCAGAGCCTCATGCACACAGGTCCCTGAACGCCTGGGGAGGAAGCTGGCTGTCCACAGCGCCCCTTGCCCTCCCAGTAGTACTATGACATGAGTGAGAAATAAGCCTCTGTTGTGTTTGGACCGTTGCATGTTTCTTCAGTTATTTACTTTAAGAATTAGACTGTTCCAACAAAGGAAATCTGGAGAGAAATTAGAAGTTTTCCTTTTGTTTTGACTTTTTACTGGCGTGCAGTTGGTTTACAATATTGTGTTGGTTTCAGGTGTACAGCAGAGTGAATCAGTTATGCAGATACACATATCCACTCTTTTTGAGATTCGTTTCCAAATAGACCGTCACAGAGTATTGACTAGAGTTACCTGTGCTATATAGGAGGTCCTTATTAGTTATCTGTTTTATATGTACTAATAAGTGTGTATGTGTCAATCCCAATCTCCTAATTTATCCTGCCCCTGTCCCCCCTTACCCCCCCTGGTAACCATAAGTTTGTTTCCAAAAGTTTTCCTTTTTTGTCTTTAATTTTAATTTTTTTTTATTTGGCTGTTAGTTAGTTGGGTCTTAGTTGCAGCATGTGGAATCTAGTTACCTGACCAGGGATGGAACCTGGGTCCCCTGCACTGGGAGCTCGGAGTCTTCACCACTGGACCATCAGGGAAGTCCCTAGGTGTATTCTTTTTAACAAATACACATAGCCTTAAGAAACTGAATAAATAATGCCTAATTTGGTGGTGGTGGTTTAGTTGCTAAGTCGTGTCCTACTCTTGCTATCCCATGGACTGTAGCCTGCTAGGCTCCTCCAAGGATACTGGAGTGGGTTGCCATTTCCTTCTCCTAATGTAATGCCTAATTTACACCCTTGGCAAAAGGGAATGACTACTTACCTTGTCCTGGTGGGTCACTACGTTAGCACGTAGCTTATTCCCTGCACATTTATGAATGTAAAAATGAGACGTGCACGCTCTAAGATTCAGCTTCTTTCCACCTTAGCTTTTCCCTCCACCAATAATTTAATTTTCACTGGGTTGCTTTGCCTTCCCCTTCTTGCACACAGTTGCTTGGGAACTGTTCAGGGGGATGGTGGTGAGTCAGAGCAGAGAGAATCCCTGGTCCAGCTACTTAGCTCTCAGGGAGGGCTGGCCTGCCATGATGTCAGGGAGCGCACCTTCTCCCTGGCTGAGGCTGAGTTGTCCTTTACTAAACTGCTTTGGTTCAAGTGCAGGTGGCACGTGTGGCCATTGCAAGAGATATTAGAGATGCGGGTTTGATCCCTGAATCAGGAAGATCCCCTGGAGGAGGGCATGGCAACCCACTCCAGTATCCTTGCCTGGAGAATTCCCATGGACAGAGGAGCCCAGCGGGCTACAGTCCGTGGGGTTGCAAAGAGTCAGATACGACTGAGTGACTACACAGACACACACACACACACACACCAATCCCTTGGACAGAGGAGCCTGGCAGGCTACAGTCCATGGGTTTGCAAAGATTTCAGATAGGACTGAGTGACTAACACAGACACACACACCAATCCCTTGGACAGAGGAGCCTGGCAGGCTACAATCCATGGGTTTGCAAAGATTCAGATACGACTGCACACACACACACACACACACACTCACTCACTCACTCACTCACTCACTCTCTCTAAACTGCTTTGGTTCAAGTGCAAGTGGCACGTGTGGCCATTGCAGGAGATATTAGAGATGTGGGTTCAATCCCTGAATCAGGAAGATCCCCTGCAGAAGGGCATGGCAACCCACTCCAGTATCCTTGCCTGGAGAATCTCCACGGACAGAGGAGCCTGGTGGGCTACAGTCCATATGATCACAAAGAGTTGGACATGACTGAAGTGACTTAGCAGGCATGTAGGTTCCAGGGCAGACCGTGTTGCCTGGGGAGGACTGCACACTTCAGTCCTCATTAACCAGGCTGCCTCTATCAGATTAATTAATGATGATCTCGGCAGGCAGCTTGTTCTTTTCTCCAGGGAATGGAATGTAGATGCCAGGTAGACCATCAAGGAAAGGGAGATAATGACTAGTGCAGAGTAAAGCGGGTGCCCAGAGGAATGTGGCATTGGGGTGGGCACCTGAGGGTTAGGGGAAGGGGGTGATGAGGGGAGTGGGCAAGGGAGAGCCTCTTCTGTTAACATGCTTAAGGGAAGCCTGGGAAGGTCAGGGGGAAGCTGAAGGAAGGTGGACATGTGAATATGTCATTGAACCCATGAAGGTTAGAAGGATGGGAGGAAGAGGGGACTCACATAAAAAAAGGGCCAAGGAGAAGATGGTAGATGTGTTAAAAAGTCATAACCCCGAGAGAGGATCTAGGCTGACCAGAACCTTAGGGTCCAGTTTGAAAACTCAAGGATGATGGACTTGGGATGAGTTAGTAACCAGCACCAAGGCATTTGGGGGTGTGGTCAGTGTATCATTGCTAATGAAGAAGATCACAGCTCAGGGGCCTCGAGGTCCTAGACTGTCAGAGGAGGTGAAGAGGTTCTTTGCCTGTGGCTTGGAAATGCCGAGGCTGACGAGACAATGCTGCTGGGGCAACTCTGCTTCTGTCTCTGTGAACTGTGCCACATTTGTAAACGTGTACACACAGTGGATGGCATCACCCACTCGATGGACATGAGTTTGAGCAAGCTCTGGGAGTTGGTGATGGACAGGGAGGCCTGGCATGCTGCAGTCCACGGGATTGCAAAGAGTGGGACACAACCGAGTGATTGAACTGAACTGAAACACAATGATATTTATGTGTGCTAATTGTCCGTGTGCTTGTCAATTACTGGCTTAGTGAAACTTTTTTTTCTTGTTGCAAAAACAGTCAAACCATCTTGAAAAAAACTGAAAGTAAAGGAAAAGATTGCAGCAGCCCAAAGCGTATAATAATGTTGTTTTTGGTTGAGAGCTGTATTGAACCCCGCCCCCCCACACCTCCGGAAGTCTGGAATTCTGGAATTCTTTGCTTTCTATCGCTGTAGAGCTAATTACGTTGTTTGAAGGTAATTCTCTTAAGAGTTACATTGTTTTACTCAGTGCTCTCTAGAGACCTAAATGGGAAGGAAACCTGAAAAAGAGTGAATATAGGTATATGTATAACTATGTATATGTGTAACTGATTTCCTTTGCTGTACAGCAGAAAGTAACACAGTATTATAAAGCAACTATGAAGTGAGATGAAAGTTGCTCAGTCGTGTCCGACTCTTTGTGACCCCGTGGACTGCAGCCCGCCAGGCTCCTCTGTCCATGGGATTCTCCAGGCAAGAATACTGGAGTGGGTTGCCATTTCCTTCTCCAGGGGATCTTCCCAAGCCAGGGATCGATCCCTAATCTCCTGGATTGCAGGCAGATTCTTCACTGGCTGAGCCACCAGGGACAATTTAAAAAAAGAGAGAGAGAAAGTTCCCTGGTGGTCCAGTGGCTAAGACTCCTTCCTCCCAATGCAGGGGGCCCAGGTTCGATCCTTGATCAGGGAACTTGATCACATGTGATGAAGCTAAAAGATCCTGCATGCTGAAAGGAAGACCTGGTGTAGCCAAAGTAAATATTTAAAAAAAGAGTTACATTGTCAACAGTCTTTGGACTCAGATACAAGCTTAAGAGGAAGCTTAGCTTTGTGTAGGCCACTTGGAATTTTAAAAAGGATATGTTTTGTTAATTGTGGCATGTACTGAGTTTTATCATTTAGCTTTTTTTTTTTTTTAAGACAGGCATATAACAAAGAGGGCTTCCCTGGTGGCTCAGAGGTTAAAGCGTCTGCCTGCAATGCAGGAGACCTGGGTTTGATCCCTGGGTCAGGAAGATCCCTTGGAGAAGGAAATGGCAACCCACTCCAGTGTTTTTTGCCTGGAGAATCCCATGGACGGGGGAGCCTGGTGGGCTACAGTCCACGGGGTTGCAAAGAGTCAGACATGACTGAGCGACTTCACTTCACTTCACTTCATAACAAAGAAGAAAACCTTAACTTCTGCAGAACTGCAAAGTGAGGGCAAGTCTCTCAGTGGTGTCTTTGCAACCCCATGGACTATACAGTCCTTGAAATTCTCCAGGCCAGAACACTGGAGTGGGTTGCCCTTCCCTTCTCCAGGGGGTCTTCCCAATCCAGGGATCGAACCCAGGTCTCCTGCAATTGCAGGGGGGTTCCTTACTAGCTGGGCTACCAGGGAAGCCCTGGAGAATGAATAATTAATTTTTAATAATTAACTCGTATTAATCAAATAGGTCAGGCTTTAAAATAGCTGTGCGGGGTTTTGGTACGTGCAGCTTTGCTCCTGATTGTCATTCATGTTTAGATGCCCCGAGTCTCGAATGAAAGTTTGGAAAGGAAGCATCTGGACTTGAAAAGACAGGCCTGTTGCTGCTTGACTTGTATTTATTCTGTGGTGATTTCAGCATGGGGATCACACAGAGCCCAGGCCGCTGCAACTTTGCGAGCTGAGGTGGGGGCAGTCTTCCCCCTCTCCCTTCCCATTTTTAGGGGCCTGGGGTTTGGTTTTGTTTTTGTTCATTTACTTTTGCTTGTACTGTGTCTTTGTTGCTGCATGGACTTTTCTCTAGTTGCAGTGAGTATAGGCTAGTCTCTATTTGGGGTGTGTGGTCTTCTCATTGCGCTGGCTTCTCTTGCTGCCGAGCCGTCCATCCTAAAGGAAGTCAGTCCTTGAGTATTCATTGGAAGGACTGATGCTGAAGCTCAAACTCCAATCTTTTGGCCACCTGAGGTGAAGAACCGACTCATTGGAAAAGACCCTGATGCTGGGAAAGATTGAAGTCAGGAGAAGGGGACGACAGAGGATGAGATGGTTGGATGGCGTCACCGACTCCATGGACATGAGTTTGAGTAAAGTCTGGGAGTTGGTGATGGACAGGGAGGCCTGGCGTGCTGCAGTCCATGGGGTCGCAGAGAGTCAGACGCAAACTGAGCGACTGAACTGAACAGGCTCTAGGGCACATGGGCTCAGTAGTTGAGTTTCTTGGGCTGTAGGGGTTGAGAGAGTTCAGTAGTTGTTGGCGCACAGGCTTAGTTGGCTCCTTGGCATATGGGACTCTCAAGAGTCTTCTCCAACACCATAGTTCAAAAGCATCAATTCTTCTGCGCTTGGCTTTCTTTATATGGAATCTTCCCTGACCAGGAATCGAACCCGTGTCTCCTGCATTGCAAGGCTGATTCTTAACCACTGGACTACTAGGGAGGTCCACTAGGGAGGCTGGTGTTTTGCAGAAAAGTAATTAGAACCTCATACCACTCCGTATAGTTGTGAAACTTTTACTCCCAAAGGTGAAATTTACATTCTCTGATGGTCAGTAAGGACACTTTGTGTGCTCCTGGCAGGGACTTGATTTGCTTTTACAGAGTGTAGTTCATATATTTTTCTTTTTTTAAGTTCATATATTTTTCTTCTTTTCTTCTTTAAGGCCGAGCTTGTTGACCTGCAGACGTTAGTTCCCCCCGACCAGGGATCGAACCCGTGTCCCCTGCGGTTGGAAGCCCCGAGTCCTGACCACTGGACCACAGGGAACTAATTCCCAGAGTATAATTCTTTGGTTACCCGTGTGGCGATGGGCCATCTACACAGACGTCCCGTTCACACAGCTATGCTTTCTCTTTCTTGGCGACCCTCAGGGAAGTGTCCAGTCCTGGCCCTTTCTCCTGGCCCTCACCTGCAGTGTTGGTTTCTGCCGAAGACTCCTCCTCTCTCCTCTAGGTGGTCTCCAGTGCTTGCTTGACGCTCTCAGGTTTCCACTGCCATCCCAGTTTCCAGACCAGCCCGGTGGGTGCTTCCCCGAGCCCCTTCCAACTCAGCCTGATACAGATGGAATCTTGCATAAACTTCCCTAATTCTCCTGCACTTGCGGGGCTGGCCCAACTGGTTTCTCCCCACATCCAGGATGCCTGCCTGCCTCTCTTTGACCTTGCATGGCCAACCAGTCGCCTAGTCCCTGGAGCCTACACGTCCCGTGTCTGTAGCTTCCCTCTCACCCCCGGTGTCACACAGCCTCCTCGTGGCCTCAGACCATTGTTTAAGGAACCCAGGCTGCAGGTGAAGCCCTTAGTGAAGTGCACGTTTCCCGGGGCTGGGGGTACCTTGATATATCTGCATGGTACATGGTGGAGTTTATCACGTTTTCTGTTGAGTCTTTTCTCTTCCTCCTTATTGTGTAACAAGTCTGCTGGGAGGCTTGACTAGGGGCATTTGCATTTATAGCCGGGGCCTTTGAGGACAGACGTGCATGAAAGCCTGCCCGGGACAGTCACAGGACCCGTCTTTTCCTTGCACGACCTCTGGACTCACCACATACCAGCCTCTGCAGCACCCCGAGCTGGGTGAACCTCTTGTCTTGGAAGGAAGACCTCATCCTTCCTTTGTGGCACCCTGCTGACTCGGTTCTTCTGTCGAGGCTGCCCTGTGCCTGTCTGCGGTGGGGGGTGGTGGGGACGCTGGGGTGCAGACACTGAGCCAGGGTCTCTCTGTAGCCAACCTTCCCCTCGACCAGCCCTTTGAGAAATGAGCTTCTCTGTTTTCCCTTTTCTCCTGTATTTGCAGGCAACCCAACTGCGAATGAAAAAAACGAAAACCCTCCAGGTCTCAAACCATGATCGTGATCATTTGAATTTTTAAACTCTTTTTTAGTTAATTTTTGGCCGTGATGAGTCAGTCTTCTTGCTGCCCAGGAGGTTTCTTTGGTTGGTGAGAGCGGGTTCTCCTCTCTAGTTGCGGTGCAGAGGCTTCTGATTGTGGGCGGCTTCTCCTGTTGTGGCTCCCGGGCTCCAGCGCATGTGGGTTTGGGTCGTAGGCCTAGTTGCTCGGTGTGGGCACATGGGCTCCTCCCGGACCAGGGACCGAACCCGTGTCCCCGGCTTTGGTAGGCAGATTCTTAACCCCTGGACCGCCAGGAAAGCCCCTCAAAAACCATTATTGAAGGAACCCAGACTGCAGGAGAATCCATCAATGAACTTAACTCTGCCGGGGCTGGGAGTGCCTTGATGTATCTGCATGCCTCATGGTGGAGTTTATCAAGTTTTCTGTTGAGTCTTTTCTCTTCCTCCTTGTTGTATAACAAGCCTGCTGGGAGGCTTGACCAGGGTCATTTGCGTTTATAGCCAGGGCCTTTGAGGACAGATGTGCATTAAAGCTCCTTTTTAAAAAAAAAAAATAAAACTTTGGAAACTTTTGTTGGAGGGTAGTTGATTGACAATACTGTGTTAGTTTTAGTGGTACAGGAAACTGAACCTACAGAAAAGTGAGTCAGTTATACAGATATCTACTACTTTTTGGATTTTCTGAATTCTTTTCCCATGTAGACCATTACAGAGTTTTGAGTAGAGTTCCCTGTGCTGCACAGTAGGTCCTTGTTAGTTATCTAATTTATATATGCATTTACCCTTTAGGGGGTGAATTTTATGGTATGTGGTCTGACTGTGTGGCCCCATGGACTGTAGCCTGCCAGGCTCCTCTGTCCATGGGATTTTCCAGGTCAGAATCCTGGAGTGGGTTGCCATGCCATTCTCCAGGGGATCGTCCCGACCCAGGGATCGAACCCAGGTCTCCTGCATTGCAGGTGGACTCTTATGTCTGAGCCACCAGAGAACCCCTGACTACCAGTCTTTAGAGAGGGTGAATTTTTATGGTATGTGGCTCGTAGCTCAATAAAGTCGTAATTTAACATAAGGAAATTGATCGAGGTGTTCCGCCTTATCCTGGAGTCGTCTAGACATGTGGCTGGGAGGAGGCTGATGACAAGGCCCTCCTAGGTTCGTCCTCCGGGTGGGTCTTCCATGCCTTGCTGTCACAGGGCTTTCTCTGGTGCAGCCGGCTGGGCCCACAGGCAGAAGTCAGCCTGGGAAAGAAAGTCAGTGTTCCCTGTCCAGGGAGAGTCTGGAGTGGGGGTACCCAGCAACCCCAGGAGGGGGCCACAGTGGGTGCAGTGGTCCCCTGTGAGCCAAGGGAGAGTTGTGAAGCAGGAGTTGGTGGCGGGTGTCTCTCTGCAGTGAAGGCACATGGTTGTAGGAGTTTCCGGAGCCATCTGGAAGCTCCCGGGGCTGATGCCAACAGAGAAAAGGCAAGGGGTCTGGGTGGTACCCCAAGGCATGGCAGGGTCCTCTCTCCCCCATCCCGGCACTTGGCTGGAGGATGCAGGAGATGTGGCTGCAGGTACCAGCTGCCTCTTTCCCTCCCACGTGGCAGGGGCCCAGGACTGGGCAGGCATGGGAGACCCACCTCCCACGTGCGCGTGGCCCCTTCCAGAAGGCCCCAGGGGTGGGAGCGGCTGCTTCCAGGGCAGACGCGGCCGCTCCTCCTCGCCCAGGTGTGATTGGGGGTGATGGGCAGGTGTTCCACTCATCCCCGGGGGCCACGTGGAGCACGTGTGCTCAGGGCACGGCCCTCCGAGTGTCTGTCTCTTCCAGAGGGCTCCCTGCAGACACTTGACTTGCTTTTTGCTGCTTTGTTTTTCTTGCTTGGTCCTAGCTGTGTGTAAAGGAATCAGTTGGGGTGGCGGGGGGAACCTCTCTTGAGTGATAAGACGTCCCTGGTGGCTCAGATGGTAAAGCATCTACCTGCAATGCGGGAGACCCGGGTTCAATCCCTGGGTCGGGAAGATCCCCTGGAGAATGGTATGGCAACCCATTCCAGTATTCTTGCCTGGAGAATCCCATGGATGGAGGAACCTGGGGGGCTACAGTCCATGGGGTCGCAGAGTCGGACATGACTGAGTGACCTCGCTTTCTTTTCTTTCTTGAGTGATGACTGTTGAAAAGTAGTTGTCTAGTTCAACCACATGAGTCACTTTGAGTCAACTTTTCTCCTTCTTATGAAATATCGCTCAAAGTAATGATGTCACAACAGAGGCTCCTTATTGGTTGGGCTTCTTGGGAAGGGAAGAATAGACGTTTTCCTTTTTTTTTTTTCTTGATGTGGACTATTTTTGAATTTTTTTTGAAGATTTTTTTTCTTTTTGCTGTGGACTATTTCTTTAATTACTTATTGACTTTGTTCCGGTATTACTTATGTTTTATATTTTGGTTTTTTGACATGTGCGATCTTAGCTGCCTGATGAGGGATTGAACCCACACCCTCTGCATTGGAAGGCAAAGTCTTAACCAGTGGAAGGCCAGGGAAGTCCCCCATTTTAAAAGTGTTTATTGAATTTGTTATATTACTGCTGCTGTTTTATGTTCTGTTTTCCCTTTGGCCTCAAAGCATGTGTGATTTTAGCTCCCTGACCAGGGATGGAACCCACACTTCCTGCATTCAGAAGTGAAGTCTTAACCACTGGACTGCCAGGAAAGTCTTTTCCTTTTATTTTTTTAAATAACAAGCACCCAGTGATTCCTTGTTGTTGTTCAGTCGATCAGTCATGTCTAATTCTTTGCAATCCCATGAACTGCATCACGCCAGGCTTCCCTGTCTATCACCAACTCCCAGAGCTTGCTCAGACTCAACGTCCATTGAGTCGGTGATGCCATCCAACCATCTCATCCTCTGTTGTCCCCTTCTTCTCTTGCTCTCAATCTTTCTCAGCATCAGGATCTTTTCCAGTGAGTCAGCTCTTCGAATCAGGTGGCCAGAGTATTGGAGCTTCATCTATCCTTCCAATGAATATTCAGGGTTGATTTCCTTTAGGATGGACTGGTTTGATCTCCTTGCTGTCCAAGGGACTCTCAAGAGTCTTCTCCAACACCATAGTTTGAAAATATCAGTGATTCCTAGTGAAGATTAAATATCATAATGATGATTTCAGTAGCTCTAGAAGTGACTAACCTAGACAGCATATTAAAAAGCAGAGACATTATGTTACCAACAAAGGTCTGTCTAGTCAAAGCTATGGTTTTTCCAGTAGTCATGTATGGATGTGAGAGTTGGGCCATAAAGAAAGCTGAGCACCGAAGAATTGATGCTTTTGAACTGTGATGTTGGAAAAGACTCTTGAGAGTCCCTTGGAGTGCAAGGAGATCCAATCAGCCCATCCTAAAGGAGATCAGTCCTGAGTGTTCATTGGAAGGTCTGATGTTAAAGCTGAAACTCCAATACTATGGCCACCTGATGTGAAGAACTGACTCATTGGAGAAGACCCTGATGCTGGGAAAGTTTGAAGGCGGGAGGAAAAGGGGATGACAGAGGATGAGATGGTTGGATGGCATCACCGACTCGTTGGACATGAGTTTGAGTAAACTCGGGAGTTGGTGATGGACAGGGAACCTGGTGTGCTGCAGTCCATGGGGTCGCGAAGACTGGACACAACTGAGCGACTGAAGTGAACTGAGAAGTGACAGATAGCTGAAGGGTGAGATGTCCCTGTCATTAAAGAGTTAGGACGAGTGTCTCTACGTGGACGTGTGTTCTGCATTGAAGGGCTTACAGACCGTGTGTAGAAATCACCTCTGTGTGGAAGAGAAAAGAATGTAACTTAAAAATTCAGTAAATATCAAACAGCACTGGACTGAGTGGCCTGTGCTTTGGGGACCCAGTTCCAGTAGCAGCATTGAAGACCACACTTCCCTGGTAATTGAGCCCCAAGCTGTAGCCCAGTATAAATAATATTAATGCCCACAGAACTGTCACTCATCAAGTCGATTGCCTAATTATGCACAGATTATCAGCCACTCTGGTTATGTAATTCCTGGGCTTCCCTGATGGCTCAGACTGTAAAGGATCCGCCTGCAATGCGGGAGACCTGGGTTTGATCCCTGGGTTGGGAATATCCCTTGGAGAAGGGAATGACAACACACTCCAGTATTCTTGCCTGGAGAATCCCATGGACAGAGGAGCCTGGTGGGCTACCGTCCATGGGGTCACACAGAGTCAGACACAACTGAGCGGATAACCACAGCAAACTGCCAAACTGATTGCACTCTAGGATAAAAATCAACACTATATCAAATAAATCTTTCCCACGCTTTGTTCTTTTACCTTTCTTGTTATTCTTTGTTTCTTCTTAAAAAAAAATGTTTATTTATTTAATTGCACTGATTCTTAGCTGTGGCATGTGGAATCTAGTTCCTTGACCAGGGATCAAACCCAGGCCCCCTGCATTGGGAGTGTGGAGTCTTAGCCACTGGACCACCAGGGAAGTCCTTCTTGTTATTTATGAGTTGTAGATTGTGATTGAACGGTCACTGTTATAGTTTTGTAGTTATGCCTTCCGTTCATGTGAAATTAGGCGACGTGGTGTGAAAACGTAATCAGGTATTACTTTTCTAAGAAAAGGAAAGGATCTGTACAAAGTCATTTTTGGGTTTTTTGCTTTGCCTTCTTCTTGGTAGTAATGGCCCTTCCCTGGTGGCTCAGACAGTAAGGAATCTGCCTGCAGCGCAGAAGACAGGGCTTCAATTCTTGGGTTGGGAAGATCCCCTGGAGGAGGGTATGACAGCCCACTCCAGTATTCTTGCCTGGAGAATCCCCATGGACAGAGCAGCCTGGTGGGCCACAGTCCACGGGATCGCAAGGAGTCAGACACGACTGAGTGAATAACATTTGATAGGAATCAGGAAATCACGTTTCAGCTGAAAAGGGAGAGGCATTCTGGATTCTTCCTCGACTCTTTCCAGTTTAATTGTTTAAGCAGTAAAAAAAAAAAAACAAAACATTGATTTCCACAGAGAGGAGGAAAAAACATGGTAAGTTCAGAAGCAGAAAACCTAGAAGGCTTCCTCTGATTCTCCATCCATCCCAGGAATGACACGTGTGGGCAGAGGTAATGGCCGGAAACCCTTGTTAGTCCCAGGAGTCGGAGCCCCTGAGTCCAGGGAACAATGCTGGGAAGCCGGAGTTGCATTCTGCGGACAGGAATGTGGGCCAGCGGATCAATAGCCCTGCTGTGCTTCTGTGATCCCAGCACACAAGAATTCTGCCCTTTTGAACCCAGCAGGGTCTGGCTGGGGCCCGCCAGGCCAGTTCATGTGGGCTGTTTCTTCCCCCTCATCCCTGGACGCTGCACCGGCTTCAGAACCTGGGCAGGGTTGGCGGGGTGGGGAAGATGCTCCAAGCCAAACTTTCCCAGACATCCCGGGTGGGGTGCAGGGGGAAGGTGGGGTGCAAGGGAGTGGCACCTCCCCGCCCTGGGATGGCCAGCATCTCCGCTGCTGGAGACAGTCCCCTGAAAGCAACGAGGCAGTTTATCACTTCTGGCTCATTTTCAGATGTGATGGACTTAAAAGCAGGAGAGATTTCTCCTGAAGGAAAGGTTGCCGTTCTTAACACCTGGAGCTTTCGAAAAAATCACCCCTCATTATCAAAATGCAGAGTTTATGGAAAACTATGTGCTTGGAATCGCTTTAAAGGCTCGATCTAGAAACTTCCAAGTTTTTAAAAATTTCTCTCTGCAGCTCTGTATTAAAGAAAAAAAGAAAAGGCAGACTGCTCTTGAACAGAATAAAAGGAATTTTCCAGGAATGTCTTTAAAGCATGCCTCATTCACTGGGGGTAATTACCCCATGACTCTTTCTCCTGAGTAGCGAGCTTGTGCATTGTGTATTAGGTTTTGCTTTAAGAAAACCATCTGTACAAATATGATCCTGGTAGCATGACATTGTAGTTTTTACAGCTTTTGGGGGTTCTCAGTAAGGGATGAGAATTTGGTATTTTCTTCCCATAGTCCACTTGGCAGTGCTGAGAAAACTCATGGGCTGGCACTTCGGGAAGATTTAGAATGGGCTTCCCCGACGACTCAGCGGGTGAAGAATCTGCCTGCAATGCAGGAGACGTGGGTTCGATCCCTGGGCTCAGAAATAGTCCTGTTGTTGCAGGAGATACAGGAGACTCAAGTTCGATCCCAAGGTGGGGAAGATCTCCCAGAATGGGGGATGGCAACCCACTCCAGTATTCTTGCCTGGAGGATCCCAGGGACAGAGGAGCCTGGCAGGGCTACAATCTGTGGGGGTCGGACATGACTAAGGACTCAGCACGCGATATCTCACAGTTTCTTGTCTTCCTGTGATTATATCCTCTCGGATAATGATGCACCCCGGCTCATTGTCAGGCGTCGCGTGCTGGGGACCGTCTGCACAGCCCTGGAGAAGCAGACGTTCCCTAGCTGCTTTTGTTGCACCCCTGGATGCTCAGGCTGTGTTCAGCGGATCACATAAGGCTCTGTTCCCGCTGGGAGGAACCCAAGGGTGTGTTTGGAGCTCTCCAGGTGCGTCCTCCTTGGCTTGTGGCCTCTTGCAGCTCTCGGCCGTTGCATCTCCAGGGCCTGGCTTGGGGGCAGCGTTCCCCTGGGTCAGCATCTCCGCCTTACCCACTGCCCCGCGCCTGAGGATGCTTTAGCGACTCGGGGAGTATGGAACGCGTTGACCTTTGTCCAGGTCGGGAGCACAGTCTCTCTGTGCCTTTCTCCTTGCACGTTGGGTGTGGCAAGTGGGTTTTATTTTTTAAATAAAAAATAAAAATCTGTGTCTTTAAAAAAAAATAATTTTATTTACTTATGACTGCTGGGTTTTCGTTGCTGCGTATGCTTTTCTCTAGTTGCGGCGAGTGGGGGCTGCTTTCTTGTTGCGGTGGGCGGGCGTCTCGTGGCTGCTTCTCTTGTGGAATGCGGGCTGTAGAGTGCTCGGGCTTCAGTAGTTGTGGCTCGTGGGCTCCGTGATTGCAGAGCAAGGGCTCCAGTGCTCAGTTGCCCTGTGGGATCTTCCTGGACCAGGAATCGAACCCACAGTGCAGTTGCCCTGCATTGGCAGATGGGTTCTTATCTGTTGAACCAGCAGGGGAGCCCTTGGCAAGCAGCTCTGTGGTCATCCACACCGAGCTTTTTGTGGATAACCTAACCGTGGGCTTCCCTGGTAGTTCAGTTGGTAAACACTCCTCCTGCAATGCAGGAGACCCCGGTTTGATTCCTGGGTTGGGAAGATCCACTGGAGAAGGGAACGGCTACCCACTCCAGGATTCTGGCCTGGAGAATTCCATGGACTGTATAGTCCATGGTGTCGCCAAGAGTCGGACTCTGACTGAGTGACTTGCACTTTTGTGCATCACCGCTGGGCTCAGGTGACAGAAGAGACTGAATGGCTTTGTGAGCAATGTAAAGTAATCAGTTGTAACATCTAACGTTTATTCCAAATGATTTCTCTTTCTTTGATGGCTATCAGTTTCCTTGCTTCAGATCTTTATTTCTAAGAATAACTGTATTTCCAGCTCTTATTGAATCATTTAAACACCATAACAATAACAAAATCACTGCATAGATTGCCATTTTTCACAAGATGAGCAAGTTTTCGGTAATCTCAAGCAAAGGCACCAATGCATTTGACAGACAGACAGGGAGGGAAATCCAAGAAAGGGAGGTTATATGTGTATGGAGAGCCGATTCAGGACTCCCCTGGTGTCTCAGTGGAAAAGAATTCACCTCTAATGCAACAGACACGGTTCGATCCCTGGGTCGGGAAGATTCCCCTGGAGGAGGGCATGGCAACCCACTCCAGTATTCTTGCCTGGAGAATCCCACGGGCAGAGGAGCCTGGCGGGCTGCACAGTCCATGGGGCCCCAAAGATTCAGACATGACTGAGTGACTCAGCACAGCACCGAGAGCTCTCTGCAAAACTCAGAAAGAAAATTCAGTCCATCAGGCGAGAGGGTACCTGGGTACCCTGATAGGTGTGATGTTCAGAGCCCAAAAGGACGCATGTTTTCAGCCAGGGCAGGGATTTGGGGTCCAGGTTTGGCTGGGCTTGGGAAGCCACAGGGGTCCTGGGAAGGGAGGTAGCAGCCTCTGTGCTGAGGCTGCAGTCGAGGGAACTTCAGACAGAGAGGTGGGGCATTGAGCTCTGTTTTGGGGGTACTGACTTAGCAGTTGCAGACCTGGGAGGTGCCGGGGCGAATGCTTTCCAGGGGGCCATTCTCCAGGTTGGGGGGAGGAATCTCTGAACCAGCAGTGATTTCCTCTCCAGGGAGCTTGTCAGAAATGCAGAGTATCAGGCCTGCTCATCCCCCTGCTGCCGCAGATACTTGGGAAGCCCTGGGGGGAGCTCCGCGAGGTGCCCTTAAGTCCCCTCCAGAGGCTCGTGTTGGTGGTTCAAGTTTGGGAACCTCAGCCATATATTCTGTCTCTGATTTGCTCCTCACACCTGCTCTGTAGAAGCCCTTTTTACTTTTCAACCTGTTAGAGCTGAGGCAGTCTTGCTTCTCTGGGTCCCCACTGATGGAAATGGAGGCTTGGGCATCTGTTGGTCAGGGTAGCCGTGTTGGTGGATGGTGGAGCAGGAGCCGGCCGGGTGCTCCGAGGCTCAGCATTCAAGCTCCAGGACTTGGGGAGCCCTATTGCGAAGTTGGTGAACCCCAAGTGTCTCATCACCTCTGCCACCTCTCCTTCCTGAGCTTACAGGATGAAACGAAAGGTGAGGTATGAAAGCGTGCAGTTGGTGTTCATAGGTGTCAGTTCAGTTCAGTCGTTCAGTCACGTCCAACTCTTTGCGACCCCCGTGGACCACAGCACACCAGGCCTCCCTGTCCATTACCAACTCCCAGAGCTTGCTCAAACTCATGTCCGTTGAGTCGGTGATGCCATCCAACCATCTCATCCTCTGTCATCCCCTTCTCCTCCCACCTTCAGTCTTTCCCAGCATCAGGGTCTTTTCCAGTGAGTCAGCTTTTTGCGTCAGGTGGCCAAAGTAGGTGTCAGCTTTTAACTAACACTTACCTGAGCGGTGGTGGGTAGGACTGACTTTCTACTTTATGCCGGACTGTAGCACTTGGGGCTTTTTAAACAAAACTGTGGCCTGTGTATACACATACACAAGTCTGTGTGCAGAGGGTAAAGCAATTGGTTATTTCCATTTCAACAGGCAAATAGGAGACCTCAGCAGGGGTAGGATAAAGAAGGTAGAAGTCTGTCTGAGTTAGGAAGTGGACCCCAACCCCTCCTTGTGCATTGGGCTGGGTTGTTCAGTCGCTTAATTGTGTCCGACTCTCTGTGACCCCACGGACTGTATAACCCACCAGGCTCCTCTGTCCATGGGATCCTCTAGGCAAGAATACTGGAGTGGGTTACTGTTTCCTCCTCCAAGGGATCTTCCCCATCCAGGGATTGAACCCAGGTCTCCTGTATTGCAGGCAGATTCTTTACCATTTTAACCACTAGGGGAGCCTGAGTTTGTTATAATGTTGCTTCTCTTT